>NC_088216.1:89370143-89607643 GCF_036934945.1 Oncorhynchus masou masou
TGTGTGGGGGTTCCACTGTGGGTGTGTGGGGGTTCCACTGTGGGTGTGTGGGGGTTCCACTGTGGGTGTGTGGGGGTTCCACTGTAGGTGGAATGTTTCTGACAGTGCAACAAACATAAAAAGTGGGAAAGTCCACCAGATGTCCTCCTGTATTAGCCTCTTCTATGCTACCTGAGTATTGACTTGTTTCCCTCGGGTCTCTGTTTCCGTAATCATTATAAACAGCCAATGAACTAATTGAACCGAGTAACCCCAGCCTGCCAGCGGGCCGCAATGCACTGCAACGTACCATAGCGCTTCAAGTGAAGAGCAGACGGCTATTTTAGGAGGGATGTAGCGGCTGTAGGGAGTGCAGGTAGCACTCTGTGGTTTTGAAAGGGACGCACACACAAACACACACACACACACACACACACACACACACACACACACACACACACACACACACACACACACACACACACACACTCCAGACCTGGGTTCAACTACTATTCGAAACAATTTAAACTCCTTCAGCTGTGCTTGATTGAGCTTGTCTGGTGCAATTGAACCAATAGAATAATCCCCATACACCATCTGACACTCCAGGCAGGATAAAACAAGAACACAAACTATTTGAAAGATGTATAACTCTATTTGAACCCACGTGTCTGCATAGTTTCGTTGATAATATCAGCTGAAGTTGGTTAATGGCTGTGCTAGCCATTCTGAGCTGTTCTTTCACTCTAGCATTAGCATTAGCATTAGCTAGTTATTTATTCTCAGGGTTTCTTTCCACTCCAGCGCCGGAGGACTTTCCATTGCTCAAAGTGTAAGAAACAGCTCGCCGGGATTTTCCATGTATTTTGTACTAGCTACACTGTGAAGGGTTATGAACATGTGTTGACATAAAGTAGAGGGACATTGTGAAGGGTTATGAACATGTGTTGACATAAAGTAGAGGGACATTGTGAAGGGTTATGAACATGTGTTGACATAAAGTAGAGGGACATTGTGAAGGGTTATGAACATGTGTTGACATAAAGGAGAGGGACATTGTGAAGGGTTATGAACATGTGTTGACATAAAGTAGAGGGACATTGTGAAGGGTTATGAACATGTGTTGACATAAAGTAGAGGGACATTGTGAAGGGTAATGAACATGTGTTGACATAAAGTAGACTAAACGAGTTCACTTAGAGGCTAATTTAGATTTGGTAAAGCCTTTGGTCATTGGCTGTATGGAGCACTACGCTTGACCAGAGCCACACTCCTCCCCTGACATTTAGGACATAACATCTTCTCTGATAGTGAATACGGCATGTCGGGGAGCCAGTCGCTTCGGGATGTTGATCTATCTGTACTGCATGCGTGCAGAGCACTATAGTGCCCAGGGTGGTTGAATGCAGATGAGGCCAACCAAGACAGAGTATTCATCAGTCCTTTCACCAACCAGTTGCCCATCTCTAGCAGGCAGCAGTATCTGACAGAATCCCAACCCCCCAAAAATAATGGAACATAATAGGGTGTTGAATAAAAAAAAGAATGCAGCTTTTGACCAATGGGTACAATTATGCTAATTGTGTAGATAATCCTCTAAGAAAAGCAACGGTCCAAACCGTCACTGTGTCTCGTATCATAATCCGTCAAAACTTACTTCACCCATGTAGAATGGTCAACATTCGGGTGACTAAATCAATGGAGGCCAGAGGGAAAAACAAATCTGGATAATTGCATTTCGTCAGCTAGGCTGGGTGCTGTTTGAGAATTTAAGGCCAACTGACAGGCTTACCGTTGAATTCGTTATCTTTCTTCTCAATTCCAGACAACAGTATAGAGATGGTAGAGATGATAGTATAGAGATGGTTATCGTATTTTCATATTTTAGTGTACGCTGTTCATATTAATGACAATTCCTGTTCTTTGTCGAAGACTTCTCACAAAAACAAGTGTATCTCTGAAATGTCAACTGAGCGTATGCAAGTTTTTTTTTTTTTTTACCTTTTTACATTTAGCTTGTCATGCTAATTTATTTATTTACGACCTGCGTAAACAAGTTGGAAGACGACCACAACGTTTTAAATCAAGTTTTAGCTAGAAACCTGCACCGTTCTGTCAAGAGGTCTTATATTGGATGTATTAGGTTACGAAATCTGACTTTCTGGATAGAATATTATGTTCGAGAAACTGAACTGAACGATTCGGAACATTAACTATCATATTTGTCTTGATGGGCAGAGCGAGTGGACACCCTAAATCGAATATTAATCTTTATCTTCATATATCCATTACAGACATGGTTTTTTCATCATGGAAATGTTTGGATTTAATACGAAAACCACAGTAATGGAAACCACTCCTATTCCATCCCTTGGTGCAATGAAAACAAAGAAACTGGCTGGTATGGATTGTTGTGGAATTAAACTTGAGATATCTCAGAGATCTCTCCTCCTGACCCATCATCCATGTTTACATGTCCTGAAAATGCTTCTGCTTTGTCCTCTTGATCCAACAGGTCCCTGAGTCCCATGTGTTGCTTCATTATGCCCTGCTTTTCAACAAGACAGTCCAGCAGTGAAGGTTGAGAGGCTGTACATACACACACACACACACACACACACACACACACACACACACATTACTGCAGTGTGTGCAAATACTCAACAAAGTCAACAAACAAAAAACACATTTATGTTAAGGTTTTCTTTCCGTCGAAAGAGAGGACCAAAATGCAGCGTGGTTATTTGTAAACATCTTTAATAAAAGATGAAAAATACAAACAGTATACAAAACCAATAAACCTGAACACCCGAAACAGCCCTATCTGGTGCAAACAAACACAGCGACAGGAACAATCACCCATGAAGCACTCAAAAAATATGGCTGCCTAAATATGGTTCCCAATCAGAGACAACGATAAACACCTGACTCTGATTGAGAACCACTCCAGGCAACCATAGACTTTTCTAGACAACTCCACGAACCACAATCCCATAACCTACATAAAACCCCTAGACAAAACCAACACATAATTCACCCATGTCACACCCTGGCCTGACCAAAATAAGAAATAAAACACAAAATACTAAGGCCAGGGAAAGACAATTTAGCATATGCAAATAAACCAGGTTTAGCATATTAAATAAACCAGGTTTCGCATATTAAATAAACCAGGTTTCGCATACATAAATGAAAACCGGGTTTGGCACATGTAAATAAACCAGGTTTAGCATATTAAATAAACCAGGTTTAGCATATTAAATAAACCCGGTTTAGCATATGCTGCTAACAGTGCCCACACACAGTGACAGGGCCTACGTGGCAGGCATGCAACTAACTCTTATGTAATGCAACGGGTGGGGTCTCTGGCTTCTTGTCATTGAAAATACCACACGCACACACACAATTAATTTTAATTTTACCTTTATTTAACGAGGCAAGTCAGTTAAGAACAAATTCTTATTTTCAATGACGGCCTGGGAACAGTGGGTTAACTGCCTGTTCAGGGGCAGAACGACAGATTTGTACCTTGTCAGCTCGGGGGTTTGAACTCGCAACCTTCCGGTTACTAGTCCAACGCTCTAACCACTAGGCTACCCCGCACACATACGCACACATACGCACACATATGCACACATACGCACACATGCGCACACATGCGCACACATGCGCACACATGCGCACACACGCGCACACACGCGCACACACACACACACACACACACACACACACACACACACACACACACACACACACACACATACAGGGGATACACTCACTCCTTACTGCGGTCAAGCTTTTAACAGGATGCTCCTTCGCTACACTGAATAGCACAGAGACAATAGTATAAACATTGGTAACACTTTACTTGATGTAACCAGCCATAAAATAACGCAATATAATGTCACACATATATAGCGCAATATGTTATGACCATATTATAACATGGTTATGGCCTGTTACGACCATATTATGACAGGTTATGGCCTGTTATGACCATATTATAACATGTTTATGGCCTGTTATGACCATATTAAAACATTATGACCGTGTCGCTGGTTGTCAAGAAAAGTGTTACCAACGTTGAGTATGGAAAACAGTTTCAGTTTATTATAGACACAACTTTGGATGAAGCTCAGTGTCAGAGACAGTTTAGGAAAACTTGCCCTACGGTAGTGCCCAGGGACACAGTACTGTATGTCTTGGTGGTGGATTGTGGGAATGCACCTGGCACGGAGAAATGCAAACACCAGATGGTTGACAGAGCGCCGGGCCATCTCTACGGGCTTGTTGATGTCCTCTTTCCACTGGACCATCTCTGTGTGCTTGTTCATGTCCTCCTCCCTATGGAGCATCTCTATGGGATTGTGGATGTCTTCCTCTCACTGGACCAATAGGGGTTAAATAGGCTGTGCAGTAGTGCACTACTTTAACCAGGGCCAATAGGGGCTCAATAGGCTGTGTAGTAGTGCACTACTTTAACCAGGGCCAATAGGGGTTAAATAGGCTGTGTAGTAGTGCACTACTTTAACCAGGGCCAATAGGGGTTAAATAGGCTGTGTAGTAGTGCACTACTTTAACCAGGGCCAATAGGTGTTAAATAGGCTGTGTAGTAGTGCACTACTTTAACCAGGGCCAATAGGGGTTAAATAGGCTGTGTAGTAGTGCACTACTTTAACCAGGGCCAATAGGGGTTCAATAGGCTGTGTAGTAGTGCACTACTTTAACCAGGGCTAATAGGGGTTAAATAGGCTGTGTAGTAGTGCACTACTTTAACCAGGGCCAATAGGGGTTCAATAGGCTGTGTAGTAGTGCACTACTTTAACCAGGGCCAATAGGGGTTCAATAGGCTGTGTAGTAGTGCACTACTTTAACCAGGGCTAATAGGGGCTCAATAGGCTGTGTAGTAGTGCACTACTTTAACCAGGGCCAATAGGGGTTAAATAGGCTGTGTAGTAGTGCACTACTTTAACCAGGGCCAATAGGGGTTCAATAGGCTGTGTAGTAGTGCACTACTTTAACCAGGGCCAATAGGGGTTAAATAGGCTATGTAGTAGTGCACTACTTTAACCAGGGCCAATAGGGGTTAAATAGGCTGTGTAGTAGTGCACTACTTTAACCAGGGCCAATTGGGGTTAAATAGGCTGCGTAGTAGTGCACTATGTGGTGTTTAGAGTGCTATTTGAGATGCGTACTACACTGCATTGAGTTGATTAAATCATGAGTCTACAGGGGCCTCCATTTGGATTCCACAGCATTAGGAGAAGCACGTATGTGTGTATGGTTCCAATAACATCGTCTGCACGAGCATGTGTGTGTGTTTCTTCTGAGTAGGTAATGCTGTTAATGTCCTCATGCTTAATGTAATCACTGTTAATTGTACTGGCAGCTGTTTCTGCCGTAGAAATAGAAGCTATAGAAGCGACAAACTAAACTGACAATTAACAAACTCAACTCCATATCAACTTTCCATGGTCTGATGGGCTATGGCCATTCTAGATTGTGCCAGCCCAGCAGAATAATCCTACAGATATCCCACAAACACTTAATTTTTTTACATTTCTGTATAGATAGTTACTAAGGCTACAATGTTTGGGCATTTTGGACAAGCAGTAGGCTACATATTGACTGACACATAGAAAATATCAACATAATATGCAAATGTCATAGCTTTGGCTTGTACTGATCTCCGTATGTAACTGTGAAGAGAAGACACCTTCCTCTGTCTACTGAGAAGTCACATCTCTCGCCCCCTCCTGTTGCCAGACACACACCGTATAAAAACACACGCTTGTCCCTTTCCTACGCAGGCGGTCTGACCATCTTTAGTTTGATGAAGATACGAGGAGAACAGATCAGAGAAACATCATAGTTTGGAATATGGACTTTCAGGACTTTGGACTTAGACGATAAGTCTTATTATTACACATCACGAACGCTAACAGTAATAAGTTATAAAACATGATGCTAACAGTAATAAGTTATAAAACATTATGCTAACAGTAATAAGTTATAAAACATTATGCTAACAGTAATAAGTTATAAAACATTATGCTAACAGTAATAAGTTATAAAACATGCTAACAGTAATAAGTTATAAAACATTATGCTAACAGGTGCTTATAATAAGTTATAAAACATTATGCTAACAGGTGCTTATAATAAGTTATAAAACATTATGCTAACAGGTGCTTATAATAAGTTATAAAACATTATGCTAACAGGTGCTTATAATAAGTTATTAAACATTATGCTAACAGGTGCTTATAATAAGTTATAAAACATTATGCTAACGGGTGCTTATAATAAGTTATAAAACATTATGCTAACAGGTGCTTATAATAAGTTATAAAACATTATGCTAACGGGTGCTTATAATAAGTTATAAAACATTATGCTAACAGGTGCTTATAATAAGTTATAAAACATTATGCTAACAGGTGCTTATAATAAGTTATAAAACATTATGCTAACAGGTGCTTATAATAAGTTATAAAACATTATGCTAACAGGTGCTTATAATAAGTTATAAAACATTATGCTAACAGGTGCTTATAATAAGTTATAAAACATTATGCTAACAGGTGCTTATAATAAGTTATAAAACATTATGCTAACAGGTGCTTATAATAAGTTATAAAACATTATGCTAACAGGTGCTTATAATAAGTTATAAAACATTATGCTAACAGGTGCATATAATAAGTTATAAAACATTATGCTAACAGGTGCTTATAATAAGTTATAAAACATTATGCTAACAGGTGCTTATAATAAGTTATAAAACATTATGCTAACAGGTGCTTATAATAAGTTATAAAACATTATGCTAACAGGTGCTTATAATAAGTTATAAAACATTATGCTAACAGGTGCTTATAATAAGTTATAAAACATTATGCTAACAGGTGCTTATAATAAGTTATAAAACATTATGCTAACAGGTGCTTATAATAAGTTATAAAACATTATGCTAACAGGTGCTTATAATAAGTTATAAAACATTATGCTAACAGGTGCTTATAATAAGTTATAAAACATTATGCTAACAGGTGCTTATAATAAGTTATAAAACATTATGCTAACAGGTGCTTATAATTAGTTATAAAACATTATGCTAACAGGTGCTTATAATAAGTTATTAAACATTATGCTAACAGGTGCTTATAATAAGTTATAAAACATTATGCTAACAGGTGCTTATAATAAGTTATTAAACATTATGCTAACAGGTGCTTATAATAAGTTATAAAACATTATGCTAACAGGTGCTTATAATAAGTTATAAAACATTATGCTAACAGGTGCTTATAATAAGTTATAAAACATTATGCTAACAGGTGCTTATAATAAGTTATAAAACATTATGCTAACAGGTGCTTATAATAAGTTATAAAACATTATGCTAACAGGTGCTTATAATAAGTTATAAAACATTATGCTAACAGGTGCTTATAATAAGTTATAAAACATTATGCTAACAGGTGCTTATAATAAGTTATAAAACATTATGCTAACAGGTGCTTATAATAAGTTATAAAACATTATGCTAACAGGTGCTTATAATAAGTTATAAAACATTATGCTAACAGGTGCTTATAATAAGTTATAAAACATTATGCTAACAGGTGCTTATAATAAGTTATAAAACATTATGCTAACAGGTGCTTATAATAAGTTATAAAACATTATGCTAACAGGTGCTTATAATAAGTTATAAAACATTATGCTAACAGGTGCTTATAATAAGTTATAAAACATTATGCTAACAGGTGCTTATAATAAGTTATAAAACATTATGCTAACAGGTGCTTATAATAAGTTATAAAACATTATGCTAACAGGTGCTTATAATAAGTTATTAAACATTATGCTAACAGGTGCTTATAATAAGTTATAAAACATTATGCTAACAGGTGCTTATAATAAGTTATAAAACATTATGCTAACAGGTGCTTATAATAAGTTATAAAACATTATGCTAACAGGTGCATATAATAAGTTATAAAACATTATGCTAACAGGTGCTTATAATAAGTTATAAAACATTATGCTAACAGGTGCATATAATAAGTTATAAAACATTATGCTAACAGGTGCTTATAATAAGTTATAAAACATTATGCTAACAGGTGCTTATAATAAGTTATTAAACATTATGCTAACAGGTGCTTATAATAAGTTCTAAAACATTATGCTAACAGGTGCTTATAATAAGTTATAAAACATTATGCTAACAGGTGCTTATAATAAGTTATAAAACATTATGCTAACAGGTGCTTATAATAAGTTATAAAACATTATGCTAACAGGTGCTTATAATGAGTTATAAAACAGGTGCTTATAATAAGTTATAAAACATTATGCTAACAGGTGCTTATAATAAGTTATAAAACATTATGCTAACAGGTGCTTATAATGAGTTATAAAACATTATGCTAACAGGTGCTTATAATAAGTTATAAAACATTATGCTAACAGGTGCTTATAATAAGTTATAAAACATTATGCTAACAGGTGCTTATAATAAGTTATAAAACATTATGCTAACAGTTGCTTATAATAAGTTATAAAACATTATGCTAACAGGTGCTTATAATAAGTTATAAAACATTATGCTAACAGGTGCTTATAATAAGTTATAAAACATTATGCTAACACCTACTTATATGAAGTTATAAAACACTCAAAAATATGGCTGCCTAAATATGGTTCCCAATCAGAGACAACGATACACACCTGCCTCTGATTGAGAACCACTCCAGACAGCCATAGACTATGCTAGATACCCCCACTTGTCACGCCTTGGTCTTAGTATTTTGTGTTTTAGTTAATTAGTTGGTCAGGCTAGGGTGTGACATGGGTTTATGTTACGTATTGGGGTTTTTGTAGGCATTGGGATTGTGGTTGATTAGGGGTGTGTTTAGTTTAGGTTTTATAAGGCGGTTCTCAATCAGAGTCAGGTGATTCTTGTTGTCTCTGATTGGGAACCGTATTTAGGTAGCCTGGGTTTCACTGTGTAATTTGTGGGTGATTGTTCCTGTCTCTGTGTAGTTTCACCAGATAGGCTGTAATTAGGTTTCACGTTTTGTTGTTTTTGTATTTGTATCAAAATTCATTCATTAAAGACATGAGTAACAGGTCCGACTCTCTTTCAACAAACGAAGAACGCCAGTTACACCACTAAGCCACACACCCAACACCCAACAAAACCCCAAGACAAAACACAACACAATAAACCCATGTCACACCCTGGCCTGACCAAATAAATGAAGACAAACACAATATACTTCGACCAGGCTGTGACACTAACACCTACTTATATGTAGATATAAAACATTATGCTAACACCTACTTATAATAAGTTATAAAACATTATTCTAACATGTGCTTATAACAGGATTTTGTATCAAGACTGATTTGTTTATTTTGTTTATTTGTTTATTAGTAACTTTTCATGTTCAAAATAGTGCACTCTCCTCAAACAATATCATGGTATTATTTCAATGTAATAGCTACTGTAAATTGGATAGTGCAGTTAGATTAACAAGAATTTAAACTTTCTTCCAATATCAGATATGTATATGTCCTGGGAAATTGTTTTGTTACTTACAACATCATGCAATTCACATTAGCTCAACCGTCGAGTGGAAGGGACACCGATCCTTAACACAAGTTTTGAAACATTATGAATGGCGCCGCTTTATGGGTTCCTAATCAACTGTGATATTTTTTATGTTTGTTTCGCATTGTTTGTAACTTATTTTGTACATAATATTGATGCTACTGTCTCTTATGACTGAAAATAGCTTCTGGATATAAGAACAGCGATTACTAACCTCAAACTGGAGGAAGATTTTTATTTAATGAGTCAGAGCGAAGGATATACTGTTGCTCCCAGACAAGACCCGAATTCTCATCATTCGCATGCAGAAAAGATGGTACCTTGTGAGAATTCATCGGTGAGTGGGTAACCCGCTCTCTACCATCTGACCTATGGGTTAACGTCTAATCACTGGAGAATAAACTGGATGAGCTCCATTCGAGACTATCCTACCAACGGGACATTAAAACATGTCATATCTTATGTTTCATTGAGTCATAGCTGAACGACGACTAGGATAATATACAGCTGGCTGCGTTTTCCGTGGATCGGCAGAACAGAACAGCTAATTCCAGTAAGACAAGGGGTGTGGGTGTGTCAATTTGTCAATATTAAAGAATGATATTAAATAATCACAAGGTATTGCTCGCATGAGGTGGAGTACCACATGATAAGTTCTCGACCACACTACCTACCAAGAGAATTTTCATTTTTCGTAGCCGTCCATTTACCACCACAAACCAACGCTGGTACTAAGACCACAGTCAACGATCTGTATAACTTCTCTAGGGTAGGGGGCAGCATTTGGAATTTTGGATGAAATTAAACTGCCTTCTACTCGGGCCCAGAAGATAGGATATGCATATAATTAGTAGATTTGGATAGAAGACACTCTAAAGTTTCAAAAACTGTTAAAAAAATGTATGTGAGTATAACAGATGCAGTTGCACCCCTACAAACTAAAAACATTTCTCATAAGAAACTAGCTCCCTGGTACACAGAAAATACCCGAGCTCTGAAGCAAGCTTCCAGAAAATTGGAACGGAAATGGCTCCACACCAAACTGGAAGTCTTCCGACTAGCTTGGAAAGACAGTACCGTGCAGTACCGAAGAGCCCTTACTGCTGCTCGATCATCCTATTTTTCTAACTTAATTGAGGAAAATAAGAACAATCCGAAATTCCTTTTTGATACTGTCGCAAAGCTAACTAAAAAGCAGCATTCCCCAAGAGAAGATGACTTTCACTTTAGCAGTGATAAATTCATTAACTTCTTTGAGGAAAAGATTATGATTATTAGAAAGCAAATTACGGACTCCTCTTTAAATCTGCGTATTCCTTCAAAGCTCAGTTGTCCTGAGTCTGCACAACTCTGCCAGGACTATATCTCTTGACACATTGATGAAAATAATCATGGCCTCTAAACCTTCAAGCTGCATACTGGATCCTATTCCAACTAAACTACTGAAAGAGCTGCTTCCTGTGCTTGGCCCTCCTATGTTGAACATAATAAACGGCTCTCTATCCACCGGATGTGTACCAAACTCACTAAAAGTGGCAGTAATAAAGCCTCTCTTGAAAAAGCCAAACCTTGACCCAGAAAATATAAAAAACTATCGGCCTATATTGAATCTCCCATTCCTCTCAATTTTTTTAGAAAAGGCTGTTGCGCAGCAACTCACTGCCTTCCTGAAGACAAACAATGTATACGAAATGCTTCAGTCTGGTTTTAGACCCCATCATAGCACTGAGACGGCACTTGTGAAGGTGGTAAATTACATTTTAATGGCATCGGACCGAGGCTCTGCATCTGTCCTCGTGCTCCTAGATCTTAGTGCTGCTTTTGATACCATTGATCACCACATTCTTTTGGAGAGATTGGAAACCCAAATTGGTCTACACGGACAAGTTCTGGCCTGGTTTAGATCTTATCTGTCAGAAAGATATCAGTTTGTCTCTGTGAATGGTTTGTCCTCTGACAAATCAACTGTAAATTTCGGTGTTCCTCAAGGTTCCGTTTTAGGACCACTATTGTTTTCACTATATATTTTAACTCTTGGGGATGTTATTCGAAAACATAATGTTAACTTTCACTGCTATGCGGATGACACACAGCTGTACATTTCAATGAAACATGGTGAAGCCCCAAAATTGCCCTTGCTAGAAGCATGTGTTTCAGACATAAGGAAGTGGATGGCTGCAAACTTTCTACTTTTAAACTCGGACAAAACAGAGATGCTTTTTCTAGGTCCCAAGAAACAAAGAGATCTTCTTTTGAATCTGACAATTAATCTTAATGGTTGTACAGTCGTCTCAAATAAAACTGTGAACGACCTCGGCGTTACTCTGGACCCTGATCTCTGTTTTGAAGAACATATCAAGACCCTTTCAAGGACAGCTTTTTTCCATCTACGTAACATTGCAAAAATCAGAAACTTTCTGACCAAAAATGATGCAGAAAAATTTGACACTTCTAGGTTAGACTACTGCAATGCTCTACTTTCCGGCTACCCGAATAAAGCACTAAATAAACTTCAGTTAGTGCTAAATAAGGCTGCTAGAATCCTGACTAGAACCAAAAAATTTGATCATATTACTCCAGTGCTAGCCTCCCTACATTGGCTTCCTGTCAAAGCAAGGGCTGATTTCAAGGTTTTACTGCTAACCAACAAAGCATTACATGGGCTTGCTCCTACCTATCTCTCTGATTTGGTCCTGCCGTACATACCTACACGTGCTCTACGGTCACAAGACGCAGGCCTCCTAATTGTCCCAAGAATTTCTAAGCAAACAGCTGGAGGCAGGGCTTTCTCCTATAGAGCTCCATTTTTATGGAACGGTCTGCCTACCCACGTCAGAGACGCAAACTCGGTCTCAACCTTTAAGTCTTTACTGAAGACTCATCTCTTCAGTGGGTCATATGATTGAGTGTAGTCTGGCCCAGGAGTGGGAAGGTGAACGGAAAGGCTCTGGAGCAACGAACCGCCCTTGCTGCCTCTGCCTGGCCGGTTCCCCTCTTTCCACTGGGATTCTCTGCCTCTAACCCTATTACAGGGGCTGAGTCACTGGCTTACTGGGGCTCTCTCATGCTGTCCCTGGAAGGGGTGCGTCACCTGAGTGGGTTGATTCACTGATGTGGTCATCCTGTCTGGGTTGGCGCCCCCCCTTGGGTTGTGCCGTGGCAGAGATCTTTGTGGGCTATACTCAGTCTTTTCTCAGGATGGTAAGTTGGTGGTTGAAGATATCCCTCTAGTGGTGTGGGGGCTGTGTTTTGGCAAAGTGGGTGGGGTTATATCCTTCCTGTTTGGCCCTGTCCGGGGGTGTCCTCGGATGGGGCCACAGTGTCTCCTGACCCCTCCTGTCTCAGCCTCCAGTATTTATGCTGCAGTAGTTTATGTGTCGGGGGCTAGGATCAGTTTGTTATATCTGGAGTACTTCTCCTGTCCTATTCGGTGTCCTGTGTGAATCTAAGTGTGCGTTCTCTAATTCTCTCCTTCTCTCTTTTGTTCTCTCTCTCTCTCTCGGAGGACCTGAGCCCTAGGACCATGCCCCAGGACTACCTGACATGATGACTCCTTGCTGTCCCCAGTCCACCTGGCCGTGCTGCTGCTCCAGTTTCAACTGTTCTGCCCTATTATTATTCGACCATGCTGGTCATTTATGAACATTTGAACGTCTTGGCCATGTTCTGTTATAATCTCCACCCGGCACAGCCAGAAGAGGACTGGCCACCCCACATAGCCTGGTTCCTCTCTAGGTTTCTTCCTAGGTTTTGGCATTGCTATGGAGTTTTTCCTAGCCACCGTGCTTCTACACCTGCATTGCTTGCTGTTTGGGGTTTTAGGCTGGGTTTCTGTACAGCACTTTGAGATATCAGCTGATGTACGAAGGGCTATATAAATAAATTTGATTTGATTTAACAGAACTGATTTGGCAGGCAAAAACCTGAGAAAGATCCATTCCGGAAGTAGGATTGTTTCTGTTGTTGTAGTTTTCTATTCAATGCCATTACAGTATCTGTTGACTTAGGATTCAAATTGCAGTTCCTATGCCTTCCACTAGATGCCATCAGTCTTTAAAGATTGTGTCAGGCTTGTATTCTGAAAAATGAGGGAGTAAGAGCAGTCTGAATGAGTGGACCCTGCCGTGTCGCAGAGCTTTTTCATGCGCATGACCGAGAGAGTGCCTTTCTTGTTTACCTTTTATATTGACGATGTTATTGAAATATTATCGATTATTTAGGCTAAAAACAACCTGGGGATTGAATATAAACATCGTTTGACATGTTTCTATGATGTTTACGGATACAATTTGGATTTTTTCTCTGCCTGTTGTGACTGCGTTTAAGCCTGTGGATTACTGAAGAAAACACATGAACAAAACAGAGGTTTTTGGATACAAAGAGAGACTTTATCGAACAAAACAAACATTTATTGAATAAATGAATGTCTTTTGAGTGCAACCATATGAAGATTTTTATTTTACCTTAATTTAACTAGGCAAGACAATAATTAAGAACAAATTCTTATTTTCAATGATGGCTTAGGAACAGTGGGTTAAATGCCTGTTCAGTTATGTTCTCAAATAATTGCATGATAGGCTTTCGCCGTAAAGCATTTTTGAAATCTGACACCGTGGTTGAATTCACAAGAAGTTAATCTTTAAACCTATGTAAAATAGTTGTATCTTTTCTGAATTTTTATAATGAGTATTTCTGTATTTGAATTTGGCTCTCTGCAATCTCACTGGATGTTGGCCAGGTGGGACGCTAACATATACCCTATAGTTGTCACGCCATGACCTTAGAGATCCTTTTTATGTCTCTATTTTGGTTTGGTCAGGGAGTAAGTTGGGGTAGGCATTCTATGTTTTGTGTTCAATGTTTTCTATTTCTTTGTTTGTTGGCCGGGTATGGTTCTCAAACAGGGACAGCTGTCTATCGTTGTCTCTGATTGGGAACCATACTTAGGTACCCTTTATCCCACCTGTATTTGTGGGAGGTTGACTTTGCCATAAGCAAAAGAGAAAATGTTTATCCAGAAGTGGCGTTCCAAGTTGCCGGGACTTTAATGTAGGTAAGTCCATTATACCTCATTTCTACCAGTATGTCACATGTGCAACCAGTGAAAAAAAACTCTAGACCACCTTTACCCACACACAGAGACACATACAAAGCTCTCCTCACCCACCATTTGGAAAATCTGACCATAATTCTATCCTACTGATTCCTGTTTACAAGCAAAGAATAAAGCAGGAAGTACCAGTGGCTCAATACGGACGTGGTCAGACGATGTGGATGCTAGGCTACAGGACTGTTTTTCTAGCACAGACTGGAATATGTTCCGGCATCATCAATGAGTGCATCGACGACGCCTCCCCCCCATAGTGACTGTATGTACATATCCTAACCAGAAGCCATGGATTACAGGCAAGGTCCGCATCGAGCTAAAGGCTAGAGCTGCTGATTTCATGAAGCGGGACACTAATCCAGGCACTTATAAGAAACCCTGCAAACTATTATGGACTACAAAGGGAAACCTAGTCGCGAGCTGCCCAGTGAGACTATCAGAAAGGCTAAATGCCTTTTATGCTCGATTCGAGGCAAGCAATACTGAAAAATGCATGAGAGCACCAGCTGTTACGAACAACTGTGTGATCACACTCTCTGTAGCCAATGTGAGCAAGACGTTTAAACAGGTCAACATTAACAAGGCCGCGGGTCCAGACAGATTACCAGGTCGTGTACTCAGAGCATGTGTGGACCAACTGTCAAGTGTCTACACTGACATTTTCACCCTCTCCCTGACCGAGTCTGTAATACCTACATGTTTCAAGGAGACCACCATAGTCACTGTGCCCAAGTGAAGGTAATCTGCCTAAATGAATACCGCCCAGTAGCAATCACTTTGGAAGCCATTAAGTGCTACAACATCCTCATCCTGGAAACCCTAGACCCACTACAATTTGCAAATTGCCCTAACAGATCAACAGATGACCCAATTTCAATCGCACTTCACACATCCCTTTCCCACCTGGACAAAAGGAACACCTACGTGAGAATGCTGTTCATTGACTACAGGTCAGCGTTCAAGACCATAGTGTTGACCCTGGAACTAAACACCTCCTTCTGTAACTGCATCCTGGACTTCCTGACGGGCCTTCCCCAGGTGGTAAGGGTAGGCAACAACACATCCGCTGATCCTCAACACTGGAGCTCCCCAGGAGTGCGTGCTTAGTCCCCTCCTGTACTCCCTGTTCACCAACGACTGTGTGGCCAAGCACAACTGCAACACCATCATTAAGTTTGCTGACGACACAACGGTGGTTGGCCCAATCACCGACAACAATGAGACGGCCTGTAGGGAGGTCGTCAGAAACTTGGCAGTGTGGTGCCAGGACAAAGACTTATCCCTCAACATGAGCAAGACTACAGGAAAAGGAGGGCTGAACGAGCCCCCATTCACATCAACGGGGCTGTTGTGGAGCGGGTCAAGAGTTTCCACACCACCAACGAACTAACATGGTCCAAGCACACCAAGAAAGTTGTGAAGCAGGCACGACAACACCTTTTCCCCCTCAGGAGACTAACTAGAATTGGCATGGGTCCCTAGATTATCAAAAAGGTATACAGCTGCACCATCGAGAGCATCCTGACCGGTTGCATCACCGCCTGGTATAGCAACTGTTCGGCTTCCGACTGTAAGGCGCTATAGAGGGTAGTGCATTTAGCCCAGTACATCACTGGGGCCAAGCTTCTTGCCATCCAAGACCTTTATACTAGGCGCTATCAGAGGAAGGCCCCAAAAATTGTCAAAGACTCCAGTCAGCCAAGTCATAGACTGTTCTCTCTGTTACCGCACGGCTAGCTGTACCGGAGCGCCAAGTCTAGGTCCAAAAGGCTTCTGAACAGCTTCTACCCTAAGCCATAAGACTCCTAAACAGCTCATCTGACCAGCCCCCACCCCCTCTTTTACACAGCTGCTACTCTCTGTTTATTTTTCTATGCATAGTCTATTCAACTCTATTTACATGTACATATCCCGGCATTACAAATACACCGGCCCGTTTATTTCCTCAATGTCTCCGCTATTTTTTCTTATCAAACTGGGCTAAAGATGGACCAGCCCATCTGGCATTTGCCCTGTTAATGGAAGTGCCCTACGCCAGTCTGTTTCTGCCCAGCCCTAAGCTTCAAAACACATTAAAGCTGAGTCAAATAAAATTAATATCTAATAAATTGATATTGATGAAGGGTTAAAGAGAGGTGAAACTTCCTCATTACACACCAACTGCAGCTTAGTCAGTTTTACACACACAATCACACACCTCCCTTTACTATAGACCAACAGCAGCTCATCTCAGTCAGTCTCTCTCCTCCTCATTTAGTTCACTCCTTTGTGCAGGGAGAGCCCCAAAGGTCTCTGTTGTGTACTAACTAGGAGCAGCGTGCCATTTGGGATGCAAACTCTGAGTGACTGCTACAGAGCTTCAAGGTCAACACACAGATTAAATTACATGCAGTACAACATCACATCAATCAGTCCCAGAAAGGAAGGCAGGCAGTGTGGGTAGTAACATACTGTAGGACATTCAGGCAGTGTGGGTAGTAGTATACTGTAGGACATTCAGGCAGTGTGGGTAGTAACATACTGTAGGACATTCAGGCAGTGTGGGTAGTAACATACTGTAGGACATTCAGGCAGTGTGGGTAGTAACATACTGTCGGACATTCAGGCAGTGTGGGTAGTAACATACTGTCGGACATTCAGGCAGTGTGGGTAGTAACATACTGTAGGACATTCAGGCAGTGTGGGTAGTAACATACTGTAGGACATTCAGGCAGTGTGGGTAGTAACATACTGTAGGACATTCAGGCTGTGTGGGTAGTAGTATACTGTAGGACATTCAGACAGTGTGGGTAGTAACATACTGTAGGACATTCAGGCAGTGTGGGTAGTAACATACTGTAGGACATTCAGGCAGTGTGGGTAGTAACATACAGTAGGACATTCAGGCAGTGTGGGTAGTAGTATACTGTAGGACATTCAGGCAAGTATGGGTAGTAACATACTGTAAGACATTCAGGCAGTGTGGGTAGTAACATACAGTAGGACATTCAGGCAGTGTGGGAAGTAGTATACTGTAGGACATTCAGGCAGTATGGGTAGTAACATACTGTAGGACATTCAGGCAGTGTGGGTAGTAACATACAGTAGGACATTCAGGCAGTGTGGGTAGTAGTATACTGTAGGACATTCAGGCAGTATGGGTAGTAACATACAGTAGGACATTCAGGCAGTGTGGGTAGTAGTATACTGTAGGACATTCAGGCAGTGTGGGTAGTAGTATACTGTAGTACATTCAGGAAGTGTGGGTAGTAACATACTGTAGGACATTCAGGCAGTGTGGGTAGTAACATACTGTAGGACATTCAGGCAGTGTGGGTAGTAACATACTGTAGTAATTCAGGCAGTGTGGGTAGTAACATACAGTAGGACATTCAGGCAGTGTGGGTAGTAGTATACTGTAGGACATTCAGGCAGTGTGGGTAGTAGTATACTGTAGGACATTCAGGCAGTGTGGGTAGTAGTATACTGTAGGACATTCAGGCAGTGTGGGTAGTAGTATACTGTAGGACATTCAGGCAGTGTGGGTAGTAGTATACTGTAGGACATTCAGGCAGTGTGGGTAGTAGTATACTGTAGGACATTCAGGCAGTGTGGGTAGTAACATACTGTAGGACATTCAGGCAGTGTGGGTAGTAACATACAGTAGGACATTCAGGCAGTGTGGGTAGTAGTATACTGTAGGACATTCAGGCAGTGTGGGTAGTAGTATACTGTAGGACATTCAGGCAGTATGGGTAGTAGCATAGAGTAGGACATTCAGGCAGTGTGGGTAGTAACTATTCCCTATGTAGTGCACTGCTTTTGACCAGGGTCCATAGCGTCTCGTCAAGCATAATACACGATATAAGGAATTAGGGTGCCCTTTGGGACTCTTTCTATGACAGGTGCAATAGATATGTCGGCCAATCGTAATACATGTAACACGCTGCATTTAACTACCTGACGGACATGGAGTGTAATCAATTTGTTTCATTAAGATACTGTATGAGTACGTCCCAAACGGCACCCTACTTCTGACCCGTGTCCATCGGGCGCAACTCAAAATCAGTGCACTATATAGGGAATAGGGTGCCATTGGGAAGCAACCTATATGTGATATAACAGGTGATTATGTTCCTTCCTATCTACGGTATCTGCATGGCTGGTCTAAGTCCTTTAAAGTTTACATCATTGTACATTTTCGATGTACATTCTATAGAAGCACCGGCAACAATGTCGATGTTTTTAGGAGAAGGTGCAAATTGTATGTCTACATTGACTGAATATTTAATTATATTACAGGTACATTATTGTACCCGGAGACACCTGCAACAATCAGGCGTTAAAAGATAGCCCTGTGCAGCAGTATATAAAGGTTAAAAAAAAATATATCTGCCGGATACATTAGAAGCCAGCATTCATCCGTGAAGAGTACAGTTCTCCAGCACGCTAGTGGCCATCGAAGGTGAGCATTTCCCCGCTGAAGTCGGTTACGAGGCCGAACAGTAGACCCTTGTGAGGATGACGAGATGACACCGATGAGCTGAGACGGTTTCTGACAGTACGGACATTCTTCGGTTATGAAAACCCAAAGTTTCATCAGCTGTCCGGGTGGCTGGTCACAGACGTATTGTCTCTTGGAAATACTGCAAAATTCTCTAAAACAACTTTGGAGGTGGCTTATGGTATTGAAATAAACATTAAATTCTCTGGCAACGGCTCTGGTGGACATTCCTGCAGTCAGCATACCAATTGACACGCTCCCTTAAAACTTGAGACATCTGTTACATTGTGTTATGTGAGTAAACTGCACATTTTAGAGTGGCCTGTTATTGTCCCCCAGCACAAGGTGCACCTGTGTAATGATTGTGCTGTTTAATCAGCTCCTCGATATGCCACACCTGTCAGGTGAATGGATTATCATAGGAGAAATGCTCACTAACAGAGATAAACTATATGTTGACAAAATTTGAGAGAAATAAGCTTTTTTTATGGAACATTTGTGTCACGTTTGTTGTACGGAGGAGACCAAAGCGCAGCGTGATTAGAATACATACTTTTTAATAAAGACGAAGAACACTAAACAAACTATACAAAAGAACAAAACCGAGCGTGAAGCTATAATAATACTAGTGCAGACACAGGCAACGAGACATGAACATAAACAATAACCCACGAAATACCCAAAGAGGATGGCTACCTAAATATGGTTCCCAATCAGAGACAACGATAAACACCTGCCTCTAATTGAGAACCAATCTAGGCAACCATGGCATATATAAATACCTAGATGATAAACAACCCCATAAACCTACAAAACCCATAGACAGTAAAAAACACATGCATCACCCATGTCACACCCTGACCTAACCAAAACAATAAAGAAAACAAAGAATACTCAGGTCAGGGCGTGACAGTACCCCCAACCAAGGTGCGGACTCCGGCCGCAAAACCTAATCTAAAGGTGAGGGTCCGGGTGGGCCTTTTTCACGGCGGCGGTTCGGGTGCAGGACGAGGACCCCGCTCTCCCTCAGTCTTGGCCCACTTAGGTGGCACTTAGGTGACCCTCGCAGCGGACCCCGGACTTGAAGATCATCGTAGAGGGCGTCACTGGACTGAAGAGCGACTTTGGCAGCTCCGGACAGGAGGGAGATTTCAGCATCGCCGGAGTGACAGACGGCATCGGCGGCTCCTGGCTGGCTGACGGCTCTGGCGGCTCCTTGCTGGCTGTCGGCTCTGGACAGGAGGGAGACTCTGGCGGCTCAGGACAGGAGGGAGACTCTGGCGGCTCAGGACAGGAGGGAGACTCTGGCGGCTCAGGACAGGAGGGAGACTCTGGCGGCTCAGGACAGGACGGAGACTCTGGCGGCTCAGGACAGGACGGAGACTCTGGCGGCTCCAGGACAGGACGGAGACTCTGGCGGCTCAGGACTGGACGGAGACTCTGGCGGCTCAGGACTGGACGGAGACTCTGGCGGCTCAGGACTGGACGGAGACTCTGGCGGCTCAGGACTGGACGGAGACTCTGGCGGCTCAGGACTGGACGGAGACTCTGGCGGCTCAGGACTGGACGGAGACTCTGGCGGCTCAGGACTGGACGGAGACTCTGGCGGATCCGGACTGCGACCCGTTGTGGTAGACTCCGGACTGCGACCTATCGTGGTAGGTTCCGGACTGTGACCCGACGTAGGAGGTTCCGGGGTCTGTAGACTGTTGCCGGATGCTCTGGACTGGGTACTGTTGCCGGACGCTCTGGACTGGTTACTGTTGCCGCACGCTCTGGAATGGGTACTGTAGCCAGACGCTCTGGACTGGTTACTGTTGCCGCACGCTCTGGACTGGGTACTGTAGCCGGACGCTCTGGAATGGGTACTGTAGCCAGACGCTCTGGACTGAGTACGGTTGCCGGACGCTCTGGACTGGATACTGCTGCCGGACGCTCTGGACTGGTGAGGTGCACTTTAGGCCTGGTGCGTGGTGCCAGCACTGGTGGTACCGGGCTGGAGACATGCACCTCAGGGCGTGTGCAAGGAGCAGGAACAGGGAGTACTGGATCCTGGAGGCGCACTGGTGGCCTGGTACGTGGTGTTGGCACTGGTAGTACTGGGCTGGGGACACGCACCTCAGTGCGAGTGTGGGAAGCAGGAACAGGACGTACTGGGCTGTGGAGGCGTACTGGTGGCCTGGTACGTGGTGTTGGCACTGGTGGTACTGGGCTGGGGACACGCACCTCAGGGCGAGTGCGAGGAGCAGGAACAGGACGTACTGGGCTGCAGAGGCATACTGGAGGTCTGGAGTGTAAAGCTGACACAACCCGTCCTGGCTGGATGCTCATTCTAGCCCGGCCAATGCGAGGAGCTGGAATATAGCGCACCGGGCTCGAAATGCGCACTGGAGTCACCTCGCGCTCCACCGCATAACACGGTGCCTGACCAGTTACACCCTCCACACAGGAGGAGTTGGCTCAGCTACCTGACTTACCCAATCTCCTTGTGTGCCGCCCCAAATTTTTTTTTTTATTGGGGCTGCCTCTCGTGCTTCCGTGCTAGCCGTGTACCCTTATATCTTTGCCGTTCCTCCATTCTCCTGTATCTCTCCTCGCACTGTTCCAAAGAATCCCATGCAGGCTCTGGCACTCTCCCTGGATCGATCGACCACCTCTCAATCTCCTCCCAGGTTGTTACCCATTCGTCCTTCTCCCGGGTCCATTTCTCCATTAATCGCTGTTCCTCCAAATCACGCTGCTTGGTCCTGTTAAGGTGGGTTATTCTGTCACATTTTTGTATGGAAGAGACCAAAGCGCAGCATGATTAGAAAACATACTTTTTAATAAAGACGAAGAACACTAAACAAACTATATAACACAACAAAACCGAACGTGAAGCTATAATAATACTAGTGCATACATGGGCAACTAGACATAGACATAGACAATAACCCACGAAATACCCAAAGAAGATGGCTGCCTAAATATGGTTCCCAATCTGAGACAAAGATAACACCTGCCTCTAATTGAGAACCAATCTAGGCAACCATAGACATATATAAACACCTAGATGATAAACAACCCCATAAATCTACAAAACCCCTAGACAGTACTAAAACACATACATCACCCATGTCACACCCTGACCTAACCAAAACAATAAAGAAAACAAAGAATACTCAGGTCAGGGCGTGACATTCTGGGATCTTTTATTTCAGCTCGTGAAACATGGGAACAACACTTTACATGTTGCATTTATATTTTTGTTCAGTATATACCAAAGAACATGCCATATTTAAACATATATGATCCGATACTTAAAACCCATACATAAACGTGGCATACATTTTTAAACACTCCCCATACAAAAAATAATACAATTTCATCATGCAAAATGTTCTCAGAACATCAGCATTTTTTGTGTTCGATGCATTTATTGCTTTTAAATGTATTCCAGAATTTTTTACTTTTTTCATGGCTTTTAAAAACAATACATCAATCACACATGTTCTAAATGCATTCTAAATACATTCTAATTGCATTCTAACTGCATTCTAAATACATTCTAACTGCATTCTAAATACATTCTAAATACATTCTAATTGCATTCTAAATGCATTCTAATTGCATTCTAAATACATTCTAACTGCATTCTAAATACATTCTATTTGCATTATAAATACATTCTAATTGCATTCTAATTACATTTAGACTATTTTCTTGTTTCTTGTATATACTGTAGATGATACACTACTTGACCAACAGTATGTGGACGTCCACTCATTCCAACACCTCATCCATTTGCTGCTATAACAGCCTCCACTCTTCTGGGAAGGCTTTCCACTAGATGTTGGAACATTGCTGCTATAACAGCCTCCACTCTTCTGGGAAGGCTTTCCACTAGATGTTGGAACATTGCTGCTATAACAGCCTCCGCTCTTCTGGGAAGGCTTTCCACTAGATGTTGGAACATTTCTGCTATAACAGCCTCCGCTCTTCTGGGAAGGCTTTCCACTAGATGTTGGAACATTGCTGCAATAACAGCCTATCCACTCTTCTGGGAAGGCTTTCCACTAGATGTTGGTACATTGCTGCTATAACAGCCTCCGCTCTTCTGGGAAGGCTTTCCACTAGATGTTGGAACATTGCTGCTATAACAGCCTGCTGCACATTTCTGGGAAGGCTTTCCACTAGATGTTGGTACATTGCTGCTATAACATCCTCCACTCTTCTGGGAAGGCTTTCCACTGGGAAGATGTTGGTACATTGCTGCTATAACATCCTCCACTCTTCTGGGAAGGCTTTCCACTAGATGTTGGAACATTGCTGCTATAACAGCCTCCACTCTTCTGGGAAGGCTTTCCACTAGATGTTGGAACATTGCTGCTATAACAGCCTCCACTCTTCTGGGAAGGCTTTCCACTAGATGTAGGAACATTGCTGCTATAACAGCCTCCACTCTTCTGGGAAGGCTTTCCACTAGATGTAGGAACATTGCTGCCATAACAGCCTCCACTCTTCTGGGAAGGCTTTCCACTAGATGTAGGAACATTGCTGCTATAACAACCTCCACTCTTCTGGGAAGGCTTTCCACTAGATGTTGGAACATTGCTGCTATAACAGCCTCCACTCTTCTGGGAAGGCTTTCCACTAGATGTAGGAGCATTGCTGCTATAACAGCCTCCACTCTTTTGGGAAGGCTTTCCACTAGATGTTGGAACATTGCTGCTATAACAGCCTCCACTCTTCTGGGAAGGCTTTCCACTAGATGTTGGAACATTGCTGCTATAAGAGCCTCCACTCTTCTGGGAAGGCTTTCCACTAGATGTTGGAACATTGCTGCTATAACAGCCTCCACTCTTCTGGGAAGGCTTTCCACTAGATGTTGGAACATTGCTGCTATAACAGCCTCCGCTCTTCTGGGAAGGCTTTCCACTAGATGTTGGTACATTGCTGCTATAACAGCCTCCACATTTCTGGGAAGGCGTTCCACTAGATGTTGGTACATTGCTGCTATAACATCCTCCACTCTTCTGGGAAGGCTTTCCACTAGATGTTGGTACATTGCTGCTATAACAGCCTCCGCTCTTCTGGGAAGGCTTTCCACTAGATGTTGGTACATTGCTGCTATAACAGCCTCCACATTTCTGGGAAGGCTTTCCACTAGATGTTGGAACATTGCTGCTATAACAGCCTCCACTCTTCTGGGAAGGCTTTCCACTAGATGTTGGAACATTGCTGCTATAACAGCCTCCACTCTTCTGGGAAGGCTTTCCACTAGATGTTGGAACATTGCTGCAGGTACTTGCTTCCATTCAGCCACAAGAGCATTGTTTCTTTTTTCTTTTTTTAACCGTTATTTAACTAGGCAAGTCAGTTAAGAACACTTTTATTTAAAATGACATCCTACCAGAAGGCAAAAGGCCTCCTGCGGGGACGGGGCTGGGATCACAAAAAAATAAAAATATATATATATATATATATATATTGTGGCAAAGAAGGGGTCGAGTGGTAAATGGCAGATATGTGAGAGCAGAACTAATAAACGGGCTCTGCCCGATCACTAAAATGGCCACCCCTATCAGAACTACAGATCACAAAATGGCCGACCACCAAAACTACAAGTCCCAGAAGCAAGGGGAACCCTCAGGAGGTGGAGCCAACCCACAGATAAAGGGTCAAGAAAAACCAGGAAGAGGAGAAGAGAGTGCTGGAAGGATCTATGAACAATAGAGAAAGAGATAATAGAGATTGGCTGGATTTACCGTGTATGAGCTGGACTGTTTTGGACTTACCTGTTGGCGTTTGGACCTGGACCTACCGAGAACCCGATTCGTGTACCAATCCCTGCTATCCTTGACCTCGCCTACGGCCTGGGTGGACCAGGACGGAGAAACAAACACACAGGTACTGTCCTGTTCGAAAGAACTCTCATTCTTGGGTGATTTGGTGACAGTTTACCACTTAGTTTGTGACAAACGCTCCTAACCTTGAAGAGGTTTGCCAATACACAATATATATATATATATATATATATATAGGACAAAACACACATCACGACAAGAGAGACACCACAACACTACTTAAAGAGAGACCTAAGACAACAACACATCATGGTAGCAACACAACATGACAACAACATGGTAGCAACACAACATGGCAGCAGCACATGGTAGCAGCACAAAGCATGAGACAAACATTATTGGGCACAGACAACAGCACAAAGGTCAAGAAGGTAGAGACAACAATACATCACGCAAAGCAGCCACAACTGTCAGTAAGAGTTCATGATTGAGTCTTTTAATGAAGAGATGGAGATAAAACTGTCCAGTTTGAGTGTTTGTTCAGGCTCGTTCCAGTCGCTAGCTGCAGCGAACTGAAAAGACGAGCGGCCCAGGGCCCAGGGATGTGTGTGCTTTGGGGACATTTAACACAACGTGACTGGTAGAATGGGTGTTGTATGTAGAGGGTGGGGGCTGTAGTAGGTATCTCAGACAGTGGGGAATGAGGCCTAAGACGGTTTTATATAAATAAGCATCAACCAGTGGGGTCTTGCAACATGTATTCAGAGAAAACCAGTTTACAGAGGAGTATAGAGTGGAGTGATATCTCCATTAGTCTGGCTGTTCCTCTCTCCTTCAGTCTGGCTGTTCCCCTCTCCTTCAGTCTGGCTGTTCCTCTTTCCTTCAGTCTGAATGTTCCTCTCTCTCCTTCAGTCTGGCTGTTCCCTCTCTACTTCAGTCTGGCTGTTCCTCTCACTACTTCAGTCTGGCTGTTCCTCAGTCTCCTTCAGTCTGGCTGTTCCTCTCTCTCATTCAGTCTGGCTGTTCCTCTCTCTCCTTCAGTCTGGCTGTTCCTCTCTCTCCTTCAGTCTGGCTGTTCCTCTCTCCTTCAGTCTGGCGGTTCCTCTCTCTCCTTCAGTCCGGATGTTCCTCTCTCTCCTTCAGTCCGGCTGTTCCTCTCTCTCCTTCAGTCCGGTTCCTCTCTCTCCTTCAGTCTGGCGGTTCCTCTCTCCTTCAGTCTGGCTGTTCCTCAGTCTCCTTCAGTCTGGCTGGTCCCTCTCTACTTAAGTCTGGCTGTTCCTCTCTCCTTCAGTCTGGCTGTTCCTCTCTCCTTCAGTCTGGCTGTTCCTCTCTCTCCTTCAGTCTGACTGTTCCTCAGCCTCCTTCAGTCTGGCTGTTCCTCAGTCCTTCAGTCCGGCTGTTCCTCTCTCTCCTTCAGTTTGGCTGTTCTCTCTCTCCTTCAGTTTGGCTGTTCCTCTCTCCTTCAGTTTGGCTGTTCCTCTCTCTCCTTCAGTCTGGCTGTTTCTCTCTCCTTCAGTCTGGCTGTTCCTTCAGTCTGGCTGTTCCTCTCCTTCAGTCTGGCTGTTCCTCTCTCCTTCAGTCTGGCTGTTCCTCTCTCTCCTTCAGTCTGGCTGTTCCTCTCCTTCAGTCTGGCCTCCTTCAGTCTGGCTGTTCCTCAGTCTCATTCAGTCTGGCTGTTCCTCTCTCTCCTTCAGTCTGGCTGTTCTCTCTCCTTCAGTCTGGCTGTTCCTCTCTCTCCTTCAGTCTGGCTGTTCCTCTCTCCTTCAGTCTGGCTGTTCCTCTCTCCTTCAGTCTGGCTGTTCCTCTCTCCTTCAGTCTGGCTGTTCCTCTCTCCTTCAGTCTGGCTGTTCCTCTCTCTACTTCAGTCTGGCTGTTACTCTCACTCCTTCAGTCTGGCTGTTCCTCAGTCTCCTTCAGTCTGGCTGTTCCTCTCTCTCCTTCAGTCTGGATGTTCCTCTCTCCTTCAGTCTGGATGTTCCTCTCTCCTTCAGTCTGGATGTTCCTCTCTCCTTCAGTCTGGCTGTTCCTCTCTCTCCTTCAGTCTGGCTGTTCCTCTCTCTCCTTCAGTCTGGCTGTTCCTCTCGCTCCTTCAGTCTGGCTGTTCCTCTCGCTCCTTCAGTCTGGCTGTTCCTCTCGCTCCTTCAGTCTGGCTGTTCCTCTCTCTCCTTCAGTCTGGCTGTTCTCTCTCTCCTCCAGTCTGGCTGTTCCCCTCTCTCCTCCAGTCTGGCTGTTCCCCTCTCTCCTTCAGTCTGGCTGTTCCCTCTCTCCTTCAGTCTGGCTGTTCCCCTCTCTCCTTCAGTCTGGCTGTTCCTCTCACTCCTTCAGTCTGGCTGTTCCTCTCTCTCCTTCAGTCTGGCGGTTCCTCTCTCTCCTTCAGTCCGGCTGTTCCTCTCTCCTTCAGTCTGGCTGTTCTCTCTCTCCTTCAGTCTGGCGGTTCCTCTCTCTCCTTCAGTCTGGCGGTTCCTCTCTCTCCTTCAGTCTGGTGGTTCCTCTCTCCTTCAGTCTGGCTGTTCTCTCTCTCCTTCAGTCTGGCTGTTCCTCATTCTCCTTCAGTCTGGCTGTTCCTCATTCTCCTTCAGTCTGGCTGTTCCTCTCACTCCTTCAGTCTGGCTGTTCCTCAGTCTCATTCAGTCTGGCTGTTCCTCTCTCTCATTCATTCCTTCAGTCTGGCTGTTCTCTCTCTCCTTCAGTCTGGCTGTTCCTCTCTCCTTCAGTCTGGCTGTTCCTCTCTCCTTCAGTCTGGCTGTTCCTCTCTCTCCTTCAGTCTGGCGGTTCCTCTCTCTCCTTCAGTCCGGCTGTTCCTCTCTCCTTCAGTCTGGCTGTTCCTCTCTCCTTCAGTCTGGCGGTTCCTCTCTCTCCTTCAGTCTGGTGGTTCCTCTCTCCTTCAGTCTGGCTGTTCCTCTCTCCTTCAGTCTGGCTGGTCCCTCTCTCCTTCAGTCTGGCTGGTCCTCTCACTCCTTCAGTCTGGCTGGTCCTCTCACTCCTTCAGTCTGGCTGGTCCTCATTCTCCTTCAGTCTGGCTGTTCCTCAGTCTCATTCAGTCTGACTGTTCCTCTCTCTCCTTCAGTCTGGCTGTTCCTCTCTCTCCTTCAGTCTGGCTGTTCCTCTCCCCTTCAGTCTGGCTGTTCCTCTCTCCTTCAGTCTGGCTGTTCCCTCTCTCCTTCAGTCTGGCTGTTCCCCTCTCTACTTCAGTCTGGCTGTTCCTCTCACTCCTTCAGTCTGGCTGTTCTTCAGTCTCCTTCAGTCTGGCTGTTCCCCTCTCTCCTTCAGTCTGGCTGTTCCTCTCTCTCATTCAGTCTGGATGTTCTCTCTCTCCTTCAGTCTGGCTGTTCCTCTCTCTCCTTCAGTCTGGCTGTTCCTCTCTCTCCTTCAGTCTGGCTGTTCCTCTCTCCTTCAGTCTGGCTGTTCCTCTCTCTCCTTCAGTCTGGCTGTTCCCCTCTCTCCTTCAGTCTGGCTGTTCCCTCTCTCCTTCAGTCTGGCTGTTCCTCTCTCTCCTTCAGTCTGGCTCTCTCCTTCAGTCTGGCTGTTCCCCTCTCCTTCAGTCTGGCTGTTCCCCTCTCTCCTTCAGTCTGGCTGTTCCCCTCTCCTTCAGTCTGGCTGTTCCCCTCTCCTTCAGTCTGGCTGTTCCCCTCTCTCCTTCAGTCTGGCTGTTCCCCTCTCTCCTTCAGTCTGGCTGTTCCTCTCTCCTTCAGTCTGGCTGTTCCCGGTCCTATGCCTCTGCCATGGTGGGAAGAACTCCAATATACAGAGTCTTCCTGTCCAGCGTCTTCACTGACCACTCTGCTGGGATTTCTGAAACAGACACACATAAACGTGCAATAAATGAATATCGTTAAAGTATGATGGAAGACAAAACACCAGACATCTAGAAAGTTAACAATAAAATGAGGGTGTCACTCCCTGACCTTAGAGAGCCTGATTATCTATCTATTTGGTTAGGTCATTCTAGTTTTCTATTTCTTTGTTGGCCGGGTATGGTTCCCAATCAGAGGCAGCTGTCTATACTTAGGCAGCCTTTTTTCCATCTGAGTTTGTGTGATCTTGTTTTCTGTTTAGTTTCTTAGCCTTACAGAACTGTGCACTTTCGTTTTTTGTCTTTGTTATTTTGTTTTGGTCAATAAATCAATCAATAAAAAGACAATGTCCACCTACCACGCTGCACCTTGGTCCACTTTTCATTCTACAAACGAGAGCCGTTACAGAAAATCCCACCAAAAATGGACCAAGCAGCGTGGCCAGGACGACATGGGAGGACATTCTGGATGGAGAAGGACCCTGGACGCAGGCCGGAGAGTATCGCCGTCCAAGGGAGCAGATGGAGGCAGCGAGAGAGGAACGGCGACGATATGAGGAGTTAAGTCATCAACGGAAGCCTGAGAGGCAGCTCCAAAACATTTGGGTGGGGGGACACGGGGGGGAGATAGGCAGAGTCAGGGTTTAGACCTGAGCCAACTCCCCATGCGGTGATGCGCACTGTGTCTACAGTGTGCCGTGTTATGCCGTGCTAGAGTGGGCATTCAGCCAGGACGGATTGTGCCGGCTCAGCACTCCTGGTCTCCGGTGCGTCTCTTCAGCTCTACGAATGGTATCCTAGTTCGCCCGCACAACCCAGTGCGGCCTGTGCCAGCTCCCGCACTTGCCGTGCAACAGGGGGTATTCAGCCAGGACTCGTTGTGCCAGCTCTACGCTCTAGACCTCCAGTGCGCCTCTACGGCCCAGTATATCCTACACCGGCTCTACGCACCACTTCTAATAGAGCTCTCTCTGTCTCGACTTGAATTCTCTATCCGTCTCTAATAGAGCTCTCTGTCTTGACTAGAGCCCTCAGTATCTGCTAGATGTCCTTGTCTCTGCTATCAGAACACCCCTAGGAGCCTGAAAATGTGACCTACTTTTATTGTCTTGAGGTTCAGGCCATAAGCATAGGTAAGGAAATACAGTGAGGTATTGGGTCAACTTTGAGAACCATGTCAACACAATGTTGTTACCATACTAATTAAAGTTCTACACACATTTATTAGAGCAACTGGTTTGCCAATGCAAAAAGAGACAAATGTGACCAGGAACAATGTGCAGAGTGACTAAGCTGTACATAATAGAATTAGGTAGGACCTACGAGCTGTAACGCAAAACAGCCCATCGGGTCTGCCATAGGCCCCGGTCTGCTATAAGGGCCCCTGGACTGCTATAAGGGCCCCTGGTCTGCTATAAGGGCCCCTGGTGTGCTATAAGGGCCCCTGGTCTGCTATAAGGGCCCCTGGTGTGCCATAAGGGCCCCTGATCTGCCATAAGGGCCCCTGGTCTGCCATAAAGGCCCCTGGTGTGCCATAAGGGCCCCCCATAAAGGCCCCTGATCTGCCATAAGGGCCCCTGGTCTGCCATAAAGGCCCCTGGTCTGCCATAAGGGCCCCTGGTCTGCCATAAAGGCCCCTGGTCTGCCATAAGGGCCCCTGGTCTGCCATAAAGGCCCCTGATCTGCCATAAGGGCCCCTGGTCTGCCATAAAGGCCCCTGGTGTGCCATAAAGGCCCCTGATCTGCCATAAGGGCCCCTGGTCTGCCATAAAGGCCCCTGGTGTGCCATAAAGGCCCCTGGTCTGCCATAGGCCTTGTTCAAAATAATTGCACTGTACAGGAAATAGGGTGCCATTTGGGACACAATGTAATATAATCACTGGTAGAGTAGAGGTTAATAACAGAGGCTGGTAGGTTACAGTTAAACACAGTAAAGGGTAGTTCAACTACAGAGGCTAGTAGATTACAGTTCAACTACTTCACTTTTATTTAATTATTTCACCTTTATTTAACCAGGTAGGCCATTTACAACTGCGACCTGGACAAGATAAAGCAAAGCAGTGAGACAAAAACAACAGAGTTACACATGGGATAAACAAACGTAGAGTCAATAACACAATATACAAATCTATATACAGTGTGTGCAAATGTAGTAAGATTAGGGAGGTAAGGCAATAAATAGGCCATAGTGGAGAAATAATTACATTATAGCAATTAAACACTGGAGTGATAGATGTGCAGAAGACAAATGTGCAAGTAGAGATACTGGGGTGCAAAGGAGCAAAAAAATAAATAACAATATGGGGATGAGGTAGTTAGGTGGGCTGTTTAATGATGGGCTGTGTACAGATGCAATGATCGGTAAGCTGCTCTGACAGCTGATGCTTAAAGCTAGTGAGGGAGATATAAGACTCCAGCTTCAGTGAGTTTTTGCAATTGTTCCAATCATTGGCAGCAGAGAACTAAGCAGCAAAGACACAGGTGACCTGGAGCCAGTGGGTTTGACGATGAATATGAAGGTTGTGGACAGGCAAAAGGTCAAAACTAGATCAGAGTCTAGGAGGTACAGAGTGGCAGACAGGTAGAAGAGTGGAGACTGGTACCCCATGGAGCACTCGAAAGGGGTGGCAGAATATTCCGGGCACACTCCACCCAGACCAGTTCACAGCTTCAGGTAGTGGGGTTAGTTGAAACCAGGCACCTTAAAGTGGTCTCCAGGTCTTGGCTCGCTCCGACTGACCGTTAGTTTGGGGATGGAATCCGGACGACAGGCTGGCTGACAAATCAATAAGGATGCAGAACACCTTCCAGAACTGAGACGAGAACTGTGGACCCCAATCAGAGACCATGTCAACCGGGAGTCCATGGTTCCAGAATCTGGAAGACATGCTGCACCATAAGCTGGGCCGTCTCCTTCAAAGAAGGTAGTTTGGGGGAGAGGGATGAAATGGGCGGCCTTTGAGAACTGGTTGACTACCGTTAGGATGACAGCGTTGCCATCAGACGGAGGGAGCCCAATGACAATGTCCAGAGAAATATGAGATCAGGGACGATGAGGAACCAGTAGTGGCTGCAGGAGGCCAGAAGGAGCTTGCCGTGGAGTCTTGTTTTGAGCACACACAGTGCATGCAGTGACGAAGAAAGAGATGTCAGGGACCATTGTGGGCCACCAGAAACGTTCTCGAAGGCAGGCTAGTGTACGACGGAACCCTGTATGACAGGTCAGCCTGGAGGAATGAGCCCATTCCAGGACCCAACTGGGTTAGGAACAAACAGCCAGTTAGCCGGGCCCCTTCAGGTCCAGGTTGGGAGCGTTGCGCCTTCCGAACCAGGTTCTCAATACCCCAATCCACAGTGGCAGCAAGGCAAGAAACACTCAAACAAAAATAACACATTCAAAAAAACGAAAGCAAACAGTTCCATCAGGGAGACACTAAACAGAAAATAACACCCCACAAAACTCAGACGGAAATTCACAACATATACGATCCCCAATCAGAGACAACGATAGACAGCTGCCTCTGATTGGGAACCACACTTGGCAAAACAACAAAGAAATAGAAAACATAGATTTTCCCACCCGTGTCACACCCTGACCTAACCAAACATAGAGAATAAATAAGTATCTCTCAGGTCAGGGTGTGCCACCTTTCCAACAAGTCAGTTTGTCAAATTTCTGACCTGTTAGAGCTTCCCCCGGTCAACTGTAAGTGCTGATATTGTGACATGGAAACGTCTAGGAGCAACAACGGCTCAGCCGCAAAGTGGTAGGCCACACAAACTCACAGAATAGGACCGCTGAGTACTGAAGCGCAAAACTCACTACCGAATTCCAAACTGCCTCAGGAAAGCAACGTCAGGACAATAACTGTTCGTCGGGAGCTTCATGAAATGGGTTTCCATGGCCGAGCAGCCGCACACAATACCAAGCGTTGGCTGGAGTGGTGTAAAGCCCGCCGCCATTGGAAACACGTTCTCTGGAGTGATGAATCACGCTTCACCATCTTGCAATCTGACAGATTAATCTGTGTTTGGCAGATGCCAGATGAACGCTCCTGCATGATTGAATAGTGCCAGCTGTAATGTTTAGTGGAGAAGGAATAATGTTCTGGGGCTGTTGTTCATGTTTCCAGTGAAGAGGCATCTTAACACTACAGCATATAATTACATTCTAGAGGATCTATGGTTCCAACTTTGTGGTAAGACTTTCGTTTTCTGTTTCAGCATGACAATGCCCTAGTAAACAAAGTGAGGTCCAGAAATGGTTTGTTGAGATCGGTACGGAAGAACTTGACTAGTCTGCACAAAGCCCGGACCTCAACCCCATCAAACACCTTTGGGATGAATTAGAATGCCTACTGGCCTAATCGCCCAACATCAGTGCCCAACGTCAACAACGCTCTTGTGGCTGAATGGAAGCAAGTCCCTGCAGCAGTGTTTAATCATCTAGTGGAAAGCCTTCCCAGAAGAGTGGAGGCTGTTATAGCAGCAATGTTCCAACATCTAGTGGAAAGCTTCCCAGAAGAGTTGAGGCTGTTATAGCAGCAATGTTACAACATCTAGTGGAAAGCCTTCCAGAGGAGTGGAGGCTGTTATAGCAGCAATGTTCCAACATCTAGTGGAAAGCCTTCCAGAAGAGTGGAGGCTGTTATAGCAGCATTGTTCCAACATCTAGTGGAAAGCCTTCCCAGAAGAGTGGAGGCTGTTATAGCAGCAATGTTCCAACATCTAGTGGAAAGCCTTCCCAGAAGAGTGGAGGCTGTTATAGCAGCAATGTTCCAACATCTAGTGGAAAGCCTTCCCAGAGGAGTGGAGGCTGTTATAGCAGCAATGTTCCAACATCTAGTGGAAAGCCTTCCCAGAAGAGTGGAGGCTGTTATAGCAGCAATGTTCCAACATCTAGTGGAAAGCCTTCCCAGAAGAGTGGAGGCTGTTATAGCAGCAATGTTCCAACATCTAGTGGAAAGCCTTCCCAGAAGAGTGGAGGCTGTTATAGCAGCAATGTACCAACATCTAGTGGAAAGCCTTCCCAGAAGAGTGGAGGCTGTTATAGCAGCAATGTTCCAACATCTAGTGGAAAGCCTTCCCAGAAGAGTGACGGCTGTTAGCAGCAATGTTCCAACATCTAGTAGAAAGAAGAGTGGAGGCTGTTATAGCAGTAAGGGGGACCAACTCCACATTAATGCCCATGATATTGGAATGAGATGTTTGAGAAGCAGGAATCTACATACTTTTACACATATAGTATATATTGTGTATTGTACTATACATGTAGGTCTTAGAGAGTCTGTCTTTTCAAAGATCGTTGAATAAAACATGTTTCAGAATGAGACCAGTCACACCATGGTGGCATCTCTCTCTCTCTCTCCATCCCAGAGAGCACAACAACAACTAAGTCATCAACCATCTGCTGTACGTACCAACCAGGACCGGACTAACCCAGGTCTGTGACACGAGCAAGAATCCTTACCGTCAGATCAGAGAAGCGACGCGTCATTGTGTGTGAGTGTAGCCAAGGAGACTTCCCAAACCCTTGACACCCACTCACGGAGTGCATCTTGTAAATATGTTTCCTTGTTTCATTTCGCATTGTGATCCTCAGTTACTTTGAATGTACTTTTAGTGCTATTAAATGATATTCTGGTATGTATAAACAAAATCTTCCACGGTAAAAACATTCTTATGTAATTTATCGTATTGCATCTCAGTACGATGCTGCAAGTCAGTGACTTTCAACGTGGCACCGTCGCAGGATGCCACCTTTCCAACAAGTCAGTTCGTCAAATTTCTGCCCTGCTAGAGCTGCCCCGGTCAACTGCCTCGGACACTACAGACAGAAGTTTGCAGATCGGCTGAACTGACTTCAGTCAGTTCAGAGTCTGAGTCTGAGTCCCAAGACGTGTGTGGGGGTCGTAGAGCAAAATGGAGAACACCATCGTGTTCGTGATAGTCTCATCTTTCCAAAGAGGGGTCATAACCGTTTCTTTTGGTGACACTGTTCAAACATGAAAAATTAAAATAAAAGCTGATCTCCAGCTGAAATTGGGGAATTGTTTATTATGCTAACTAGAATTCCGCGAGGTTGCGAACGATGACTACAGGGCGTTAAGCACATTTTTACTCCTGAACTTATTTAGGGGTTGACATTTTTATTTTATTTTATTAATTTGAAAAAAAATTGAATTACATAATTCCAAGATTTCCCTTCACTGGAACTAAGGGGCCCGAACCATGAAAACTGTTCCAGGCCATTATTCCTCCTCCACCAAATATTACAGTTGGCACTATGCATTGGGGCAGGTAGCGTTCATCAGGCATCCACCAAACCCAGATTTGTCCGTTTCACTGCCAGATGGTGAAGCGTGATTCATGACTCCAGAGAACGCGAGTATGTGGATAGTCTTTCAAATTAGTGGATTTGGCCACACCCATTGCTGACAACTGTATTAAATCAAGCACGCAACCATGCAATCTCCATAGACAGACATTGGCAGTAGAATGGCCTTACTGTAGAGCTCAGCGATTTTCAACGTGGCAACATCATACAATGCAACCTGTCCAACAAGTCAGTTCATAAACTTTCTGCCATGCTAGATATGCTTCCCCTTCAACTGTAATCTTTATTTATTTTACCTTTATTTAACTAGTGAAGTCAGTTAAGAACAAATAGTATGTTTTGATGTATTGATTACCTAACTAATGGCAGTTAACTAATGTTAACAACTCTTGTTTGTTAAAACATTGTCCAAAGACGGGCCAGAAGTATACAGAATGGTGTCGTCTGCATAGAGGTGGATCAGAGAATCCCCAGCAGCAAGAGGAACATCATTGATGTATACAGAGAAGAGAGTCGGCCCAAGAATTTAACCCTGTGGCACCCCCATAGAGATTGCCAGAGGTCCGGAAACAGGCCCTCCGATTTGACACACTGAACTCTATCTGAGAAGTAGTTGGTGAACCTGGCGAGGCAGTCATTTGAGAAACCAAGGCTGCTGAGTCTGCCGATAAGAATGTGGTGATTGACAGAGTCGAAAGCCTTGGCCAGGTCGATGAATTCAGCTGCGATTATGATATTGTTAAGGACCTTGAGCGTGGCTGACGTGCACCCATGACCAGCTCTGAAACCAGATTGCATAGCGGAGAAGGTAAGGTGGGATTCGAAATGGTTGGTAATCTTTTTGTTAACTTGGCTTTCGAAGACATTAGAAAGGCAGGGCAGGATAGATATAGGTCTATAGCAGTTTGGGTCTAGAGTGTCTCCTCTTATGAAGAGAGGGATGACCGCGGTACTATTGATGAGGTACTGTTGATTGATAGATGTATTGATTACCAGACTTGTTGCAGCATAAGGTAGTGGATGCTGCTGGAGTCCTCCTTTACAGAGGCGGACTCAATCACACGTTTGATTGATTTATAAATGGATTGATAGTTTGGATTCATAGTTTGTTGTCTTCAATATCATTCTACAATGTAGAAAATAGTAGAAATAAAGAAAACCTGATAATGAAAAGGTGTGTCCAAACTTTTGACTGATAGTATATATACACTACCACTCAAAAGTTTGGGGTCACATAGAAATGTCCTTGTTTTTGAAAGAAAAGCACATTTTTTGTCCATTAAAATAAAATAAATTGATCAGAAAAACAGTGTAGAATTCTCTTCGATTATAATCACAGCCGTATATATTCCCCCTAAGCAGACACATCGATGGCTCTGAACGAACTTTATTTGACTCTTTGCAAACTGGAATCCATACATGCTGAGGCTGCATTCATTGTAGCTGGGGATTTTAACAAGGCTAATCTGAAAACAAGACTCCCTAAATTGTATCAGCATATCGATTGCGCAACCAGGGCTGGCAAAACCTTGGATCATTGTTATTCTAACTTCCGCGACGCACATAAGGCCCTGCCCCGCCCTCCCCTTTGGAAAAGCTGACCACAACGCCATTTTGTTGATCCCTGCCTACAGACAGAAACTAAAACAAGAAGCTCCCACGCTGAAGTCTGTCCAACGCTGGTCCGACCAAGCTGATTCCACACTCCAAGACTGCTTCCATCACGTGGACTGGGATATGTTTCGTATTGCGTCAGACAACAACATTGGACGAATACGCTGATTCGGTGTGCGAGTTCATTAGAACGTGCGTTGAAGATGTCGTTCCCATAACAACGATTAAAACATTCCCAAACCAGAAACCGTGGATTGATGGCAGCATTGCGTGAAACTGAAAGCACAAACCACTGCTTTTAATCAGGGCAAGGTGACCGGAAACATGACCGAATACAAACAGTGCAGCTATTCCTCTGCAAGGCAGTCAAACAAGCTAAGCGTCAGTATAGACACAAAGTAGAATCTCAATTCAACGGCTCAGACACGAGGTATGTGGCAGGGTCTACAGTCAATCACGGACTACAAAAAGAAAACCAGCCGAGTCACGGACCAGGATGTCTTGCTCCCAGGCAGACTAAATAACTTTTTGCCCGCTTTGAGGACAATACAGTGCCACTGACATGGCCTGCAACGAAAACATGCGGACTCTCCTTCATTGCAGCCGAGGTGAGTAAAACATTTAAAGGTGTTAACCCTCGCAAGGCTGCAGGCCCAGACGGCATCCCCAGCTGCGCCTCAGAGCATGCGCAGACCAGCAGGCTGGTGTGTTTACGGACATATTCAATCAATCCCTATCTCAGCCTGCTGTTCCCACATGCTTCAAGAGGGCCACCTTTGTTCCTGTTCCCAAGAAAGCTAAGGTAACTGAGCTAAACGACCACCGCCCGTAGCACTCACTTCCGTCATCATGAAGTGCTTTGAGAGACTAGTCAAGGACCATATCACCTCCACCCTACCTGACACCCTAGACCCACTCCAATTTGCTTACCGCCCAAATAGGTCCACAGACGATGCAATCTCAACCACACTGCACACTGCCCTAACCCATCTGGACAAGAGGAATACCTATGTGAGAATGCTGTTCATCGACTATAGCTTGGCATTTAACACCATAGTACCCTCCTAGCTCGTCATCAAGCCCTGGGTCTCGACCCCGCCCTGTACTGGACTTCCTGACGGGCCGCCCCCAGGTGAGGTGAGGATAGGCAACAACATCTCCACCCCGCTGATCCTCAACACTGGGGCCACACAAGGGTGCGTTCTGAGCCCTCTCCTGTACTCCCTGTTCACCCACGACTGTGTGGCCATGCATGCCCAACTCAATCATCAAGTTTGCAGACGACACAACAGTGGTAGGCTTGATTACCAACAATGACGAGACGGCCTACGGGGAGGAGGTGAGGGCCCTCGGAGTGTGGTGCCGGGACAATAACCTCACACTCAACGTCAACAAAACTAAGGAGATGATTGTGGACTTCAGGAAACAGCAGAGGGAACACCCTCCTATCCACATCAATGGAACAGTAGTGGAGAGGGTAGTAAGTTTTAAGTTCCTCGGCATACACATCACAGACAAACTGAATTGGTCCACCCACAAAGACAGCATCGTGAAGAAGGCGCAGCAGCGCCTCCTCAACCTCAGGAGGCTGAAGAAATTCGTCTTGTCACCAAAAGCACTCACAAACTTCTACAGATGCACAATCGAGAGCATCCTGGCGGGCTGTATCACCGCCTGGTACGGCAACTGCTCCGCCCACAACCGTAAGGCTCTCCAGTGGGTAGTCAGGTCTGCACAACGCATCACCGGGGCAAACTACCTGCCCTCCAGGACACCTACACCACCCGATGTTACAGGAAGGCCATAAAGATCATCAAGGACAACAACCACCCGAGCCACTGCCTGTTCACCCCGCTATCATCCAGAAGGCGAGGTCAGTACAGGTGCATCAAAGCTGGGACAGAAGCTGTTTTTCAGTCTCTCGATCTCAAGACCATCAGACTGTTAAACAGCAACCACTAACATTGAGTGGCTGCTGCCAACACACTGACTCAACTCCAGCCACTTTAATAATGGGAATTGTTGGGAAAGGAATACACCCTGCCTCGTTAATTAACCATGTGGTCAGATTACACCTTGCCTCATTAATTAACCATGTGGTCAGATTACACCTTGCCTCATTAAATAACCATGTGGTTGGATTACACACTGACTCATTAATTAACCATGTGGTCAGATTACACCTTGCCTCGTTAATTAACCATGTAGTCAGATTACACCTTGCCTCGTTAATTAACCATGTAGTCAGATTACACCTTGCCTCATTAATTAACCATGTAGTCAGATTACACCTTGCCTCATTAAATAACCATGTGGTTGGATTAACCCTGCCTCATTAATTAACCATGTGGTTGGATTACACACAGACTCATTAATTAACCATGTGGTTGGATTACACACAGACTCATTAATTAACCATGTGGTTGGATTACACACAGACTCATTAATTAACCATGTGGTTGGATTACACCTTGCCTCATTAAATAACCATGTGGTTGGATTACACCCTGACTCATTAATTAACAATGTGGTCAGATTACACCTTGCCTCATTAAATAACCATGTGGTTGGATTACACACTGACTCATTAATTAACCATGTGGTCAGATTACACCTTGCCTCATTAATTAACCATGTGGTCAGATTACACCTTGCCTCATTAAATAACCATGTGGTTGGATTACACACTGACTCATTAATTAACCATGTGGTTGGATTACACCCTGACTCATTAATTAACCATGTGGTTGGATTACACACTGACTCATTAATTAACCATGTGGTCAGATTACACCTTGCCTCATTAAATAACCATGTGGTCAGATTACACCTTGCCTCATTAAATAACCATGTGGTTGGATTACACCCTGACTCATTAATTAACAATGTGGTCAGATTACACCTTGCCTCATTAAATAACCATGTGGTTGGATTACACACTGACTCATTAATTAACCATGTGGTCAGATTACACCTTGCCTCATTAATTAACCATGTTACACCCGGACTCATTAATCAACCATGTTACACCCTGCCTCATTAATTAACCATGTGGTTAGATTACACCCTGACTCATTAATTAACCATGTGGTTGGATTAACCCTGCCTCATTAATTAACCATATGGTTGGATTACACCCTGACTCATTAATTGACCATGTGGTTGGATTACACCCTGCTGTATTCATTAACACCATGGTTGGATTACACACTGACTCATTAATTAACCATGTGGTTGGATTACACCCTGACTCATTAATTAACCATGTGGTTGGATTACACCCTGACTCATTAATTAACCATGTGGTTGGATTACACCCTGACTCATTAATTAACCATGTGGTTGGATTACACCCTGACTCATTAATTAACCATGTGGTCAGATTACACCCTGACTCATTAATTAACCATGTTACACCCTGACTCATTAATTAACCATGTGGTTGGATTAACCTTGCCTCATAAATTAACCATATGGTTGGATTACACCCTGTTGTATTCATTAACAGCATGGTTGGATTACACCCTGCTGTATTCATTAACCATATAGTTGGATTACACCTGCTGTATTCATTAACAACATGGTTGGATTACACCCTGCTGTATTCATTAACCATATGGTTGGATTACACCCTGCTGTATTCATTAACCACGTGGTTGGATTACACACTGCTGTATTCATTAACAACATGGTTGGATTACACCCTGCTGTATTCATTAACCATGTGGTTGGATTACACCCTGCTGTATTCATTAACAACATGGGTGGATTACACCCTGCTGTATTCATTAACCATGTGGTTGGATTACACACTGCTGTATTCATTAACCATGTGTTTGGATTACACCCTGCTGTAGTCATTAACCATGTGGTTGGATTACACCCTGCTGTATTCATTAACAGCATGGTTGGATTACACCCTGCTGTATTCATTAACCATGTGGTTGGATTACACTCTGCTGTATTCATTAACCGTGTGGTTTGATTACACCCTTCCTCATTAATTAACAACGTGGTTGGATTTCACCCTGCTGTAGTCATTAACCATGTGGTTGGATTACACCCTGCTGTATTCATTAACAACATGGTTGGATTACACCCAGCTGTATTCATTAACCATGTGGTTGGATTACACCCTGCTGTATTCATTAACCATGTGGTTTGATTACACCCTTCCTCATTAATTAACCATGTGGTTGGATTACAGCCTGCTGTATCCATTAACCATGTGGTTTGATTACACCCTTCCTCATTAATTAACCATGTGGTTGGAATACACCATGCTGTATTCATTAACAACATGGTTGGATTACACCCTGCTGTATTCATTAACAACACGGCTGGATTACACCCTGCTGTATTCATTAACAATGTGGTTGGATTACACCCTGCTGTATTCATTAACAACATGGTTGGATTACACACTGCTGTATTCATTAACCATGTGTTTGGATTACACCCTGCTGTATTCATTAAACATGTGGTTTGATTACACCCTTCCTCATTAATTAACCATGTGGTTGGATTACAGCCAGCTGTATTCATTAACCATGTGGTTTGATTACACCCTTCCTCATTAATTAACCATGTGGTTGGATTACACCATGCTGTATTCATTAACAACATGGTTGGATTACACCCTGCTGTATTCATTAACAACATGGCTGGATTACAGCCTGCTGTATTCATTAACAACACGGTTGGATTACACCCTGCTGTATTCATTGACAACATGGTTGGATTACAGCCTGCTCTATTCATTAACAACATGGTTGGATTACACCCCTGTATTCCTTAACAACATGGTTGGATTACAGCCTGCTGTATTCATTAACCATGTGGTTGGATTACACCCTGCTGTATTCATTAACAACATGGTTGGATTACACCCTGCTGTATTCATTAACCATATGTTTGGATTACACCCTGCTGTATTCATTAACCATGTGGTTGGATTACACCCTGCTGTATTCATTAACCATGTGGTCGAATTACACCCTTCCTCATTAACTAACCATGTGGTTGGATTACAGCCTGCTGTATTCATTAACAACATGGGTGGATTACACTCTGCTGTATTCATTAACAACATGGTTGGATTACACCTGCTGTATTCATTATCCATGTGGTTGGATTACACCCTGCTGTATTCATTAACAACATGGTTGGATTACACCCTGCTGTATTCATTAACCACATGGTTGGATTACACCCTGCTGTATTCATTAACCATGTGGTTGGATTACACCCTGCTGTATTCATTAAAAAACATGGTTGGATTACACCCTGCTGTATTCATTAACCATTCATTAACCATTTGTTTGGATTACACCCTGCTGTATTCATTAACCATGTGGTCGGATTACACCCTTCCTCATTAACATTCCGCTCGCTCCACAGGTAGTATCACATTTTCATTTCACTTCATTACAGTACAACGGTTTGATTTGTTTGATCGTAGCTAGCCAGCTACATAGCCGTCTTTGTATCTAAGACAATTGTGTAGTCAAGAGCGATTTTCTAGGTTAGCTGGCCAGCTATTGTCGTTCTTTTAACGTAGCTAGCCAGCTAGCCCCCGAATAGCAGCACTGTAGTAACTCACAGTACAACGGTTTGTTTTGTTTGATCGTAGCTAGCTAGCTACATAGCCGTCTTTGTATCTAAGACAATTGTGTAGCCTAGAGCGATTTTTCTAGGTTAGCTAGCCAGCTATTGTCGTTCTTTTAAGGTAACGTAACGCAATCAGCCTGCTAGCTAGCCAGCTAGCCCCCGAATAGCAGCACTGTAGAAACTATTACACTGTACGGAACGACTTGATTAGTGTAGTGTCAACATCGCAGCCACTACCAGCTAGCCTACTCCAGCAGTACTGTATCATTTCAATCATTTTAGTCAATAAGATTCTTGCTACGTAAGCTTAACTTTCTGAACATTCGAGACGTGTAGTCCACTTGTCATTCCAATCTCCTTTGCATTAGCGTAGCCTCTTCTGTACCCTGTCAACTATGTGTCTATCTATCCCTGTTCTCTCCTCTCTGCACAGACCATACAAACGCTCCCACCGCGTGGCCGCGGCCACCCTAATCTGGTGGTCCCAGCGCGCACGACCCACGTGGAGTTCCTGGTCTCCGGTAGCCTCTGAACTGCCGATCTGCGGCCAACAAGGCAGAGTTCATCTCAGCCTATGCCTCCCTCCAGTCCCTCGACTTCCTGGCACTGACGGAAACATGGATCACCACAGATAACACAGCTACTCCTACTGCTCTCTCTTCGTCCGCCCACGTGTTCTCGCACACCCCGAGAGCTTCTGGTCAGCGGGGTGGTGGCACGGGATCCTCATCTCTCCCAAGTGGTCATTCTCTCTCTCCCCTTACCCATCTATCTATCGCCTCCTTTGAATTCCATGCTGTCACAGTTACCAGCCCTTTCAAGCTTAACATCCTTATCATTTATCGCCCTCCAGGTTCCTCGGAGAGTTCATCAATGAGCTTGATGCCTTGATAAGCTCCTTTCCTGGAGGACGGCTCACCTCTCACAGTCCTGGGCGACTTTAACCTCCCCACGTCTACCTTTGACTCATTCCTCTCTGCCTCCTTCTTTCCACTCCTCTCCTCTTTTGACCTCACCCTCTCACCTTCCCCCCTACTCACAAGGCAGGCAATACGCCGACCTCATCTTTACTAGATGCTGTTCTTCCACTAACCTCATTAACTCCCCTCCAAGTCTCCGACCACTACCTTGTATCCTTTTCCCTCTCGCTCTCATCCAACACTTCCCACACTGCCCCTACTCGGATGGTATCGCACCGTCCCAAAAACTCTCTCTACTCTCTCCTCTTCCATCCTATCATCTCTTCCCTCTGCTCATACCTTCTCCAACCTTTCTCCTGATTCTGCCTCCTCAACCCTCCCTCTCTTCACTTTCTGCATCCTTTGACTCTCTATGTCCCCTATCCTCCAGGCCGGCTCGGTCCTCCCCCTTCCGCTACGTGGCTCGATGACTCATTGCGAGCTCACAGAACAGAGCTCCGGGCAGCCGAGCGGAATGGAGGAAAATCGCCTCCCTGCGGACCTGGCATCCTTTCACTCCTCCTCTCTACATTTTCCTCCTCTGTCTCTGCTGCTAAAGCCACTTTTAATCACTCTAAATTCCAAGCATCACTCTAACCCTAGGAAGCTCTTTGCCACCTTCTCCTCCCTCCTGAATCCTCCTCCCCCTCCCCCCCCTCCCTCTCTGCAGATGACTTCGTCAACCATTTTGAAAAAAGAAGGTCGACGACATCCGATCCTCGTTGCTAAGTCAAACGACACCGCTGGTTCTGCTCACACTGCCCTACCCTGTGCTCTGACCTCTTTCTCCCTCTCTCTCCAGATGAAATCTCGCTTCTTGTGACGGCCGGCCGCCCAACAACCTGCCCGCTTGACCCTATCCCCTCCTCTCTTCTCCAGACCATTTCCGGAGACCTTCTCCCTTACCTCACCTCGCTCATCAACTCATCCCTGACCGCTGGCTACGTCCCTTCCGTCTTCAAGAGAGCGAGAGTTGCACCCCTTCTGAAAAAACCTACAGATCCCTCCGATGTCAACAACTACAGACCAGTATCCCTTCTTTCTTTTCTCTCCAAAACTCTTGAACGTGCCGTCCTTGGGGCTATCTCTCTCAGAATGACCTTCTTGATCCAAATCAGTCAGGTTCCAAGACTAGTCATTCAACTGAGACTGCTCTTCTCTGTATCACGGAGGCGCTCCGCACTGCTAAAGCTAACTCTCTCTCCTCTGCTCTCATCCTTCTAGACCTATCGGCTGCCTTCGATACTGTGAACCATCAGATCCTCCTCTCCACCCTCTCCGAGTTGGGCATCTCCCGGCGCGGCCCACGCTATTCGTCCTACCTGACAGGTCGCTCCTACCAGGTGGCGTGGCGAGAATCTGTCTCCTACCTCACCACTGGTGTCCCCCAGGGCTCTGTTCTAGGCCCTCTCCTATTCTCGCTATACACCAAGTCACTTGGCTCTGTCATAACCTCACATGGTCTCTCCTATCATTGCTATGCAGACGACACACAATTAATCTTCTCCTTTCCCCCTTCTGATGACCAGGTGGCGAATCGCATCTCTGCATGTCTGGCAGACATATCAGTGTGGATGACGGATCACCACCTCAAGCTGAACCTCGGCAAGACGGAGCTGCTCTTCCTCCCGGGGAAGGACTGCCCGTTCCATGATCTCGCCATCACGGTTGACAACTCCATTGTGTCCTCCTCCCAGAGCGCTAAGAACCTTGGCGTGATCCTGGACAACACCCTGTCGTTCTCAACCAACATCATGGCGGTGGCCCGTTCCTGTAGGTTCATGCTCTACAACATCCGCAGAGTACGACCCTGCCTCACACAGGAAGCGGCGCAGGTCCTAATCCAGGCACTTGTCATCTCCCGTCTGGATTACTGCAACTCGCTGTTGGCTGGGCTCCCTGCCTGTGCCATTAAACCCCTACAACTCATCCAGAACGCCGCAGCCCGTCTGGTGTTCAAGCCTTCCCAAGTTCTCTCACGTCACCCCGCTCCTCCGCTCTCTCCACTGGCTTCCAGTTGGGCTCGCATCCGCTACAAGACCATGGTGCTTGCCTACGGAGCTGTGAGGGGAACGGCACCGCAGTACCTCCAGGCTCTGATCAGGCCCTACACCCAAGCAAGGGCACTGCGTTCATCCACCTCTGGCCTGCTCGCCTCCCCTACCATTGAGGAAGTACAGTTCCCGCTCAGCCCAGTCAAAACTGTTCGCTGCTCTGGCCCCCCAATGGTGGAACAAACTCCCTCACAACGCCAGGACAGCGGAGTCAATCACCACCTTCCGGGAGACACCTGAAACCCCACCTCTTCAAGGAATACCTAGGATAGGATAAGTAATCCTTCTCCCACCACCACCCCCCTTAATGATTTAGATGCACTATTGTAAAGTGGCTGTTCCACTGGATGTCAGAAGGTGAATTCACCAATTTGTAAGTCTCTGGATAAGAGCGTCTGCTAAATGACTTAAATGTAATGTAAATGTAACTAACCATGTGGTTGGATTACAGCCTGCTGTATTCATTAACAACATGGTTGGATTACACCCTGCTGTATTCATTAATTAACATGGTTGGATTACACCCTGCTGTTTTCATTAACAACATGGTTGGATTACACCCTGCTGTATTCATTAACCATGTGGTTGGATTACACCCTGCTGTATTCATTAACCATGTGGTTTGATTACACCCTTCCTCATTAATTAACCATGTGGTTGGATTACACCCTGCTGTATTCATTAACAACATGGTTGGATTACACCCTGCTGTATTCATTAACAACATGGTTGGATTACACCCTGCTGTATTCATTAACAACATGGTTGGATTACACCCTGCTGTATTCATTAACCATGTGGTTGGATTACACCCTGCTGTATTCATTAACCATGTGGTCGGATTACACCCTTCCTCATTAATTAACCATGTGGTTGGATTACAGCCTGCTGTATTCATTAACCATGGGTGGATTACACCCTTCCTGTATTAATTAACCATGGTTGGATTACACCCTGCTGTATTCATTAACAACATGGTTGGATTACACCCTGCTGTATTCATTAACAATATGGTTGGATTACACCCTGCTGTATTCATTAACCATGTGGTTGGATTACACCCTGCTGTATTCATTAACCATATGGTTGGATTACACCCTGCTGTATTCATTAACCATGTGGTTGGATTACACCCTTCCTGTATTCATTAACCATGTGGTCAGATTACACCCTTATTCATTAACAACATGGTTAGATTACAGCCTGCTGTATTCATTAACCATGGTGGATTACACCTGCTGTATTCATTAACAACATGGTTGGATTACACCCTGCTGTATTCATTAACCATGTGGTTTGATTACACCCTGCTGTATTCATTGACAACATGGTTGGATTACAGCCTGCCTCTATTCACAAACAAATGGTTTATTTACAGTGCTGTATTCTTTAACAACATGAGCATTTCTAGGGCACCCTGCTAGATATTCATTAACAACCATGGTTGGAGTTACTTCCTGCTTTATCATCATTAACCATATGTTTGGATTACACACAGCTGTATTCATTAACAGACAGTGGTTGACAGAGACAGAGAGACTGTAGACATTAACCATAGATAGAGACAGAGACACAGTTCCTCATTAACAGACACATGAGACAGTTGGAAACAGAGAGAAACAGAGAGATTCATTAGACAGACAGGGTGGAGACACTCTGCTGTATTCATTAACAACATTGTCTGGATTATGCTTTGCTGTATTCATTAACCTTTTGGTTTGATCAGCATGAGGTTCTGCTATACAAATGGATGGAACCATGTGGTCGGGGAAAAACATACAACATTATAAAACAAACACAAACAAATTTGGGGTCATTTAAAGTGCGTTTATGAAAGAAAAGAAAAGAAAAGCTGTCCATTAAAATAACATCAAATTGATTAGAAATACAGTGTGGCATGGTTAATATTGTAAATGATATTCACTGGAACCAGACCAAATTCTTTATGGAATATTCATTCCACAGTTTACTCATCTTCTGTCCATCGCAGAGACCCATTATCAGACAGAGACACAGTTGAGTTAGCTAATCCAAGTTTACAGAGAAAACAGACAGAAAGACAGAATTATGTTAGAGATTAGTTCTGATTAAAGAGATACAACAGAGACTTCATTGACTAGAGAGATCAGCATTTGAGGGACAGACAGGCTTAAAAGTCTAGAAACAAAGAAACTGAAAGTCAGACTTGTTCTGAGAAATGAAGGCTATTGCATGCGAGAATATTGAAAAACAAAAAATCAAGATCTGCTCATGCTTTGTACTACTTCACAGAACAGCACTTTTGCCTCTAATCCAGAATAGCTATAAAATGGATGGGAGGCGGTGTACAACTGGGCAAGGGGACAAGTACATTACAGTTTAGAAAAGATGCCCATAGTCCTCAACTAGCAGCTTCATTAAATAGTCACTTACAAATGTCCAGTCTCAACATCAACAGTGAAGAGGTGACTCCAGGATGCTGTCCATTAAAATAACATCAAATTGATCAGAAATACAGGATGCTGGAGTTCCTCTGTCCATGTCTGTGTTGTTTTGCCCATCTAAATGTTTTCTTTTTATTGGCCAGTCTGAGATATGGCTTTTTTAATTTAAATTTTGTAGCTGCCTTGAAGTCCAGCAGCAAATTCTTTATGGAATCAGGCGTACAGAGACCCATTATCAGCAACCATCACTCCTGTGTTCCAATGGCCGTTGTGTTAGCTAATCCAAGTTTATCATTTCACCAACTGGATGGTTGATCCTTAGAAAACCCTTTTGCAATTATGTTCTGCACATCTGCAAACTGTTGTTCAGACCCATATCAAACATCTCCAATCGAAAATCAAATCAAAGTCGGCTTTCTATTGTAACAAAGCCTCCTACACTCTGGAGCTTATCCAGTAAAACTGACCATCCTACCGATCCTACAGGCTTAAAATGTCATCTAGAAAAAAGCTTCCAACACTCTTCTCAGCAAACTGGATGCAGTTTATCACAGTGCCATCTGTTTTGTCAATAAAGCACCTTATACTACCCACCACTGTGACTTGAAATGCTCTAGTCTGCTGGCCCTCGCTACATATTCGCTGCAAGACCACTGGCTCCAGGTTCTACAAGGCCATGCAGGTAAAGCTCCGCCTTATCTCCAACTGGTCACGAATAGCAACACCCAGGAGTGGGAGGCTCCAGCAGGTGTATCTCACTGATCATCCCTAAAGCCAACACATTACAGCCTTTGAGTAAACTGATGCCTGTGACAAGTCCTCAACTAGCAGCTTCATTAAATAGTACCCACAAAACACCAGTCTCAACATCAACAGTGAAGAGTGTGATCTCCAGGATCTATTGGTAAATAGCCCACCCATTTCCAGTCTCAACATCACAGTTTTTATTGAACTTTTCTGGCTTTTGCACTCCAGGATGCTGGATCATTTATCAATCCAGTGTTAATCTGTATTGTTTTGCCTACATCTTAATGCCTTTTGCACACATTGTATATTAGGCCAGTCTTTTCTACTGGTTATTTAATTTTAATTTTTACTTTCATTGTAACTCTGTGTTGTCTGTTCACATCCTATGCTTTATCTTGGCCAGGTCGCAGTTGTAAATGAGAACTTCTTCTCAGACTCTGTCCACCTGGTTAAATAAAGGTGAAATAAAAAATAAAATAAAAAAGTGTTCCAAAAAAGGTCCAGTCGCCAGGACCATCAAAACCATCTATTTAGACACCATTACTGGAGCACACAAAAAACTATACATACCTCGCCCTAAACATCAGCGCCACTGGTATCTTCCACAAAACCTGTGAACGATCTGAGAGACACGGCAAGAAGGGCTTTCTATGCCATCAAAAGGAACGTAATATTTGACATCCCAATTAGGATCTGGCTTAAAAAACTTGAATCAGTTATAGAACCCATCACCAACCAGGAATTCACAAAATGGGACAAACACTCAATTGAGACTCTGCATGCAGAATTCTGCAAAAATATCCTCCGTGTACAAAGTAAAACACCAAATAATGCACACAGAGCAGAATTAGGCCGATGCCCGCTAATGATCAAAATCCAGAAAATAGCTGTTAAATTCTACAAACACCCTAAAGGAAGTGATTACCAAAGCTTCCATAACATACCGCAGAGAGATGAGCCTGGAGAAGAGTCCCTAAACTGGCTGGTCCTGGGGCTCTGTTCACAAACACAAACAGGACAGCAACACAATTAGACCCAACCAAATCATGAGAAAACAAAAAGGTAATTACTTGACACATTAGAAATAGTAAATAAAAACAGAGCGAACTGGAATGCTATTGGGCCCTAACCAGAAAGTACATAGTGGCAGAATACCTGACCACTGTGACTGACCCAAAATTAATTACAGACTCAGTGAGCCTTGCTATCGGCCCCCCAAAGAAATGCCATCCCACACCATGACTGACCCATCGCCAAACCGGTCATGCTGGAGGATGTTGCAGGCAGCAGAACGTTCTTCACGGCGTCTCCAGACTCTGTCACGTCTGTCACGTGCTCAGAGTGAACCTGCTTTCATCTGTGAAGAGCACAGGGCGCCAGTGGCAAATTTGCCAATCTTGGTGTTCTCTGGCAAATGCCAAACGTCCTGCACGGTGTTGGGCTATAAGCACAACCCCCACCTGTGGACATCGGGCCCTCATACCACCCTCATGGAGTCTTTTTCTGACCGTTTGAGCAGACACATGCACATTTGTGGCCTGCTGGAGGTCATTTTGCAGGGCTCTGGCAGTGCTCCTCCTGCTCCACCTTGCACAAAGGCGGAGGTAGCGGTCCTGCTGCTGGGTTGTTGCCCTCCTACGGCCTCCTTCACGTCTCCTGATGTACTTGCCTGTCTCCTGGTAGTGCCTCCATGCTCTGGACACTACACTGACAGACACAACAAACCTTCTTGCCACAGCTCACATTGATGTGCCATCCTGGATGAGCTGCACTACCTGAGCCACTTGTGTGGGTTGTAGACTCCATCTCATGTTACCACTAGAGTGAAAGCACCGCCAGCATTCAAAAGTGACCAAAACATCAGCCAGGAAGCATAGGAACTGAGAAGTGGTCTGTGGTCACCACCTGCAGAACCACTCCTTTATTGGGGGTGTCTTGCTAATTGCCTATAATATCCACCTCTTGTCTATTCCATTTGCACAACAGCATGTGAAATGTATTGTCAATCAGTGTTGCTTCCTAAGTGGACAGTTTGATTTCACAGAAGTGTGATTGACTTGGAATTACATTGTGTTGTTTAAGTGTTCCCTTCATTTTTTGAGCAGTGTAAATACATATATCAGCTATATATAAGATAGCATATATATATATCATATATATTTTTTGAGCAGTGTATTTATTCCATGTCAGATTATATTTTATTGTATATATATATAGTATACTACTTTAGACCACAGTCCTATTCCCTATATAGTACACTACTTTAGACCAGAGCACTATTCCCTATATAGTACACTACTTTAGACCAGAGCACTATTCCCTATATAGTACACTACTTTAGACCAGAACCCTATTCCCTATATAGTACACTACTTTAGACCAGAACCCTATTCCCTATATAGTACACTACTTTAGACCAGAACCCTATTCCCTATATAGTACACTACTTTAGACCAGAACCCTATTCCCTATATAGTACACTACTTTAGACCAGAACCCTATTCCCTATATAGTACACTACTTTAGACCAGAACCCTATATAGTACACTACTTTAGACCAGAGCCCTATTCCCTATTTAGTGCACTACTTTAGACCAGAACCCTATATAGTACACTACTTTAGACCAGAGCCCTATTCCCTATATAGTACACTACTTTAGACCAGAACTGTGTACCTGTCCTGATTTCTATAGACTACTGATTGTTCTAGACTACATATTACCTGTCCTGATTGTTATAGACTACTGGGTACCTGTCCTGATTGTATATAGACTACCTGTCCTGATTGTATATAGACTACTGGGTACCTGTCCTGATTGTTATACACTACATTTTACCTGTCCTGATTGTTATAGACTACATATTACCTGTCCTGATTGTTATAGACTACATATTACCTGTCCTGATTGTGTATAGACTACTGGGTACCTGTCCTGATTGTTATACACTACATTTTACCTGTCCTGATTGTTATAGACTACATATTACCTGTCCTGATTGTATATAGACTACTGGGTACCTGTCCTGATTGTATATAGACTACTGGGTACCTGTCCTGATTGTTATACACTACATTTTACCTGTCCTGATTGTTATAGACTACATATTACCTGTCCTGATTGTATATAGACTACCTGTCCTGATTGTGTATAGACTACTGGGTACCTGTCCTGATTGTTATACACTACATTTTACCTGTCCTGATTGTTATAGACTACTGGGTACCTGTCCTGATTGTGATATAGACTACTGATTGTGTATAGACCTGTCCTGATTGTGTATAGACTACATTTTACCTGTCCTGATTGTTATAGACTACCTGTCCTGATTGTGTATAGATATTACCTGTCCTGATTGTATATAGACTACTGTACCTGTCCTAATTGTGTATAGACCTGTCCTGATTGTATATAGACTACTGGGTACCTGTCCTGATTGTATATAGACTACTGTGATTGTATATACCTGTCCTGTCCTAATTGTGTATAGACTACATTTTACCTGTCCTGATTGTGTATAGACTACATATTACCTGTCCTGATTGTATATAGACTACTGTGTACTGTCCTGATTGTACCTGTCCTGTGATTGTATATAGACTACTGGGTACCTGTCCTGATTGTATATAGACTACTGGGTACCTGTCCTGATTGTTATACACTACATTTTACCTGTCCTGATTGTTATAGACTACATATTACCTGTCCTGATTGTATATAGACTACTGGGTACCTGTCCTGATTGTATATAGACTACTGGGTACCTGTCCTGATTGTATATAGACTACTGGGTACCTGTCCTGATTGTTATAGACTACATTTTACCTGTCCTGATTGTTATAGACTACATATTACCTGTGTATATAGACTACATATTACCTGTCCTGATTGTGTATAGACTACTGGGTACCTGTCCTAATTGTGTATAGACTACATATTACCTGTCCTGATTGTGTATAGACTATATTGTGTTACCTGTCCTGATTGTGTATAGTCCTAATTGTGTATAGACTACTGGGTACCTGTCCTGATTGTATATAGACTACTGGGTACCTGTCCTGATTGTGTATAGACTACTGGGTACCTGTCCTGATTGTGTATAGACTACTGGGTACCTGTCCTAATTGTGTATAGATTGTGTATAGACTACTGGGTACCTGTGATTGTATATAGACTACTGTGGTACCTGTCCTGATTGTATATAGACTACTGGGTACCTGTGATTGTATATAGACTACTGTGTACCTGTCCTGATTGTATATAGACTACTGGGTACCTGTACTGGGTAACTGTGATTGATCACTTGGACCTGTTGATTGATATAGACTACTAGGTACCTGTCCTGATTGTTATAGACTACATATTACCTGTCCTGATTGTATATAGACTACTGGGTACCTGTCCTGGATCACTTGGATTTGGAATCCATAGTGGATGGATTTGGAATCCATCCACTGCCAAAAGTTTAAAAAAATTGGCCATGCAATGAGGAGCTGCGTTAGCAAACAGCAGCCCCATTGGCAGAAGTGGCGTAAGAGGCTACTTTTATCAAAAACTATGGATTTCATTAAACAAAGGCAAACGGTAAGTATCGACTGATAGGCACTCGATGTCCTCGAAGGAACAATCCTCCCACGCTCATCGCAACTGACACTCGATTGAGAGGGACAGAGACAGTTATGTGTGGTGTGTAATCACTGCAGACTATCAATGACTTCACCTCTCACGACGCAGATCAGTCACTCTCACTTCTGTCATCTCCTCCAGCTCAGCCACGGACCCAACACAGAACACCTGGAAACACACACACAGAGACAAACACAGTGTAATGTCTGAACCGCTAGTATCTACAGCTAAAGAACAGTCCTGACAACAGACTGGCTTGGAACTAGATAACAACACCAGTCATGTCTGAAGCTTCTCATGCCAGCTAAAGTCAATCGAATGTATTTCACATCAGAAGTTGTCACAAAGTGCTTTACAGATACCGAGCGATACGGGTGATATGAAGAGCTAGACGAGTTGGCAGACAACCATCATTTCCCTTCTCAGGTGGGGCTTCTTGCCTAAAAAAAGGTTGTTTGAAACATGTTCCATTCCTCTGAGTTTAGGTCTGTGATCCTGTTCCAATTTTAGACGGACTCAGGTAGCTGGCCCAGATACGGCCTCTGTGGGTGTCTCACGCAACATAGAGATGGAGGGAGAAAGAGAGGGGCAGAGAAATAGAGAGGCAGAGAAAAAGAGCGAGAGAGAGAGAGAGAGCAAAAGAGAGGCAGAGAGAGAGAGAGGCAGATAGAGAGAGAACGAGACAGAGGCAGAGAGAGAGAGAGGCAGATAGAGAGAGAACGAGACAGAGGCAGAGAGAGAGAGAGAGGGAGAGAGAGAGAGAACAAGAGAGAGGCAGAGAGAGAGAGAGGCAGATAGAGAGAGAACGAGACAGAGGCAGAGAGAGAGAGAGAGGGAGAGAGAGAGAGAACAAAAGAGAGGCAGAGAGAGAGAGAGGCAGATAGAGAGAGAACGAGACAGAGGCAGAGAGAGAGAGAGAGAGAGAGAACAAGAGAGAGGCAGAGAGAGAGAGAACGAGAGAGAGGCAGAGAGAGGCAGAGATAGCGAGAGAGAGGCAGAGAGAGAGAGAACGAGAGAGAGGCAGAGGGAGAAAGAATGAGAGAGAGGCAGAGGGAGAAAGAATGAGAGAGAGGCAGAGAGAGAGAATGAGAGAGAGGCAGAGAGAGCGAGAGAGGCAGAGATAGCGAGAGAGAGGCAGAGAGAGCGAGAGAGATAGGCAGAGAGCTCCGGGCCACTCTAATTTCCTTTCTGCCTCCTCCGTCTCTCTGCTCTCCAGCTGAGGGAGCCACTGCCCCTCCAGAGACCACTGCCGCCACCTGGTAACACACTGCTATTTCTAGGAAACAGGTCACTCCTCCGCTCTCGCTGTCCTTCTTTTAGTCAGAGTTGCTCATTTCATTCGTGCCATTCATTCCACCTCAAAAAGCACTAGAAAATGGATTGACACCCAACATGTGTTGAGAGTGAGATTATTCTGAGATTATTCATGTTTGGTAGGAACAGATATGATTAGCATTCCTGCCACGTTATATTGTTGAAATATATTATGATCTCTGAGGAAGTTAAGCTAACTAACTGATTGATCATCCAAATTGGTCATTCTAATTTATTGGATTCATATAATAATCAATAAATATATTATAATTGAATTATAATATATTATCTAACATCTAATTTGGACTTTATTTTAACTATGAGCTAGACATGAAGAATCCAAAGAAATTGTCCAAGTCAATCCACGTGTAACGGGTTTCTTCTTCCTCCTCTGGGGAGGAGTAGGAGAGATCGGACCAATGTGCAGCGTGGTATTTTAGTTTATTAAACTGAACACTAAAGAATACAAAATAACAAAGTGAATGATACAAACGAAAACCTAAACAATTTGGATGAACATGCCAAATTCCTGAACTGTGAAACAAACATTACAAGTGGAAACAATCACCCACAACTCAAAGGTGAGTCCAGGCTACCTAAGTATGGTTCTCAATCAGGGACAACCAGGCTACCTAAGTATGGTTCTCCATCAGGGACAACCAGGCTACCTAAGTATGATTCTCAATCAGGGACAACCAGGCTACCTAAGTATGGTTCTCAATCAGGGACAACCAGGCTACCTAAGTATGGTTCTCCATCAGGGACAACCAGGCTACCTAAGTATGGTTCTCCATCAGGGACAACCAGGCTACCTAAGTATGGTTCTCCATCAGGGACAACCAGGCTACTTAAGTATGGTTCTCCATCAGGGACAACCAGGCTACCTAAGTATGGTTCTCCATCAGGGACAACGATAGACAGCTGCCTCTGATTGAGAATCAGGTCAAACACAGAAATCCCAAATCATAGAAAAAGGAACATAGACAACACACCCAACACACACCCTGACCATACTAAAACAAAGACATAACAAAAGAACTAAGGTCACAACGTGACACCACGCCCCGTCCACACCCCACCACCCCCCCCCCCCATCCGTCCCCCCCATCCGTCCGTCCGTCCACATGTCTGACCAGTAGCATGGCGCTGCGGCTTGGAGTCTTGTTTCTTCGTCCTATAGAATGTATTCTCAATGAATTTGGTGATGTTTTTTTCCCACCTCTTCAGAAAAATGAGTCATTGAAGTTGTTAGGTTTATGTACTATCCTACATTATGTTATTACCAGGTTCTGACCACTAGATGGTGCTGTTCCTGTTTTTTTCTCATTTTTTTCATTTAAGAATCCCCCCTCAATGCTAAAAGAATAGTTCACCCAAATGACAAGATAGCACATTGGTTTCCTCCGCCTGTCAGTAGTCTATGGACAAGGTATGACAGAAAAACGTAGATTTTGTTTACCAGGCCACTGTGTAGCCTAGTGGTTAGAGAATTGGACTAGTATCCGAAAGGTTGCAAGTTCAAACCCCCAAGCTGACAAGGTACAAATCTGTTGTTCTGCCACTGAACAGGCAGTTAACTGTTCCTAGGCCATCATTGAAAATAAGAATTTGTTCTTAACTGACTTGCCTAGTTAAATAAAAAATATTAGCATTTTCACACTTCATGTCCAAATCATCGTGAAGTATCTAAAAATGTGCTGTGTGACTCAGTGATGTTACTTATAGATGATTTGGATATGCAGCGCATAAATTCTAATATAGGTGCCACTAACTTGCATTGGATTTGTTCCACAAATGCTTAAAACATTGGTCAGGTGAACAAAACCAAGACATAGGTTGCTGTCATAGCGTGTCCATAGACTCCTTCCACGGTAAGGAAACCAACATGCCAATTTGGATGAACTAAAACAAATATTTAAAGAGAAAAATCTTTCATCAATGCAAAGGGGTGGCTACTTTGAAGAATCTCAAATATAAAATATATTTTCATTTGTTTAACACTTTTTTTGGTTACTACATGATTCCATATGTGTTATTTCATAGTTTTAATGTCTTCACTATTATTCTACAATGTAGAAAATAGTAAAAAAAATAAAGGAAAACCCTTGAATGAGTAGGTTTGTCCAAACTTTTGACTGGTCCTGTATGTTAGTCTATCTAACCGTCTGTGCCCTTCAGCTTGTGAAGAAGAGGCCGGTAGCACTGAGGTGGTCGTGTGAAAGGAATTTGAAGTTGCTTGAGAAATATTTAGAGGGGATATATACGGAATCAGGAGAGAGTAGTCGATTTGTTTATGTTAGTTTTTAAAGAGTTATTTGTGCTTTACGTTTATAGGCGATCTTTAAAACTGTCTTCAAGGAATTGACTCACACTGAGGTAACACACTAAACCTGTATTTTACACCCTTTCCAGTGTTTCTGTGTTTCAAAATGTCCCCACTTTCAGGCCATGTCTTGTGCAGTTAGTCTGTGCTGCTGCTGTGAAGGTAGGGCTAGTCTCCACTGCTGTTGTGAAGGTAGGGCTAGTCTCCACTGCTGTGAAGGTAGGGCTAGTCTCCACTGCTGTGAAGGTAGGGCTAGTCTCCACTGCTGTGAAGGTAGGGCTAGTCTCCACTGCTGTGAAGGTAGGGCTAGTCTCCACTGCTGTTGTGAAGGTAGGGCTAGTCTCCACTGCTGTTGTGAAGGTAGGGCTAGTCTCCACTCCTGTTGTGAAGGTAGGGCTAGTCTCCACTGCTGTTGTGAAGGTAGGGCTAGTCTCCACTGCTGTGAAGGTAGGGCTAGTCTCCACTGCTGTTGTGAAGGTAGGGCTAGTCTCCACTGCTGTTGTGAAGGTAGGGCTAGTCTCCACTGCTGTTGAATGTAGGGCTAGTCTTCACTGCTGTTGTGAAGGTAGGGCTAGGCTTCACTAACTTTCTAATGTGTGTCAGACAGTTACTGACCTCCACAAAGTCGTCACTGTACCAGAGGGGGATGGGCGTGACCCAATAGCAGTTTCTTGAAACGGCCAAATCACGCTTATCCCTCAGCCAGCCACCAAAACGCCTCTCCCGCACGAACTCAGGAACCTTGGGAGTAGAGGGGGGAGTCAGAAAGGAGGGTGGGGGGGTTGAGAGAAGGAGAGATACAGATAGAAAGGTTGGCGAGAGAGAAGGAGAGAAGCAGATGGAGGGAGAGAGAGAAGGAGAGAAACAGATGGAGGGAGAGAAGGAGAGAAACAGATGGAGGGAGAGAGAAGGAGAGAAGGAGAGATACAGATGGAGGGAGAGAGAGAAGGAGAGATACAGATGGAGGGAGAGAAGGAGAGAAACAGATGGAGTGGAGGGAGAGAGAGAAGGAGAGATACAGATGGAGAGAGAGAAGGCGAGATACTGATGGAGTGGAGGGAGAGAAGGAGAGAAACAGATGGAGGGAGAGAGAGAAGGAGAGAAACAGATGAAGGGAGAGAGAGAAGGAGAGATACAGATGGAGGGAGAGAGGGAGAGAAGGAGTGATACAGATGGAGTGGAGGGAGAAAGGAGAGATACAGATGGAGAGAGAGAAGGAGAGAAACAGATGGAGAGAGAGAGAAGGAGAGAAACAGATGGAGAGAGAGGAGAGAAACAGATGGAGAGAGAGAAGGAGAGAACAAACACCACAGTTAGGTTGATAGAGAATCAGATGAATAATACACATGTCCAAATCACTCCCTATTCCCTATATAGTGCTAAACTAGAAGTGCCCTATGGGCCCTGGTGAAAACTAGACCACTTTAAAAGGGCGCCGTTAGGGCCGCCGACAATCCCGAGGAGACACAGAAAAGAAACATTCAGCGAGACAGGAGGACTGGATGAATGGGAGTTCTACTGACTTGTGTAACATCCTGCAACACATCTGTCAGCATGGGAACAGTTGATGGGCAAATTATTCTCCGGAACAAGGGACAAGTGGTGTGAGAAACAGTAGTTCAACCCACAAGCTACCCACATGAGACAGCTGCTCATCCCCAAAGAACAAACCGACAGAGTGTTGCTGAAACAAGCACGACCAAATGTCGACTGCATCTTCTGGTAAAAATAGACGATAAACAGCATTCTCAACCATGTTCTAGCTGAATTTAACTGATCTGGTGATGTCCTCTTTTACCCGAAGACTGGCCTGAACTACCCCTGAAGACTGGCCTGAACTACCCCTGAAGACTGGCCTGAACTACTCCTGAAGACTGGCATGAACTCACCTGAAGACTGGCCTGAACTCACCTGAAGACTGGCCTGGACTCACCAGAAGACTGGCCTGAACTCACCAGAAGACTGGCCTGAACTCACCAGAAGACTGGCCTGAACTCACCAGAAAACTGTCCTGAACTCACCTGAAGACTGGCCTGAACTCACCTGAAGACTGGCCTGAACTCACCTGAAGACTGGCCTGAACTCACCTGAAGACTGGCCTGAACTCACCTGAAGACTGGCCTGAACTACCCCTGAGGACTGGCCTGAACTCACCTGAAGACTGGACTGAACTCACCTGAAAACTGGACTGAACTCACCTGAAAACTGGCCTGAACTCACCTGAAGACTGGCCTGAACTCACCTGAAGACTGGCCTGAACTCACCTGAAGACTGGCCTGAACTCACCTGAAGACTGGCCTGAACTCACCTGAAGACTGGCCTGAACTCACCTGAAGACTGGCCTGAACTCACCTGAAGACTGGCCTGAACTCACCTGAAGACTGGCCTGAACTCACCTGAAGACTGGTCTGAACTCACCTGAAGAATGGCCTGAACTACCCCTGAGGACTGACCTGAACTCACCTGAAGACTGGCCTGAACTCACCTGAAGACTGGCCTGAACTCACCTGAAGACTGGCCTGAACTCACCTGAAGACTGGCCTGAACTCACCTGAAGACTGGCCTGAACTCACCTGAAGACTGGCCTGAACTCACCTGAAGACTGGCCTGAACTCACCTGAAGAATGGCCTGAACTACCCCTGAGGACTGGCCTGAACTCACCTGAAGACTGGACTGAACTCACCTGAAAACTGGCCTGAACTTCCCTGAAGACTGGCCTGAACTCACCTGAAGACTGGCCTGAACTCACCTGAAGACTGGCCTGAACTCACCTGAAGACTGGCCTGAACTCACCTGAAGACTGTACTGAACTCACCTGAAAACTGGCCTGAACTTCCCTGAAGACTGGCCTGAACTCATCTGAAGACTGGCCTGAACTCACCTGAAGACTGGACTGAACTCACCTGAAAACTGGCCTGAACTCACCTGAAAACTGGCCTGAACTTCCCTGAAGACTGGCCTGAACTCACCTGAAGACTGGCCTGAACTTCCCTGAAGACTGGCCTGAACTCACCTGAAGACTGGCCTGAACTCATCTGAAGACTGGCCTGAACTCACCTGAAGACTGGCCTGAACTTCCCTGAAGACTGGCCTGAACTCACCTGAAGACTGGCCTGAACTCATCTGAAGACTGGCCTGAACTCACCTGAAGACTGGCCTGAACTCACCTGAAAACTGGCCTGAACTTCCCTGAAGACTGGCCTGAACTCACCTGAAGACTGGCCTGAACTCACCTGAAGACTGGCCTGAACTCACCTGAAGACTGGCCTGAACTACCCCTAAATACTTTTTAATATGGTCTCTCTTTTCTGTCTGTCTCTTCATCATTTCCCTCATTCCTAAGGTGGCCTTCTGTGTGAACAGAACAGAACAGAACATTGCAGTTCATTTTGGGAACTCAACGAACCAGCAGAACAAAAGATACGCTGGAGAGGACATTAATAAGTTACCATGGCCATCTATCCTCCTGTCTTTTCTCTCGGTATCTTATCTTATATTTTCCTCATTCCTACAGTGCCCTTCACAGTACTACGAACACCGCAGATCATCGAATGTCCTTTTTCACAGGAGAAATGCAGCAAGGACAGAAAAGGAAATGGTCGACCGTACATTGAACTATGGCCTGACATGAAACGTGTCTAACATCCTTACCCATTTTAACAATCTGTTACAATCCCTGCGTACCAGTTTATTTAACCTTTTCCCTGAAGTGTGCACTTGTGCACTCCTGTACGTACAACAGACGGTGCTTAAACCATATCTACACTTTTAAATCCATGTGGGGTAGCCGTGGAAATGCACACACAAGGAAAAAGGAAGGAGCATTGAGAAACCAGGGACTCATTAACATTCTGAACTCACATCATTTCAGTGACTTTTTAAAGAGTTAGAAAGATTACCACTGAATCAGTCTATATCCAGCTGGCCTCTATTTCACATCCTGTCGGGGGGGGTTTTGCAGAAAAAATGTACTGAGGTGTCATCCATCTTTATTAATTGTAGTGCAGAGGTTCTAACTCCTCCCATCATCCATCTTTATTAATTGAACGGTTCTAACTCCTCCCATCGTCCATCTTTATTAATTGAAAGGTTCTAACTCCTCCCATCATTCATCTTTATTAATTGAAAGGTTCTAACTCCTCCCATCATTCATCTTTATTAATTGAAAGGTTCTAACTCCTCCCATCATCCAAGCATCCCTCTTTCTTTTCATCTAAATGTTCCTCTGTGCACCCCAAATGGCACCCTATCCGCTATCTAGTACACTGCTTTTGACCAGACAGCCACGGAACACTATGGGCCTTGGTCAAATACGGTACACTATAAATGGAACAGGGTGCTATTTGGAATGCTTCCCTGGTGTTTGGGCCACGCAGCTCCTTTCCCAGGAGAATATATAAATGGCATCAGGTTCCTCAAGCTGAATGAGTTCATCAATTCCCATTTGAGAGAGGCATTTCTATTTAGGCCCCCAAAATATTAATTTAATGCCACCCCCCCCCCCCCCCCACACACACACACACACACACACATTCTAAATGCTGCTATGGTCTTGGATAGATGTTGTAAAGTGGTGGTCTAAAGAAGTGCACTACATAGGGAACAGGGCTCTGGTCAACAGTAGTGTTCTATATAGGGAATAGGGCTCTGGTCTAAAGTAGTGCACTATATAGGGCATAGGGTTCTGGTCAACAGTAGTGTTCTATATAGGGAATAGGGTTCTCGTCTAAAGTAGTGCACTATATAGGGAATAGGGCTCTGGTCTAAAGTAGTGCACTATTATGGAATAGGGCTTTGGTCTAAAGTAGTGCACTTACATAGGGAATAGGGCTCTGGTCTAAAGTAGTGCACTATATAGGGAATAGGGCTCTGGTCAACAGTAGTGCACGATATAGGGAATAGGGCTCTGGTCTAAAGTAGTACACTATTATGGAATAGGGCTTTGGTCTAAAGTAGTGCACTATATAGGGAATAGGGCTCTGGTCAACAGTAGTGCACTATATAGGGAATAGGGCTCTGGTCAACAGTAGTGCACTATATAGGGAATAGGGCCCTGGTCAACAGTCGTGCACTTATAGGGATTAGGGCCATTTGTGACACACATGTGTTTCTAAAATGGGTCAGAGTAAGGAGAGGAGTACTATTAATCCCAATAATACCTCATCAGTTTACACTGAGGACAGACTAACTCACAGCCACTCCCTGGTAGAGATCTCTAGTATAGTGAAGGAGGACAGACTAACTCACAGTCACTCCCTGGTAGAGACCTCTAGTATAGTGAAGGAGGACAGACTAACTCACAGTCACTCCCTGGTAGAGACCTCTAGTATAGTGAAGGACAGACTAACTCACAGTCACTCCCTGGTAGAGATATCTGGTATAGTGAAGTAGGACAGACTAACTCACAGTCACTCCCTGGTAGAGACCTCTAGTATAGTGAAGGAAGACAGACTAACTCACAGTCACTCCCTGGTAGAGATCTCTAGTATAGTAGTGAAGGAGGACAGACTAACTCACAGTCACTCCCTGGTAGAGATCTCTAGTATAGTGAAGGAGGACAGACTAACTATAGTGAAGGAGGACAGACTAACTCACAGTCACTCCCTGGTAGAGACCTCTAGTATAGTGAAGGACAGACTAACTCACAGTCACTCCCTGGTAGAGATCTCTGGTATAGTGAAGGAGGACAGACTAACTCACAGTCACTCCCTGGTAGAGATATCTAGTATTGTGAAGGAGGACAGACTAACTCACAGTCACTCCCTGGTAGAGATCTCTAGTATAGTGAAGGAGGACAGACTAACTCACAGTCACTCCCTGGTAGAGACCTCTAGTATAGTGAAGGAGGACAGATTAACTCACAGTCACTCCCTGGTAGAGATCTCTAGTATAGTGAAGGAAGACAGATCAACTCACAGTCACTCCCTGAGACCTCTAGTATAGTGAAGGAGGACAGATCAACTCACTGTCACTATCTGGTAGAGACAATACCTCCAGCATAGTGAAGGAGGATATATAAAGCATGATAACAGGACCTCCAGCAAGGTGAAGGAGGACTAGCCGTTCTGTAGTCACTACTTTGCTAGGCCAGCGGGAGACACGACATTCAGAAAGCTTGAGGGCCGGGATAGCAGATGGGTCTTCAGTGACATTGCAACGGAAAAGCCTGCTGAAAGCACATCAAACGATTACCTCGGCAGACCAGTCGTAATGAATCGGCTCCGTGTCGACAATAAAGGGACCAGGCCAATTGGCAAAAGAGGTATTGCAGCCAACGAATTAGCGGGTAGACCTCTTCGGCTAGCCGGGAGATGGGCCGAGCTCGAGGCAAGCTCAAGGCTAACTGGTGCTTGCTTCAGGACAGAGTCGTTAGCCAGCGGTAGCCACTCGGATTGCAGCTAGCTAGCTGTGATGATCCGGTGTAATGGCCCATAGCATGGGGTAGGAATCCATTGATGTGGTGAAGAAAAAGCAGCCTGATATGCTCTGGGCTGACATCACGCTGTGCAGACTGGTAGGTTTTGACCGAGCTAAACTGGCTGGTGAAGACCGCTAAGCCGTGGCTAACAGTGACTACTAGCTAGTAGCTAGTTAGCTGGCTAGCTTCTGATGTAGGTTCCGGTTATAACGTACAAAAATAGCAGATCCGTACCACATTGGGTGGGGCGGGTTGCAGGAAAGTATATTTAGATCGTAGGTGGAAAATGAGATTGAAATATATCCGAAAATAAACCGATGAGACCGACTATTTACAAGGGACAAGACGGGACAAGACAAACACACGTCCGACTCAGAATGCAGACCAACTCCATCATCAGATCAGCTTTATTACATCATCAATAGAAAAAAAGGGACATTTGACATGGATGAAAGTATGTCCCAGTTTCTCTCTTCGAAAAATACCCTGACAGTTGTCATGCCAATGTATTTCTAGTTGTATTTAACCATCTAACTAGGCCAGTCAATTAGGGCTGTCCACGACGAAAACAAATCTTGGTCAACCGAAAGTCGTCTGCAGTGGTGGAAAAAGTAAAGGACCCAATTGTCATGCTTGAGTAAAAGTAAAGATACCAATCGATTGTTTGACATTTTTAAACTTGTATTTTCCCACATATAGACACATCCTAGAGGGCGCCAGAGATCTAGATAAACAGATGAAAACCCGACCAAACTATTCTCCTCCCGCTCCTGCTGGCGTTCGCAGATTGGTTTCATATGCACAGTCAGTTGATTATTGACAAGGGTTTTCAACACTTTTGATAAACAAGGCAAGATCGAAATTGGCCTATAAGAGTTAGGATCAGCTTGATCTCCCCTTTTAAATAAAGGACGCATTGTGGCTGCATTCCAAGCACTGGGAACCTCCCCAGAGAGGAGAGACAGGTTAAAAAAGGTCAGAAATAGGCTTGGCGATGATAGGGGCAGCAACCTTAAAGAAGAAAGGGTCTAAACCATCTGACGCAGATGTTTTTTTGGGGTCAAGTTTTAAGGAGCTTTCTCCTTGGAATAACATGACGCTAGACAATCTCAATCTCAGCATTCCCCTTCCTCTCTCTCTTCCTGTAGTTCTCTTCCCTCAATCAGACTCAGAACCTCTCTCTCTTCCTGTAGGCTCCCTCAATCAGACTCAGAACCACTCTCTCTTCCTGTAGGCTCCCTCAATCAGACTCAGAACCACTCTCTCTTCCTGTAGGCTCCCTCAATCAGACTCAGAACCACTCTCTCTTCCTGTAGGCTCCCTCAGACTCAGAACCCCTCTCCCAATGTACCCGAGAAACAGCCAACTTATCAACAAACAGCCCTCAGGTCAGTCAGAACCAAGAAGGTAAAACAGTTATTACGGTGTGGGGCAGAGGGATCCAGAACGGTGTTAGCCGTCAATTTCCTGTGCCGTCACCACGACAGACAGACAGACAGACAGACAGACAGACAGACAGACAGGACAGGACAGGACAGGACAGGACAGGACAGGACAGGACAGGACAGACAGGGCTTGTGTTCCCAAGACGGGTTTTATGAAGATATTTACGGTTATAAGCACATCATTCGACCGATAAAACAATCAATTATGTTTATTCATGTAGTTTGATAGAGATACGCAAGCTTGTAACAAATCATTATCATCATGTATACTCACAGCTCCAAAGTATGGCGCCTGGTGGACGACTCGTGTCCCCCCCTCCTCCTCAGACATAACTATCCATCACCACCTGGAAGGCCCCCGTCTCACCGCACTACAAAGGAATGGAACAGAAAAAATCTATGAAAGGAAATGTGTTGCGCTGCACGAAGCAAATGTTGGTCACACGACATCACACTACATTCTACGGGCCACAATCAACAGCCTGATTAACTCTATGTGAAGAGATGTGTCACGTTGTCTGATTTAAATGTTGGTCACACAAGATACTGACTGGTCTTCTGATCCTCGCCCCTACACTAGTTTAATAAGGCATCTGTGACCAACAGATGCATATCTGTATGTCCAGTCATAGGAAATCCATAGATTAGGGCCGAATGAACTCATTTAAATTGACTGATTTACTCATGTGAACTGTAACTCAGTAAAATCTTTGAAATTGTTTCATCTTGAGTTTATATTTTTGTTCAGTATATATCCCAAACGCAAGGGAGATCTATAAAGAGTCATTGAACACTTTCATAATGTTTATGTACTGTATACACACCATCCTATATATAACTACTGTCTATACACAACATCCTATATAACTACTGTCTATACACACCATCCTATATAACTACTGTCTATACACACCATCCTATATAACTACTGTCTATACACACCATCCTATATAACTACTATACTGTCTATACACACCATCATATATATTTACTGCCTATACACACCATCCTATATAACTACTGTCTAAATATACACACCATCCTATATAACTACTGTCTATACACACCATCCCTATATAACTACTGTCTATACATGTCTATACACACCATCCTATATAACTACTGTCTATACACACCATCCTATATAACTACTGTCTATACACACCATCCTATATAACTACTGTCTATACACACCATCCTATATATAACTACTGTCTATACACACCATCCTATATAACTACTGTCTATACACACCATCCTATATAACTACTGTCTATACACACCATCCTATATAACTACTGTCTATACACACCATCCTATATAACTACTGTCTATACACACCATCCTAAATAACTATTGTCTATACACACCATAATATATAACTACTGTCTATACACACCATCCTATATAACTACTGTCTATACACACCATCCTATATAACTACTGTCTATACACACCATCCTCTATAACTACTGTCTATACACACCATCCTATATAACTACTGTCTATACACACCATCCTAGATATATAACTACTGTCTATACACACCATCCTAACTATAACTAAATACTGTCTATACTGTCTATACACATCATCATATATATTTACTGCCTATACACACCATCCTATATAACTACTGTCTAAACTGTCTATACACACCATCCTCTATAACTACTGTCTATACACACCATCCTATATAACTACTGTCTATACACACCATCCTATATAACTACTGTCTATACACACCATCCTATATAACTACTGTCTCTACACACCATCCTATATAACTACTGTCTATACACACCATCCTATATAACTACTGTGTATTTATATAGTGTACACAGCATCTATATTACTACTGTCTATACACACCATCCTAAATAACTATTGTCTATACACACCATCCTATATAATTCTCCACACATCCTATATAACTACTGTTATACACACCATCCTATATAACTACTGTCTATACACACCATCCTGTGTATTTATATAACTACTGTCTATACACACCATCCTATATAACTACTGTCTATACACACCATCCTTTATAACTACTGTCTATACACACGATCCTATATAACTACTGTACTATACACAGCCATCCTGTGTATTTATATAACTACTGTCTATCACACTACCATCAGCTATATAACTACTGTATTCTACACACCATCCTAGTATAACTACTGTCTGTGTATTTATATATACACACTATGGGGTTCATCCTGTGTATTTATATAACTATTCTATACACAGCATGGGGTTTATAACTACTGTATATACACACCATCCTATATAACTACTGTACACGATCCTATATAACTACTGTATTTATATAGTGTATTCTCCACAGCTATGGGGTTTATACTGTGTATTTATATAGTGTATTATCCACAGCATGGGTTCATCCTGTGTATTTATATAACTAGCTATGGGGTTTATCTATACACACCATCCTAAATAACTATTGTCTATATATAGTGTATTCTCCACCATCCTATATAACTACTGTTCATCTGTGTATTTATATATACACACCATCCTGTGTATTTATATAACTACTGTCTATACACAGCTATGGGGTTTATATGTATTTTTATACTACTATGGGGTTCATACTATACACACCATCTGTGTATTTATATAGTGTATTCTATACACACCAGCTATGGGGTTTTATAATTTATATAGTGTATACAGCTACCCCATCTGTGTATTTCTATAACTACTGTCTATGTATCCTTATAACTACTGTGTATACACACCATCTCTATAACTACTGTCTATACACACCATCCTATATAACTACTGTCTATTATACACCATCCTAAATAACTATTCTCCACAGCTATGTCTATATAGTGTATTCTATATAACTACTGTTCATACACCATCCTATATAACTACTGTCCATACACACCATCCTATATAACTACTGTCTATAAACACCATCCTATATAACTACTGTCTATACTGTCTATACACACCATCCTGTTATAACTAGGCCTGTCTATACACACCATCCTATATAACTACTGTATATCCCACACCATCCTATATACACATCAGGACGGGTCCATATATAACTACTGTCCATGACACCATCACACCATCCATATATAACTACTGTCTATACACACCATCCTATATAACTACTGTCTATAAACACCATCCTATACAACTACTGTCTATATACACCATCCGGGTATATAACTACTGTCTATACATGTCTATACACACCATCCTGTTATAACTACTGTCAGGACGGGTATACACACACCATCCTATATAACTACTGTCTATACACACCATCCTCAGGGCGGGTATAACTACTGTCTATAAACACCATCCTCTATAACTACTGTGGTATACATGACACCATCCTATATAACTACTGTCTAAACTGTCTATACACACCATCCTATATAACTACCATGGGGTCATACATGACACCATCCTATATATAACTACTGTCTATACACGGGTCAGACCCATAACACCGACGGTCACCATCCCATATAACATACTGTCATATACACACCATCCTATATAACTACATGTCATATACACACCATCCTATATAACTACTGTCTATACTGACATGCTATCCATTGTGCTAATACTGTGTATTTATATAGTGTATTCTACACAGCTATGGGGTTCATACTGTGTATTTATATAGTGTATTCTCCACAGCTATGGGGTTCATACTGTGTATTTATATAGTGTATTCTCCACAGCTATGGGGTTTATACTGTGTATTTATATAGTGTATTCTCCACAGCTATGGGGTTCATACTGTGTATTTATATAATGTATTCTCCACAGCTATGGGGTTTCATACTGTGTATTTATATAGTGTATTCTGACACCATCACAGCTATGGGGTTCATACTGTGTATTTATATAATGTATTCTCCACAGCTATGGGGTTTCATACTGTGTATTTATATAGTGTATTCTCCACAGCTATGGGGTTTATACTGTGTATTTATATAGTGTATTCTCCACAGCTATGGGGTTCATACTGTGTATTTATATAGTGTATTCTCCACAGCTATGGGGTTTATACTGTGTATTTATATAGTGTATTCTCCACAGCTATGGGGTTCATACTGTGTATTTATATAGTGTATTCTCCACAGCTATGGGGTTTCATACTGTGTATTTATATAGTGTATTCTCCACAGCTATGGGGTTCATACTGTGTATTTATATAGTGTATTCTCCACAGCTATGGGGTTTATACTGACCCATATTTATATAGTGTATTCTCCACAGCTATGGGGTTTATACTGTGTATTTATATAGTGTATTCTCCACAGCTATGGGGTTTATACTGTGTATTTATATAGTGTATTCTCCACAGCTATGGGGTTCATACTGTGTATTTATATAGTGTATTCTCCACAGCTATGGGGTTCATACTGTGTATTTATATAGTGTATTCTCCACAGCTATGGGGTTTATACTGTGTATTTATATAGTGTATTCTACACAGCTATGGGGTTTATACTGTGTATTTATATAGTGTATTCTCCACAGCTATGGGGTTTATACTGTGTATTTATATAGTGTATTCTCCACAGCTATGGGGTTCATACTGTGTATTTATATAGTGTATTCTCCACAGCTATGGGGTTTATACTGTGTATTTATATAGTGTATTCTCCACAGCTATGGGGTTCATACTGTGTATTTATATAGTGTATTCTCCACAGCTATGGGGTTCATACTGTGTATTTATATAGTGTATTCTCCACAGCTATGGGGTTTATACTGTGTATTTATATAATGTATTCTCCACAGCTATGGGGTTCATACTGTGTATTTATATAGTGTATTCTCCACAGCTATGGGGTTTATACTGACATATTTATATAATGTATTCTCCACAGCTATGAGGTTCATACAGGAGTTTTTTTGTCATGTCATGCGGCCCTCATTGATTTTGTTATAATGTTAGAATCAGTTAGAAACATAAGCCAAGGCTAAAATGCGCAGAATTGCAGGAAATGAACTTTAAAATAGTAAAAAGCTATCACTGAGGCCACAGGCTGCACCATCGGCCACACCCACCAACACACCCCAACACACCCACCAACACACCCACCAACACACACCAACACACCCCAACACACCCACCAACACACCCCAACACACCCCAACACACCCACCAACACACCCCAACACACACCCAACACACCCCAACACACCCCAACACACCCCAACACACCCACCAACACACCCCAACACCCACCAACACACCCCAACACACCCACCAACACACCCCAACACACCCCCAACACACCCCAACACACCCACCAACACACCCCAACACACACCAACACACACCAACACACACCAACACACCCCAACACACCCCAACACACCCACCAACACACACCAACACACCGGGTCACCAACACACCCACCAACACACCCCAACACACAGACCCAACACACACCAACACACACCAACACACCCCAACACACCCCAACACACCCACCAACACACCCCAACCATCACAGACACACCAACACACCCACCACCTCACGTTCTATTTTGACAAACTAAGGCCTTTACTTCTAACCCTTCAGGGTCTTCCCAGGGAATCTACAGGAACAAACTAAGACCCATAACAGACTTCAGGGCGGGTCAGACCCTGACACCATCAGGACGGGTCAGACCCATGACACCATCAGGACGGGTCAGACCCATGACACCATCAGGACGGGTCAGACCCATAACAGACCATCAGGGACGGGTCAGACCCAGACACCATCAGGACGGGTCAGACCCATAACACCATCAGGACGGGTCAGACCCATAACACCATCAGGACGGGTCAGACCCATGACACCATCAGGACGGGTCAGACCCATGACACCATCAGGACGGGTCAGACCCATGACACCATCAGGACGGGTCAGACCCATGACACATCAGGACGGGTCAGACCCATAACACCATCAGGACGGGTCAGACCCATGACACCATCAGGACGGGTCAGACCCATGACACCATCAGGACGGGTCAGACCCATAACACCATCAGGACGGGTCAGACCCATAACAGACCATCAGGACGGGTCAGACCCATGACACCATCAGGACGGGTCAGACCCATGACACCATCAGGACGGGTCAGACACCATCAGGACGGGTCAGACCCATCAGGACGGGTCAGACCCATGACAGACCATCAGGACGGGTCAGACCCATGACACCATCAGGACGGGTCAGACCCATAACAGACCATCAGGACGGGTCAGACGGGTCAGACCCATGACACCATCAGGACGGGTCAGACCCATAACAGACCATCAGGACGGGTCAGACCCATAACGGGTCAGACCATCAGGACGGGTCAGACCCATGACACCATCAGGACGGGTCAGACCCATGACACCATCAGGACGGGTCAGACCCATGACACCATCAGGACGGGTCAGACCCATAACACCATCAGGACGGGTCAGACCCATAACACCATCAGGACGGGTCAGACCCATAACACCATCAGGACGGGTCAGACCCATAACACCATCAGGACGGGTCAGACCCATAACACCATCAGGACGGGTCAGACCCATGACACCATCAGGACGGGTCAGACCCATAACACCATCAGGACGGGTCAGACCCATGACACCATCAGGGACGGGTCAGACCCATGACACCATCAGGACGGGTCAGACCCATGACACCATCAGGACGGGTCAGACCCATAACACCATCAGGACGGGTCAGACCCATAACACCATCAGGACGGGTCAGACCCATGACACCATCAGGGACGGGTCAGACCCATAACACCATCAGGACGGGTCAGACCCATAACAGACCATCAGGACGGGTCAGACCCAGACCCATAACGGGTCAGACACCATCAGGACGGGTCAGACCCATGACACCATCAGACCCATGACACCATCAGGGGTCAGACCCATGACACCATCACGGGTCAGACCCATAACACCATCAGGACGGGTCAGACCCATGACACCATCAGGACGGGTCAGACCCATGACACCATCAGGACGGGTCAGACCCATCAACACCATCAGGACGGGTCAGACCCATAACACCATCAGGATCGGGTCAGACCCATAACACCATCAGGACGGGTCAGACCCATAACACCATCAGGACGGGTCAGTCAGACCATCAGGACGGGTCAGACCCATGACACCATCAGGACGGGTCAGACCATGACACCATCAGGACGGGTCAGACCCATAACACCATCAGGACGGGTCAGACCCATGACACCATCAGGACGGGTCAGACCCATAACACCATCAGGACGGGTCAGACCCATAACACCATCAGGACGGGTCAGACCCATAACACCATCAGGACCCATAACACCATCACGGGTCAGACCCATGACACCATCAGGACGGGTCAGACCCATAACACCATCAGGACGGGTCAGACCCATAACAGACCATCAGGACGGGTCAGACGGGTCAGACCCATAACACCATCAGGACGGGTCAGACCCATGACACCATCAGGACGGGTCAGACCCATGACACCATCAGGACGGGTCAGACCCATGACACCATCAGGACGGGTCAGGTCAGACCCATAACACCATCAGGACGGGTCAGACCCATAACACCATCAGGACGGGTCAGACCCATAACACCATCAGGACGGGTCAGACCCATAACACCATCAGGACGGGTCAGACCCATAACACCATCAGGACGGGTCAGACCCATAACACCATCACGGGTCAGACCCATGACACCATCAGGACGGGTCAGACCCATGACACCATCAGGACGGGTCAGACCCATGACACCATCAGGACGGGTCAGACCCATGACACCATCAGGACGGGTCAGACCCATGACACCATCAGGACGGGTCAGACCCATGACACCATCAGGACGGGTCAGACCCATCAGACATGACACCATCAGGACGGGTCAGACCCATAACAGACCATCAGGACGGGTCAGACCCATGACACCATCAGGACGGGTCAGACCCATGACACCATCAGGACGGGTCAGACCCATGACACCATCAGGGACACCATCAGGACGGGTCAGACCCATAACAGACCATCAGGACGGGTCAGACCCATAACACCATCGGGTCAGACCCATAACACCAACACCATCAGGACGGGTCAGACCCACAGACCAGGACGGGTCAGACCCATAACACCATCAGGACGGGTCAGACCCATAACACCATCAGGACGGGTCAGACCCATCAGGACACCATCAGGACGGGTCAGACCCATGACACCATCAGGACGGGTCAGACCCATGACACCATCAGGACGGGTCAGACCCATGACACCATCAGGACGGGTCAGACCCATAACAGACCATCAGGACGGGTCAGACCCATGACAGACCATCAGGACGGGTCAGACCCATAACACCATCAGGACGGGTCAGACCCAGACCCATCAGGACGGGTCAGAGACCATCAGGACGGGTCAGACCCAGACACCATCAACAGACCATCAGGACGGGTCAGGACACCATCGGGTCAGACCCATGACACCATCAGGACGGGTCAGACCCATAACACCATCAGGACGGGTCAGACCCATGACACCATCAGGACGGGTCAGACCCATGACACCATCGGGTCAGACCCATAACACCATCAGGACGGGTCAGACCCATAACACCATCAGGACGGGTCAGACCCATAACACCATCAGGACGGGTCAGACCCATAACAGACCATCACGGGTCAGACACCATCAGGATGGGTCAGACCCATGACACCATCAGGACGGGTCAGACCCATAACACCATCAGGACGGGTCAGACCCATGACACCATCAGGACGGGTCAGACCCATGACACCATCAGGACGGGTCAGACCCATAACAGACCATCAGGACGGGTCAGACCCATAACAGACCATCAGGACGGGTCAGACCCATGACACCATCAGGACGGGTCAGACCCATAACACCATCAGGACGGGTCAGACCCATAACACCATCAGGACGGGTCAGGGTCAGACCCATAACACCATCAGGACGGGTCAGACCCATGACACCATCAGGACGGGTCAGACCCATCAGACCCATGACACCATCAGGACGGGTCAGACCCAAAACACCATCAGGACGGGTCAGACCCATAACAGACACGGGTCAGGACGGGTCAGACCCATGACACCATCAGGACGGGTCAGACCCATGACACACCATCAGGATGGGTCAGACCCATAATCAGGACGGGTCAGACCCATAACACCATCAGGACGGGTCAGACCCATGACACCATCACGGGTCAGACCCATGACACCATCAGGACGGGTCAGACCCATGACACCATCAGGACGGGTCAGACCCATAACAGACCATCAGGACGGGTCAGACCCATAACACCATCAGGACGGGTCAGACCCATAACACCATCAGGACGGGTCAGACCCATAACAGACCATCAGGACGGGTCAGACCCATGACACCATCAGGACGGGTCAGACCCATGACACCATCAGGACGGGTCAGACCCATGACACCATCAGGACGGGTCAGACCCATGACACCATCAGGACGGGTCAGACCCATAACACCATCAGGACGGGTCAGACCCATAACACCATCAGGACGGGTCAGACCCATAACAGACCATCAGGACGGGTCAGACCCATAACAGACCCATCAGGACGGGTCAGACCCATGACACCATCAGGACGGGTCAGACCCATGACACCATCAGGACGGGTCAGACCCATGACACCATCAGGACGGGTCAGACCCATGACACCATCAGGACGGGTCAGACCCATGACACCATCAGGACGGGTCAGACCCATGACACCATCAGGACGGGTCAGACCCATGACACCATCAGGACGGGTCAGACCCATGACACCATCAGGACGGGTCAGACCCATAACAGACCATCAGGACGGGTCAGACCCATGACACCATCAGGGACGGGTCAGACCCATAACACCATCAGGACGGGTCAGTCAGACCCATCAGACCCATGACACCATCAGGACGGGTCAGACCCATAACACCATCAGGACGGGTCAGACCGGGTCAGACCCATGACACCATCATAACACCATCAGGACGGGTCAGACCCATAACAGACCATCAGGACGGGTCAGACCCATAACACCATCAGGACGGGTCAGACCCATAACACCATCAGGACGGGTCAGACCCATGACACCATCAGGACGGGTCAGACCCATGACGGGTCAGACCCATGACACCATCAGGACGGGTCAGACCCATGACACCATCAGGACGGGTCAGACCCAGGACGGGTCAGACACCATCAGGACGGGTCAGACCCATGACACCATCAGGACGGGTCAGACCCATGACACCATCAGGACGGGTCAGACCCATGACACCATCAGGACGGGTCAGACCCATGACAGACCATCAGGACGGGTCAGACCCATGACACCATCAGGACGGGTCAGACCCATAACACCATCAGGACGGGTCAGACCCATAACAGACCATCAGGACGGGTCAGACCCATGACACCATCAGGACGGGTCAGACCCATACGGGTCACACCATCAGGACGGGTCAGACCCATAACACCATCAGGACGGGTCAGACCCATAACACCATCAGGACGGGTCAGACCCATAACACATCATCAGGACACCATCAGGACGGGTCAGACCCATAACACCATCAGGGACGGGTCAGACCCATGACACCATCAGGACGGGTCAGACCCATAACACCATCAGGACGGGTCAGACCCATAACAGACCATCAGGACGGGTCAGACCCATGACACCATCAGGACGGGTCAGACCCACCATCAGGACGGGTCAGACCCAGACCATCAGGACGGGTCAGACCCATGACACCATCAGGACGGGTCAGACCCATAACACCATCAGGACGGGTCAGACCCATAACACCATCAGGACGGGTCAGACCCATGACCACACCATCAGGACGGGTCAGACCCAGACACCATCAACAGGACGGGTCAGACCCATGACACCATCAGGACGGGTCAGACCCATGACACCATCAGGACGGGTCAGACCCATAACAGACCATCAGGACGGGTCAGACCCATAACACCATCAGGACGGGTCAGACCCATAACACCATCAGGGACGGGTCAGACCCATGACACCATCAGGACGGGTCAGACCCATGACACCATCAGGACGGGTCAGACCCATAACACCATCAGGACGGGTCAGACCCATAACACCATCAGGACGGGTCAGACCCATAACACCATCAGGATGGGTCAGACCCATGACACCATCAGGACGGGTCAGACCCATAACACCATCAGGACGGGTCAGACCCATGACACCATCAGGACGGGTCAGACCCATGACACCATCAGGACGGGTCAGACCCATAACACCATCAGGACGGGTCAGGTCAGACCCATAACACCATAACACCATCAGGACGGGTCAGACCCATAACGGGTCAGACCCCATCAGGACGGGTCAGACCCATGACACCATCAGGACGGGTCAGACCCATAACACCATCAGGACGGGTCAGACCCATGACACCATCAGGACGGGTCAGACCCATAACACCATCAGGACGGGTCAGACCCATGACAGACCATCAGGACGGGTCAGACCCATGACACCATCAGGACGGGTCAGACCCATGACACCATCAGGACGGGTCAGACCCATGACACCATCAGGACGGGTCAGACCCATGACACCATCAGGACGGGTCAGACCCATGACACCATCAGGACGGGTCAGACCCATGACACCATCAGGACGGGTCAGACCCATGACACCATCAGGACGGGTCAGACCCATAACACCATCAGGACGGGTCAGACCCATAACACCATCAGGACGGGTCAGACCCATGACACCATCAGGACGGGTCAGACCCATGACACCATCAGGACGGGTCAGACCCATGACACCATCAGGACGGGTCAGACCCATGACACCATCAGGACGGGTCAGACCCATGACACCATCAGGACGGGTCAGACCCATGACACCATCAGGACGGGTCAGACCCATGACACCATCAGGACGGGTCAACTCATGAAATCAAATCTTATTGGTCACATTGTTAGCAGATGTTAATTAATGTGAGTGGATCAAAATGCTTGTGCTTCGAGTTCGACAGTGCAGTAATATCTAACAAGTAATCGGATAGGAAGAAGAGGAGCTTAACCTCTTTGAGGATGATACAGTGTCTTCGACGCGCCCTGCTACCAAGGACCTCTTTCTCAGTGGCTGATGTGAGTAAAACATTTAAATGTGTTAACCCTCGCAAGGCTGCTGGCCCAGACGGCATCCCCAGCCGCATCCTTAGAGCATGCGCAGACCAGCTGTCTGGTATGTTAACAGACATATTTAATCTCTCCCTATCCCAGTATCTTGTCCCCATATGCTTCAATATGGCCACCATTGTTCCTGTACCCAAGAAAGCAAAGGCAACTGAACTAAATTACTAACCCCGTAGCACTCACTTTTGTCATCATGAAATTCTTTGAGAGGCTAGTCTAGGATCATATCACCTACACCTTACCTGCCACCCTAGTCCCACTTCAGTTTGCATACCGCCCCAACAGGTCCACAGACAATGCGATCGCCATCACACTGCCCCATCCCATCTGGAGAAGAGGAATACATACAGTTGAAGTCGGAAGTTTAGATACACTAAGGTTGGAGTCCTTAAAACTCATTTTTCAACAACTCCACACATTTCTTGTTAACAAACTATAGTTTTGGCATGTTGGTTAGGACATCTACTTTGTTCATGACACAGGTAATTTTCCCAACAATTGTTTACATACAGATTATTTCACTTATAATTCACTGTATCACAATTCCAGTGGGTCAGAAGTTTACATACACTAAGTTGACTGCGCCTTTAAACAATTTGGACAATTCATCAAGCTTGAGGGCCTGGGTCTGAACCCCGCCCTTGTGCAATTGGGTCCTGAACTTTCTGACGGGCCGCCCTAGGTGGTGAAGGTAGGAAACAACACCTCCACTTCGCTGATCCTCAACACTGGGGCCCCACAAGGGTGCGTGCTCAGCCACCTCCTGTACTCTCTGTTCACCCATGACTGCGTGGTCATACACGCCTCCAACTCAATCATCAAGTTTACAAACGACACAACAGTAGTGGGCTTGAGTACCAAATCCCCGAATACAGGTGTGCCAACATTGTAGCGTCATACCCAAGAAGACTCGAAGCTGTAATCGCTGCCAAATGTCCTTCAACAAAGTACTGAGTAAAGGGTCTGAATACTTATGCAAATGTGATGTTTTCGAGCCTGTTTTTCTTTGTCATTATGGGGTATTGTGATGTCATTATGGGGTATTATGATGTTATTATGGGGTATTGTTATGTCATTATGGGGTATTGTGATGTCATCATGGGGTATTGTGATGTCATTATGGGGTATTGTTATGTCATTATGGGGTATTGTGATGTCATTATGGGGTATTGTGATGTCATTATGGGGTATTGTGATGTCATTATGGGGGATTGTGTTTAGATTGATGAGGGAAAAAACGGTTTAATCCATTTTAGAATGAGGCTGTAATGTAACAAAATGTGGAAAAAGTCAAGGGGTCTGAATACTTTCCAGATGCACACAAAAAAATATATGTTTGGTATTTTATTTTCAAAACCATCGGTTATATGTGCTAGCCGTAATTTATTTTGTGTCCAGGGCCCATAGGGCTCAAAAAAATCCATGAAAAGGAACATAAAATTTTACATCAAAAGTAGGAAAATCCGTTATAGAACCCATTGCCCTTCATGGTTGTGAGGTCGGTGGTCTGCTCACCAACCAAAAATTCACAAAATGGGACAAACACCAAATTGACACTCGGCATGCAGAATTCTGCAAAAACATTCTCTGTGTACAACGTAAAACACCAAATAATGCATGCAGAGCAGAATTAGGCCGAAACCCGCTAATTATCAAAATCCAGAAAAGAGCCGTTAAATTCTACAACCACCTAAAAGGAAGCGATTCCCAAACCTTCCATAACAAAGCCATCACCTACAGAGAGATGAACCTGGAGAATAGTTTCCTAAGCAAGCTGGTCCTGGGGCTCTGAACACAAACAAAAACAGACCCCACAGAGCCCCAGGACAGCAGCACAATTAGACCCAACCAAATCATGAGAAAACAAAAAGATAATTACTTGACACATTGGAAAGAATTTAAAAATAAATAAATCATCTGACCACTGTGACCCAAAATTAAGGAAAGATTTTGTAACCAATGTGAAACGGCTAGTTAGTTAGCGGCAAATAGCTGTTCAATCGGTGACGTCACTCACTCTGAGACCTTGAAGTAGTGGTTCCCCTTGCTTGGAGCGATGGGTAACGATGCTTCGAGGGTGACTGTTGTCTATGTGTGCAGAGGGTCCCTGATTCAAGCCCGGTCGGTGCGAGGGGACAGACTAAAGTTAAACTGTTGCACTTTGACTATGTACAGACTCAGTGAGCATAACCTTGCTATTGAGAAAGGCCGCCGTAGGCAGACATGGCTCTCAAGAGAAGACAGGCCATGTGTACACTGCCCACAAAATTAGGTGGAAACTGAGCTGCACTTTCTAACCTCCTAACAAATTTATGACCATATTTGAGACACATTTTTCCCTCAGATTACACAGATCCACAAGGAATTCGAAAAAACAAATCCAATTTTGATAAACTACCATATCGACTGAGTGAAATACCACAGTATGCCATCACAGCAGCAAGATGTGTGACCTGTTGACACAAGAAAAGGGCATCCAGTGAAGAACAAACACAATTATAAATGTTACCCATATTTATGTTAATTTTCCTTTTAGTACTTCAACTATTTGCACATCGTTACGACCCCATGTACAGACATAATATGACATTTATTCTATATACTTGTGTGAGTGTAATATTGACTGAAAACTTTTTATTTCAATTTTGTTTGTTATATATTTCACTTGCTTTGGCAATGTAAACATATGATTCCCATGCCAATAAAGCCCTTTGGAGAGAGAGAAAGAGAGAGCCCATTGGTATTCTGAGAGGTGCCACCATGCAGCATCAACTCTATCCCTGCAACTCCACCTCCTCCTCTACACTAAAGAACAACAGCTCATCCAGCTGGCCACTACCTAATACTGCACATGCTACAACCCCTGCCCTCTACTGGTCACTACATGCTACAACACCCTGCCCTGTACCAGCCACTACATGCTACAACACCCTGCCCTCTACCAGCTAGTACATGCTACAACACCCTGCCCTCTAACAGCCAGTACATGCTACAAATCCCTGCCCTCTACTGGTCACTACCTAATACTGCACATGCTACAACACCCTGCCCTCTACTGGTCACTACATGCTACAACACTCTGCCCTCTACTGGCCACAACATGCTACAACACCCTACCCTCTACTGGTCACTACATGCTACAACACCCTGCCCTCAACTGGTCACTACATGCTACAACACCCTGCCCTCCACTGGTCACTACATGCTACAACACCCTGCCCTCTACTGGTCACTACATCCTGCTGGCCACTACACCCTGCCCTCTACTGGTCACTACATGCTACAACACCCTGCCTTCTACTGGCCGCGACATGCTACAACACTCTGCCCTCTACTGGCCATTACATGCTACAACACCCTGCCCTCTACTGGTCACTACATGCTACAACACCCTGCCCTCAACTGGTCACTACATGCTACAACACCCTGCCCTCTAATGGTCACTACATGCTACAACACCCTACCCTCTACTGGTCACTACATGCTACAACACCCTGCCCTCTACCAGCCACTACATGCTACAACTCACTGCCCTCTACCAGCCAATACATGCTTCAACTCCCTAAAAACCACTACACCCTGCTGGAAAATACACCCTGCTGGTCACTACATGCTACAACACCCTGCCCTCCACCAGCCAGTATATGCTACAACACCCTGCCCTCTACTGGTCACTACATGCTACAACACCCTGCCCTCTACTGGTCACTAAATGCTACAACACACTGTCCTCTAATGGTCACTACATGCTACAACACCCTGCCCTCTACTGGTCACTACATGCTACAACACCCTGCCCTCTACTGGTCACTACATGCTACAACACCCTGCCCTCTACTGGTCACTACATGCTACAACACCCTGCCCTCTACTGGTCACTACATGCTACAACACCCTGCCCTCTACTGGTCACTACATGCTACAACACCCTACCCTCTACTGGCCACTACATGCTACAACACCCTGCCCTCTACCAGCCACTACATGCTACAACACCCTGCCCTCTACCAGCCAATACATGCTTCAACTCCCTAAAAACCACTACACCCTGCTGTAAAATACACCCTGCTGGTCACTACATGCTACAACACCCTGCCCTCCACCAGCCAGTATATGCTACAACACCCTGCCCTCTACTGGTCACTACATGCTACAACACCCTGCCCTCTACTGGTCACTACATGCTACAACACCCTGCCCTCTACTGGTCACTACATGCTACAACACCCTGCCTTCTACTGGCCGCGACATGCTACAACACTCTGTCCTCTACTGGCCACTACATGCTACAACACCCTGCCCTCTACTGGTCACTACATGCTACAACACCCTGCCCTCTACTGGCCACTACAATCTACAACACCCTGCCCTCTACTGGTCACTACATGCTACAACACCCTGCCTTCTACTGGCCACTACATGCTACAACATCCAGCCCTCTACTGGTCACTACATGCTACAACACCCTGCTGGCCACGACACCCTGCTGGCCACAACACCCTGCTGGCCACTACACCCTGCTGGCCACTACACCCTGCTGGCCACTACACCCTGCTGGCAACGACACCCTGCTGGCCACTACACCCTGCTGGCCACTACACCTTGCTGGCCACTAAAATAGTAGAGAAAATTATTTATTTCCGCTATTATTTCTTTTCATCACATTCCCAGTGGGTCAGAAGTTTACACACACTCAATTAGTATTTGGTAGCATTGCCTATAAATTGTTGAACTTGGGTCAAACGTTTCGGGAGCCTTCCACAAGCTTCCCACAACAAGTTGTGTGAATTTTGGCCATTTCTTGACAGAGCTGGTGTAACTGAGTCAGGTTTGTAGGCCTCCTTGCTCGCACACGCTTTTTCAGCTCTGCCCACAAGTTTTCTATGGGATTGAGGTCAGGGCCTGTGATGGCCACTCAAATACCTTGACTTTGTTGTCCTTAAGCCATTTTGCCACAACTTCGGAAGTATGCTTGGGGTCATTGTCCATTTGGAAGACCCATTTGCGACCAAGCTTTAACTTCCTGACTGATGACTTGAGATGTTGCTTCAATATATCCACGTTATTTTCCATCCTCATGAAACCATCCATTTTGTGATGTGCACCAGTCTCTCCTGCAGCAAAGCACCCCCACAACATGATGCTGCCACCCCCGTGCTTCACGGTTGGGATGGTGTTCTTCGGCTTGCAAGCCTCCCCCTTTTTCCTCCAAACATAACGATGGTCATTATGACCAAAAAGTTATATTTTTGTTTCATCAGACCAGAGGACATTTCTCCAAAAATACTATTTTTGTCCCCATGTGCAGTTGCAAAACGTAGTCTGGCTTTTTATGGTGGTTTTGGAGTAGTGGCTTCTTCCTTGCTGAGCGGCCTTTCAGGTTATTTCGATATAGGACTCGTTTTACTGTGGATATAGATACTTTTGTACGCATCTCCTTCCTGAGTGGTATGACGGCTGCGTGGTCCCATGGTGTTTATACTTGCGTACTATTGTTTGTACAGATGAATGTAGTACCTTCAGGCGTTTGGAAATTGCTCCCAAGGATGAACCAGACTTGTGGAGGTCAACTTAGTGTATGTAAACTTCTGACCTACTGGAATTGTGATACAGTGAATTATAAGTGAAACAATCTGTCTGTCACGCTCGTTATAAGGATCGGACCAAGGCACAGCGTCGTATGCGTACATTCTTATTTATTTAAAGAACGAAACACTGAACAAACTAATGAAACGAAACGTGAAGCTATGCAAACGAGTGCTGACAGGCAACTCCACATAGACAAGATCCCACAAAACACCAAAGGGAAATGGCTGCCTAAATATGATCCCCAATCAGAGACAACGATAAACAGCTGCCTCTGATTGGGAACCATATCAGGCCAACATAGATATACAAAAACCTCTAGACCTACAAAGCCCTGGATATACAAAAACCCTAGACCTACAAAGCTCTGGATATACAAAAACCCTAGACCTACAAAGCCCAGATATACAAAAACCCCTAGATAATACAAAAAACCCTTGACAAAGCCAAAACTAGCGTACCCACCCTAGTCACACCCTGACCTCACCAAAATATAAAGAAAACAGAGATATCTCAGGTCAGGACGTGACACTGTGAACACTTGTTGGGAAAATTGATTGTGTCATGCACAAAGTATTGGTCCTAATCGACTTGCCAAAACTATAGATTGTTAATAAGAAATTTGTGGAGTGGTTGAAAAACGAGTTTTAATGACTCCAAACTAAGTGTATGTAAACTTCCAACTTCAACTGGACCGCATCTCACATCCCTTGAGCTTGTAAATTAACTGTAACGTACAACTTCCATCAGTTGAAATAAAGAGGGCATTTCTTCGCCATCAATTGGTTCACAAAAAAACCTCCACCACCCGATGTTACAGGAAGGCCATAAAGATCATCATGGACAACAACCATCCGAGCCACTGCCTGTTCACCCCGCTATCATCCAGAAGGCGAGGTCAGTACAGGGGCATCAAAGCAGGGACCGAAAGACTGAAAAACAGCTTCTATCTCAAGGCCATCAGACTGTTAAACAGCCACCACTAACATTGAGTGGCTGCTGCCAACACACTGACTGAACTCCAGCCACTTTAATAATGGGAATTGATGGGAAATGATGTAAAATATATCACTAGCCACTTTAAACAATGCTACCTAATATAATGTTTACATACCCTACATTATTCATCTCATATGCATACGTATATACTGTACTCTATATCATCTACTGCATCTTTATGTAATACATGTATCACTAGCCACTTTAACTATGCCACTTTGTTTACATACTCATCGCATATGTATATAATGTACTCGATACCATCTACTGTATCTTGCCTATGCCGCTCTGTACCATCACTCATTCATATATCTTTATGTACATATTCTTTATCCCCCTACACTTGTGTGTATAAGACAGTAGTTTTGGAATTGTTAGTAAGATTACTTGTTGGTTATTACTGCATTGTCGGAACTAGAAGCACAAGCATTTCGCTACACTTGCATTAACATCTGCTAACCATGTGTATGTGACAAATAAAATTTGATTTGAGGTGCACAAAATGAACACCACTCATCTCTTCAGTTGGTCCTATGATTGAGTGTTGTGTGAAGGTGAAACAGCAAGGCAACGGAGCGACGAACCGCCCTTGCTGTCTCTGCCTGGCTGGCTCCCCTCTCTCCACTGGGATTCTCTGCCTCTAACCCAGTTATGGGGGATGAGTCACTGGCTTTCTCGTGCTCTTCCATGCTGTCCCGAGGAGGGGTGCATCACTTGAGTGGGTTGATTCACAGACATAATCTTCCGGTCTGGTTTTGCATCCCCTCGGGCTTGCGCGGTGGAGATCTTCGTGGGCTATACTCAGCCTTGTCTCAGGGTAGTAAGTTGGTGGTCTGTTGATATCCCTCTAGTTGTGTGGGGGCTGTGCTTTGGCAAAGTGGGTGGGGCTATAGATTGCCTGGTTCGGGATACCACAGTTCTTCCAAGGTTCCTGCCTTTCTAGGGTGTTTTTCCGAGCCACCGTGCTTCTACACCTGCATTGCTTGCTGTTTTAGGTTGTTTCTGTACAGCACTTTGTGGCATCTGATGATGTAAGAAGCGCTTTCTAAATACAATTGATTGATCTTAAAGAGATGGTGAGAGATTTTGGCCAATCTTCTACTTCCCCAGTCAGATTAACTCAGACCCATCCATACCCCTAAACTAGTGTTGGACCCATCCATACCCCTAAACTAGTGTTGGACCCATCCATACCCCTAAACTAGTGTTGAAGACCCATCCATACCCCTAAACTAGTGTTAGACCCATCCATACCCCTAAACTAGTGTTGAAGACCCATCCATACCCCTAAACTAGTGTTGGACCCATCCATACCCCTAAACTAGTGTTGGACCCATCCATACCCCTAAACTAGTGTTGAAGACACATCCATACCCCTAAACTAGTGTTAGACCCATCCATACCCCTAAACTAGTGTTGAAGACCCATCCATACCCCTTAACTAGTGTTAGACCCATCCATACCCCTAGTGTTGGACCCATCCATACCCCTAAACTAGTGTTAGACCCATCCATACCCCTAAACTAGTGTTGGACCCATCCATACCCCTAAACTAGTGTTGGACCTATCCATACCCCTAAACTAGTGTTAGTTAATCCTGGTCCCAACACTCAATTTAAGGAATGAGTTGAATCAAGTGTGCTGGTGCAAAGATAAAAACCACCCATTGGGATTGGACAAGATGGCCATGTGACAAGATCATTAATTAATTAAATTAATTAACATGAATTCCACTAGTCATTTTTAAAGACATGCTCCGGGTACTAACAAAGTATTTAGTAAACCTGGTGCTTTAGGATGTGTCCATTCGTAGCTCCTACATGCAGAATTACTGTCTACCCTAAATTAGCCACAAAATCCCCAGTTTCAAAGAAACTGTTTTCTTCAAGCTGTGCCACGTCATTTTTCCCGACACCCCCCCCCCCTTTTATCCAATGAGATTGCAGGATGAGCCCAACGGCTCAGTGGACACAGCAGAGACGGAGAGCAATGACTTGGTGCTCCTATCAGCGCGTGATAAAGCAGGTAATTTTCAGGTACAACTTTTAGCACTACTTTCAGAACTTTCAGCTTTGAAAAAGTCTACGAATCAGTACCCGATAAAACTAACAAAGCTTTATTGTGACGCTAACAAAGTCAATGGAACGTGGACATGCGGTGATCTGCCACCCCGTCTATGGCGCGGCGGCCACTGCAATCCTCTTGGCTGCTGCGTTGGCCGTCTTCTGTCCCTTCTTGTTGTGCTTCTTGGCAAAACGCATGTTCTTCATGAACTTCGGGTCGACCTGGAGAAGAACAAGGAGACAGTAAGATCCGGAAATATGTCGCTTTTCATATGTGAACAATACTGAAAGTGTGTTCAATAAAAGGTATACATCTGAAGGATGTAAGGATTGGTACAGCGTGCAGTAGGATTGGTACAGCGTGCAGTAGGATTGGAAAAGCGTGCAGTAGGATTGGTACAGCGTGCAGTAGGATTGGTACAGCGTGCAGTAGGATTGGTACAGCGTGCAGTAGGATTGGTACAGCATGCAGTAGGATTGGTACAGCATGCAGTAGGATTGGTACAGCGTGCAGTAGGATTGGTACAGCGTGCAGTAGGATTGGTACAGCGTGCAGTAGGATTGGTACAGCGTGCAGTAGGATTGGTACAGCGTGCAGTAGGATTGGTACAGCGTGCAGTAGGATTGGTACAGCGTGCAGTAGGATTGGTACAGCGTGCAGTAGGATTGGTACAGCGTGCAGTAGGATTGGTACAGCGTGCAGTAGGATTGGTACAGCGTGCAGTAGGATTGGTACAGCGTGCAGTAGGATTGGTACAGCGTGCAGTAGGATTGGTACAGCGTGCAGTAGGATTGGTACAGCGTGCAGTAGGATTGGTACAGCGTGCAGTAGGATTGGTACAGCGTGCAGTAGGACTGGTACAGCATTGGTACAGCAGTAGGATTGGTACAGCGTGCAGTAGGATTGGTACAGCGTGCAGTAGGATTGGTACAGCGTGCAGTAGGATTGGTACAGTGTGCAGTAGGATTGGTACAGCGTGCAGTAGGATTGGTACAGTAGGATTGGTACAGCAGTAGGATTGGCAGTAGGATTGGTACAGCGTGCAGTAGGATTGGTACAGCGTGCAGTAGGATTGGTACAGCGTGCAGTAGGATTGGTACAGCGTGCAGTAGGATTGGTACAGCGTGCAGTAGGATTGGTACAGCGTGCAGTAGGACTGGTACAGCGTGCAGTAGGATTGGTACAGCGTGCAGTAGGATTGGTACAGCGTGCAGTAGGACTGGTACAGCGTGCAGTAGGATTGGTACAGCGTGCAGTAGGATCAACCTCCTTCGCTAAACATCTCACCCATACCACCAGCAGATTTCAACCATTCATTCACTAAAATGACCTCACAGGATTATCTGAATTTCAGACTAACCCCTTATTCTAAACAGTCATAACTATTTCCCAGAAGTCTTTTGACTCCAACTAAATGAATATCTACCAGAGGCAGGACTATTCTCTTATAGGCTACGTGAATTAAAGTTTGAGACAGTCTGACCAATCAACTTCAAACATTTTACTGAGTTACACATCATAAGGAAATCAGTCAATTTAAATCAATTCATTAGGGCCTAATCTATGCATTTCACATAACTGGGAATACAGAATATGTATCTGTTGGTCACAGATGGCAACAGCAATAAAGGTAGAGACGTGGATCAGAAAACCAGTCAGTATCTGATGTGACCACCATTTGCCTCATGCAGCACAACACATCTCCTTCACATAGAGTTGATCAGGCTGGTGATTGTTGGAATGTTGTCCCACTCCTCAATGGCTGTGTGAAGCTGCTGGATATTGTTGGGAACTGGAACACGCTGTCGTACACATGGGTGACATGTCTGGTGGATATGCAGGCCATTGAAGAACTGGGACATTTTCATCTACCAGGAATTGTGTACAGATCCTTGTGACGTGGGGCCGTGTATTATCATGCTGAAACATGAGGTGATGGTGGCGGATGAATGGCACAACAACGGGCCTCAGGATCTGTGCATTCAAAATGCCATCGATAAAATGCAATCGCGTTAGTTGTCTGTAGCTTATACCGGCCCATACCAATAACCCCACCACCACCATGGGGCACCCTGTTCACAACGTTGACATCAGCAAACTGCTCACCCACACAACACCACACACGCTGTCTGCCATCTGCCCAGTTCGGTTGAAACCGGGATTCATCCGTGAAGAGCACACTTCTCCAGCGTGCCAGTGGCCATCGAAGGTGAGCATTTTTCCCACTCGGTTACGATACCAAACTGCAGTCAGGTCAAGACCCCGGTGAGGACGACGAGCCTGCAGATGAGCTTCCCCGAGACGGTTTCTGACGGTTTGTACAAAAAAGTCTTCAGTTGTGCAAACCCACAGCTTCATCAGCTGTACCAGACCGATATGATTCTTTATATTGTGAATAGAGTGTCCAGCCACTCTGCCCTGAGATGTTAGAAAATACCAGACCGATATGATTCTTTATACTGTGAATCATTCAGTGGGGTCTTTAATTTACATTACATTTACATTTAAGTCATTTAGCAGACGCTCTTATCCAGAGCGACTTACAAATTGGTGAAATCACCTTCTGACATCCAGTGGAACAGCCACTTTACAATAGTGCATCTAAATCATTTAAGGGGGGGTGAGAAGGATTACTTATCCTATCCTAGGTATTCCTTGAAGAGGTGGGGTTTCAGGTGTCTCCGGAAGGTGGTGATTGACTCCGCTGTCCTGGCGTCGTGAGGGAGTTTGTTCCACCATTGGGGGGCCAGAGCAGCGAACAGTTTTGACTGTTTTGACATTATATCCAGAAAGTCAGATTTCGTAACCTAATACATCGGATAATAAGCGCTGAGCTCTTGACAGAACGGTGAGGGTTTCTCGCAAAAACTTGAGGATTTAAAATGTTGTGGTCGTCGTCTTACATTTTGTTTATGCGGGTCGTAAATGACTAAATTAGCATGACAAGCTGCATTAAATGTAAAAGGTTTTGAAAAAAAAACAATAACTTGCGTACGCTCAGTGGTACGTTGACATTTCAGAGATACACTTGTTTTTGTGAGAAGTCTTCGACAAAGAACAGGAACTTGTCATTAATATGAACAGAGTACACTAAAATATGAAAATACACTAACCATCTCCATTTTTATTTATTTTATTTTACCTTTATTTAACTAGTCAAGTCAGTTAAGAACAAATTATTATTTTCAATCACGGCCTAGGAACAGTGGGTTAACTGCCTGTTCAGGGGCAGAACGGCAGATTTGTACCTTGTCAGCTCGAGGATTTGAACTTGCAACCTTCCAGTTACTAGTCCAACGCTCTAACCACTGGGCCACCCTGCCGCCTCTACACTCTAACCACTGGGCCACCCTGCCGCCCCACATACTGTTGTCTGGAATTGAGAAGATGAAGAACTCAACGGTAAGCCTGTCAGCTGGCCTTCTCACACAGCACCCAGCCAAACTGACACAGTGCTATGTTTCTGATTTTAGACTATGTTGTTCTCTGGCCTCCATTGAATTAGTCACCCTAATGTTGACCATCCTACAAGGGTAAAAACTCCAGTAGGTTTTGAATGGATTACGACACGAGACGAGGTTTGGACCATTGTTTATCTTAAGAAGATTATCTACAGTTCAAATATTATTTTACCTATTGATCAAAATATGCATTTTTTGATTGGACACCTTACAATTACCCCTTTCATGGACTCGTATCGGTCTGGTCTGGGCTTCTTGATCCCAGTCCTGTGGGCCTTATGGCTGTAGACAGAGAGGAAAGAGACTGCTACACAACAAAGTTTGGGAACCGTTTTGAACAGGGCATCATTAGTTGGCTCATCATCATCATCGTCACTCAGCGGTAACCTGGTGTAGTTAACTAGCTGGGTAGTTTCACAGCGGTAACCTGGTGTAGTTAACTAGCTGGGTAGTTCCTTACACTGATTGTGGGTGGTTCTGTTCTGTGGAGCTGTTGACAAAAGAAAAATGTGGAATTAAAGTAACTTTTGTACACTGGAAAGATCCACCCTGCAACTCTCACGTTTCCTTACTAAATGCCCCCGTTTATAGCGCTGCAGTTAACGGGTAAGATACCGGTAGACAGTAGTTAGTCAGTATGTTTCTAACAAGCCAGAGATCCGAGATGGGTCTGCAATGACATGAACACCGACATTATTCGCCTTTTAGGAGGTGAATGTTAGAGATAAAAAAGTAACACCAGAACTGTCGTTTTCAACAGTGGACTACTTCAGGTTGGTGCCATGCAGGCGGAATGAAACGCGTTCGTTTTGCCAACAAGATAAAACTAGCGAATAGAAAACCCGAGCTATGCGTGGTTAATCGTCATCTAACGGGGAACACAAGTTAACAGATTTAAAGACGACTGTGTTGTAGGTGATATTTTACACTATATGTTCACGTTGTATATGCAATCAAAACATAGATAGGAGGATTGATGCAGAGTATATGTTGGACTCGGGAGTAAAATAAGTTACCTGCCAGACATACAGACGACAACAGGGAAGAGGAAGAAATGACGCAAACTCAAGGAAATATGAACCACAGAGTTTCTAAACCCAGAGGCGCAACATCGCAACACTTCCGAGAACAATTATGAAGCAGACCAAACCGAACATTCCGGGGTTTGGGGTTTGACATGTCAATGAGAGAACTATACAATTATTCCTTTAGTTGTTCATTTTCTTGAAATCTAAAGCAATAACCTATATTCTAGCCGATGTCTTAAGTAGTTAATCATGATATTTCTCCAACCATATGAAAGTAACAAATTAGCACATTTTAATTTTTGTTTAAAACATTTTTTATATTGGAGTGTCTTTGATTTGACTGTTTCCACATGCGCAGTTCGGCGCGCGAAGAACGTTAGACCCAATGACGTTTTTCTGCGCATGAGCATAGCAACCTCACCATGACAGGGATTTCTATTGGGAGAAGCAGTTTCAGCGTATCATCATACTTTACTATCTTTGTGGGAACCATCGATTCAAACGAGCGTAGACAGGAAAAAACCAGAAGACGTTTTAAAGACAACACGTCCCCCTCGTGCAGTGTAGGACACATTACACAATCTAATTTTCCAACCATCAAGTGCCACTGTTAAATAAAGGGGATTTTCGACAGACACGAATATAAACAAGAAAAGTACTGTATAGGTCTGTGAGAGGAGAACGTTGTGAATTATTAATTATCGTTATCTGCCAGACCTGACCTCAAAACATGCAGGGGTTTTCCAATTTAAGCGTTGTGAAACACATTAAACAGGGTAGCTAGTATATTTCTGCAATGCTAACCATCTAGACTGGCATCTCAGGTCTGATCAATTTGCTGTTCTTTTTATTGACTTGTTTTTGTTCTTTCAAAAACAAGAACATTTCTAAGTGACCCCAAACTGTTGAACGGTAGTGTACTTTTTACTCCATCCATTTTTCCCCTGACACCCAAAAGTAGTCGTTACATTTTGAATGCTTAGCAGGACAGGAAAATGGTCCAATTCACATAATTATCAAGAGAACATCCCTGGTCATCTCTACTGGCTCTGATCTGGCAGACTCACTTCGTGTTTAAATTATGTCTTAGTGTTGGTATGCCACAGGAAATCTGTAAATAACACACAAAAAACATTTGGTTTGCTTAACATAAGGAATGTGAAATTATTCATACTTCTAATTTTGATACTTAAATATATTTTAGAAAATACATTTACTTTTGATACTGAAGTATATTTAAAACCAAATACTTTTAGACTTTTACTCAAGTAGTATTTTATTGGGTGACTTTCACTTTACTTGAGTCATTTTCTATTAAGGTACCTTTACTTTTACTACAGTATGACAATTGGGTACTTTTTCCACCACTGCTCACAGGCCCGACACACTTTGATACTCCAACAAACACTCACTGTATCATTTGCTCACGTACATTTATATTGACTCTACATACAATCATCATATACGCTGCTTCTCTGTTTATCATATATTCTGATGCCTAGTCTCCTTACCCCTATACATATCTACCTCCATCACTCCAGTATCCCTGTCTCCTTACCCCTATACATATCTACCTCCATCACTACAGTATCCCTGTCTCCTTACCCCTATACATATCTACCTCCATCACTACAGTATCCCTGTCCCCTTCCCCCTATACATATCTACCTCCATCACTACAGTATCCCTGTCCCCTTCCCCTTATACATATCTACCTCCATCACTCCAGTATCCCTGTCTCCTTCCCCCTATACATATCTACCTCCATCACTACAGTATCCCTGTCTCCTTCCCCCTATACATATATACCTCCATCACTCCAGTATCTCTGTCCCCTTCCCCCTATACATATCTACCTCCATCACTCCAGTATCCCTGTCTCCTTCCCCCTATACATATCTACCTCCATCACTCCAGTATCCCTGTCTCCTTACCCCTATACATATCTACCTCCATCACTCCAGTATCCCTGTCTCCTTCTCCCTATACATATCTACCTCCATCACTCCAGTATCCCTGTCTCCTTCCCCCTATACATATCTACCTCCATCACTCCAGTATCCCTGTCTCCTTCCCCCTATACATATCTACCTCCATCACTCCAGTATCCCTGTCTCCTTACCCCTATACATATCTACCTCCATCACTCCAGTATCCCTGTCCCCTTCCCCCTATACATATCTACCTCCATCACTCCAGAATCCCCGTCACCTCCCCCCTATACATATCTACCTCCATACCTCCATCCCTCCAGTATCCCTGTACATTGTTAATATGGTACTGACCCTGTATATAGTCACCTCCCCCCTATACATATCTACCTCCATACCTCCATCCCTCCAGTATCCCTGTACATTGTTAATATGGTACTGACCCTGTATATAGTCACCTCCCCCCTATACATATCTACCTCCATACCTCCATCCCTCCAGTATCCCTGTACATTGTTAATATGGTACTGACCCTGTATATAGTCTCCTCCCCCCTATACATATCTACCTCCATACCTCCATCCCTCCAGTATCCCTGCACATTGTTAATATGGTACTGACCCTGTATATAGTCTCCTCCCCCCTATACATATCTACCTCCATACCTCCAGTATCCCTGTCCCCTTACCCCTATACATATCTACCTCCATCCCTCCAGTATCCCTGCACATTGTTAATATGGTCCTGACCCTGTATATAGTCACCTCCCCCCTATACATATCTACCTCCATACCTCCATCCCTCCAGTATCCCTGTACATAGTTAATATGGTACTGACCCTGTATATAGTCACCTCCCCCCTATACATATCTACCTCCATACCTCCAGTATCCCTGTACATTGTTAATATGGTACTGACCCTGTATATAGTCACCTCCCCCCTATACATATCTACCTCCATACCTCCATCCCTCCAGTATCCCTGTACATTGTTAATATGGTACTGACCCTGTATATAGTCACCTCCCCCCTATACATATCTACCTCCATACCTCCATCCCTCCAGTATCCCTGTACATTGTTAATATGGTACTGACCCTGTATATAGTCACCTCCCCCCTATACATATCTACCTCCATACCTCCATCCCTCCAGTATCCCTGTACATTGTTAATATGGTACTGACCCTGTATATAGTCTCCTCCCCCCTATACATATCTACCTCCACCACAGGAAGCTGCTGAGGAGAGAACGGCTCATATTAATGGCCCCAACGGAGCAGATGGAACGGCATCAAACACCTGGAAATCATGTGTTTGATGTATATGATACCATGATTCTGCTCCAGCCATTACCACACGCCCGTCCTCCCCAATTAAGGTGCCACCAACCTCCTGTGACCTGTATCACTCCAGTATAATTGCACGCTCTTAATATGGTACTGGAAATGACCCTGTATATAGTATGAATACTTACTTATCTTTTTATTTCTATTTCTCGTGTTTTTGTTCTACCTTGTTGTATCTGCTGTATCCTGATGTATCTGTATCTGCATCTGTATCCAGTTGTATCTGTATCCTGTTGTATCTGTATCTGTATCCCGATGTATCTGTATCTGTATCCCATTGTATCTGTATCTGTATCCTGTTGTATCTGTATCTGTATCCTGTTGTATCTGTATCTGTATCCCATTGTATCTGTATCTGTATCCTGTTGTATCTGTATCTGTATCCTGTTGTATCTGTATCTGTATCCCATTGTATCTGTATCTGTATCCTGTTGTATCTGTATCCTGTTGTATCTGTATCCTGTTGTATCTGTATCTGTATCCTGTTGTATCTGTATCCTGTTGTATCTGTATCCTGTTGTAGCTGTATCCTGTTGTATCCAGTTGTATCTGTATCCTGTTGTATCTGTATCTGAATCTGTATCCTGTTGCATCTGTATCTGAATCTGTATCCTGTTGCATCTGTATCTGTATCCTGTTGCATCTGTATCCAGTTGTATCTGTATCTGTATCGTGTTGTATCTGTATCTGTATCATGTTGTATATGTATCTGTATCCTGTTGTATCTGTATCCTGTTGTATCTGTATCCTGTTGTATCTGTATCCTGTTGTATCTGTATCTGTATCCTGTTGTATCTGTATCTGTATCCTGTTGTATCTGTATCCTGTTGTATCTGTATCTGTATCATGTTGTATCTGTATCTGTATCCTGTTGTATCTGTATCCTGTTGTATCTGTATCTGTATCCTGTTGTATCTGTATCTGTATCCTGTTGTATCTGTATCCTGTTTTATCTGTATCCAGTTGTATCTGTATCCTGTTGTATCTGTATCTGTATCCTGTTGTATCTGTATCTGTATTATGTTGTATCTGTATCTGTATCCTGCTGTATCTGTATCCTGTTGTATCTGTATCTGTATCCTGTTGTATCTGTATCCTGTTGTATCTGTATTTGTATCCTGTTGTATCTGTATCTGTATCCCATTGTATCTGTATCTGTATCCTGTTGCATCTGTATCCTGTTGTATCTGTATCCAGTTGTATCTGTATCCTGTTGTAGCTGTATCCTGTTGTATCCAGTTGTATCTGTATCCTGTTGTATCTGTATCTGAATCTGTATCCTGTTGCATCTGTATCTGAATCTGTATCCTGTTGCATCTGTATCCAGTTGTATCTGTATCCTGTTGTATATGTATCTGTATCCTGTTGTATCTGTATCCTGTTGTATATGTATCTGTATCCTGTTGTATATGTATCTGTATCCTGCTGTATATGTATCTGTATCCTGCTGTATATGTATCTGTATCCTGTTGTATCTGTATCTGTATCCTGTTGTATCTGTATCCTGATGTATATGTATCTGTATCCTGCTGTATATGTATCTGTATCCTGCTGTATCTGTATCTGTATCCTGTTGTATCTGTATCTGTATCATGCAGTGTCTGGTTCTGTATACAGCTGTATCTGTATTCTGTTGTATCTGAATTTGTATCCTGTTGTATCTGTATCTGTATCTGTATCCTATTGCATCTGTATCCTGTTGTATCTGTATCTGTATCCTGATGTATCTGTATCCTGTTGTATCTTTATCTGTATCCTGATGTATCTGTATCCTGATGTATCTGTATCTGTATCTGTATCCTGATGTATCTGTATCCTGTTGTATCTGTATCTGTATCCTGTTGTATCTGTATCCTGTTGTATCTGTATCTGTATCTTGTTGTATCTGTATCTGTATCCTGATGTATCTGTGTCCTGCTGTATCTGTATCCTGTTGTATCTGTATCTGTATCTTGTTGTATCTGTATCTGTATCCTGATGTATCTGTGTCCTGCTGTATCTGTATCCTGTTGTATCTGTATCTGTATCCTGCTGTATCTGTATCTGTATCCTGCTGTATCTGTATCCTGTTGTATCTGTATCTGTATCATGTTGTATCTGTAACTGTATCCTGTTGGATCTGTATCCTGTTGTATCTGTATCCTGTTGTATCTGTATCTGTATCATGTTGTATCTATATCTGTATCCTGTTGCATCAATATCTGTATCATGTTGCATCTGTATCTGTATCATGTTGTATCTTTGTCTGTATGCTGTTGTATCTGTATCATGATGTATCTGTATCCTGCTGTATCTGTATCCGGTTGTATCTATATCTGTATCCGGTTGTATTTGTATCTGTATCCTGTTGCATCTGTATCCTGCTGTATCTGTTTCTATATCCTATTGTATCTGTATCTTTATTTGTTTCATGATATATCTCTATCTGAATCTGTATCCAGTTGTATCTGTATCTGTATCTGTATCCTGTTGTATCTTTATGTGTATCCTGTTGTATCTGCATCTGTATCCTGTTGTATTTGTATCTGTATCCTTTTGTATCTGTATCCTGCTGTACCTCTATCTGTATCCTGTTGTATCTGTATCTGTATTCTGTTATATCTGCTGTATCCTGTTGTATCTGCTGTATCCTGTTGTATCTGTATCCTGTTGTATCTGTATCTGTATCTGTATCCTATTGTATCTGTATTCTGTTGTATCTGTGTCTGCATCTGTATCCTGCTGTATCTGTTTCTATATCCTATTTTACCTGTATCTTTATTTGTTTCATGATATATCTCTATCTGAATCTGTATACAGGTGTATCTGAATCTGTATCCAGGTGTATCTGTATCCAGTTGTATCTGAATCTGTATCTGTATCCTGGTGAATCTGTATCTGTATCCTGTTGTATCTGTATCATGTCGTATCTGTATCTGTATCCTGTTGTATCTGTATCCTGTTGTATCTGTATCTGTATCCTGTTGTATCTGTATCTGTATCCTGTTGTATCTGTATCCTGTTGTATCTGTATCTGTATCCTGTTGTATCTGTATCATGTCGTATCTGAATCTGTATCCTGTTGTATCTGTATCCTGTTGTATCTGTATCTGTATCCTGTTGTATCTGTATCTGTATCCTGTTGTATCTGTATCCTGTTGTATCTGTATCTGTATCCTGTTGTATCTGTATCCTGTTGTATCTGTATCTGTATCCTGTTGTATCTGTATCCTGTTGTATCTGTATCTGTATCCTGTTGTATCTGTATCTGTATCCTGGTGAATCTGTATCTGTATCCTGTTGTATCTGTATCCTGTTGTATCTGTATCTGTATCCTGTTGTATCTGTATCCTGTTGTATCTGTATCCTGTTGTATCTGTATCTGTATCCTGTTGTATCTGTATCTGTATCCTGGTGAATCTGTATCTGTATCCTGTTGTATCTGTATCTGTATCATGTCGTATCTGTATCTGTATCCTGTTGTATCTGTATCCTGTTGTATCTGTATCTGTATCTGTATCTGCATCCTGTTGTATCTGTAGCAACAGTAATTGTTACGCCCTGATCTGTTTCACCTGTCCTTGTGCTTGTCTCCACCCCCCTGCAGGTGTCGCCCATCTTCCCCATTATCCCTTGTGTATTTACACCTGTGTTCTCTGTCTGTTGCCAGTCCGTCTTGTTTGTCAAGTCAACCAGCGTTTTGTTGTCAGCTCCTGCTTTTTCCAGTCTCTCCTTTTTCTCACCCTCCTAGTTTTGACTCTTACCTGTCCTGACCCTGAGCCCGCCTACTAACCACTCTGCCTGCCCCTGAGCCCGCTTGGCTGACCCCTCTGCCTGACCCTGACCCCGCTTGTCTGACCACTCTGCCTGACCCTGACCCCGCTTGTCTGACCCCTCTGCCTGACCCTGACTCTGTGCCCGCCTGCCTGATCACTCTGCCTGCCCCTGACCCTGAGCCAACCTGCCTGACCACTCTGCCTGCCCCTGACCCTGAGCCCACCTGCCTGACCACTCTGCCTGCCCCTGACCCTGAGCCCGCCTGCCTGACCACTCTGCCTGCCCCTGACCCTGAGCCTGCCTGCCTGACCCCTCTGCCTGACCCTGACCCTGAGCCTGCCTGCTGACCACTCTCCCTGCTCCTGACCCTGAGCCCGCCTGCCTGACCACTCTGCCTGCCCCTGACCCTGAGCCTGCCTGCCTGACCACTCTGCCTGACCCTGACCCTGAGCCTGCCTGCCATCTTGTACCTTTGCCCCACCAGTTTGGATTATCGACCCCTGCCTGCCTCAACCTGTCATTTGCCTGCTCCTGTTGTTGTAATAAACATTGTTACTTCAACATTGTTACTTCAACATCTGCTAAATGACTTAAATGTAAAATGTAAACATTGTTACTTCAACACAGTCTGCACTTGGGTCTTACCTGAAACATGATAGCAATCACAACTTGTTAAGTCCTATTGTATCTGTAGCAACAGTAATCACAGCTTGTTAAGTCCTGTTGTATCTGTATCTGTAGCAACAGTAATCACAGCTTGTTAAGTCCTGTTGTATCTGTATCTGTAGCAACAGTAATCACAGCCTGTTAAGTCCTGTTGTATCTGTAGCAACAGTAATCACAGCCTGTTAAGTCCTGTTGTATCTGTAGCAACAGTAATCACAGCCTGTTAAGTCCTGTTGTATCTGTAGCAACAGTAATCACACTGCATCCTATATTTAGATCTCTCCTGCATGCCTAGTCTCTGTTCACACACTCTGGTTCGCTGCTCACAGCTAGGCAGCCCTCTCTCTCTCTTTCTCTCTCACACACACACACACACACACACACACACACACACACACACACACACACACACACACACACACACACACACACACACACACACACACACACACAGGTTCCCTGCTCACATCTAGGCAGCCCTGACACGCTCTCCTCAAACAATAGCAGTAATAGCTACTGTAAATTAGACAGCGCAGTTATATTAACAATAATTTAAGCTTTCAGCTGATATAAGCCCCTTATATGTGTCACGCCCTGACCTTAGAGAGCCTTTTAATGTCTCTATTTGGTTTGGTCAGGGTGTGATGTGGGGTGGGCATTCTATGTTTTGTTATCTATGATTTCGTATTTCTATGTTTTGGCCGGGTAGGGTTCTCAATCAGGGACAGCTGTCTATCGTTGTCTCTGATTGGGAACCATACTTAGGTAGCCCGTTTTCCCTCCTTTCTTTGTGGGAAGTTGTCTTTGTTCATGGCACGTAGCCTTTAGCTTCACGGTTCGTTTTTGTATGGTTTGTTGTTTTTTTGTCAGTGTCATTCTTAAATAAAGGAATATTTACGCTCCCCACACTGCACCTTGGTCTTCTTCCTTCAACGGCCGTGACAATATGTACCGACATTTGTTGTTTCTCTAAAATCTACGATCGTGACACAAGGCGCTGCATTATTTACAACAGTCTCGTTGACGGAATGCCAATCCCTCAGATAAACCATATCTTAATGATATGCGCAAAGGACAATTTGTCTTAATTAACATATGGGACATGTTATTTATAACTTGGTATTGTTTTATTTACATAACATGCATTAATCTGCAGCATTATCAAACAGTAAGGAGAATATGATAATCAACAATATTATGGTATGATTCTGCTATATCCTGATGTTTCATTGGTCTGATTCTACTTTATCCTGATGTTTCATTGGTCTGATTCTACTATATCATGATGTTTCGTTGGTCTGATACATCATGATGTAGATGGGAGAGGAGAGGAGAGGGGTGGGGAGGAGAGGGGTGGGGAGGAGAGGGATGGGGAGGAGAGGAGAGGGATGGGATGGGATAGGAAAGGGGAGAGGGAGAAGAGAAGAGAGGAGAAGAGAGGGATGGGGAGGAGAGGAGAGGAGAGGAGAGGACAGGAGAGTGATGGGAGAGGAGACGAGAGAAAGAGTAGTGAGGGAGGAGATGAGTGGATGAGTAGGTGAGTAGGTCCTGTGTGGTCTGGTCTTGACGTGGGGCGAGCACTCTAAAAACAGAATGTCGGACTCCCAAATCGCACCTTATTCCCTTTATAGTGCACTAGTGTCCATAAGGGTCTGGTCAAAGTAGTGCACAATGTAGGGAATATAGTGTCATTTGGGACATAGCCTTCTATTGATTCCAGGGTACACTTTACGAGCCTTAATAGAACCCTCAATACCCTGAACATTCCCTATGATGTCATCCTAATGCTGTCCAGGATCCTGGAGGAACTGAAGCTACATTGATTTACCTGCCATTAGCCCATTATGATAGTGTGTGTGTGTGTCTGTGTGTGTGTGTCTGTGTGCTTGCATCTGTGTGTGTGTGTGTGTGTGTGTTTGTGGGTGTCTGTGTGTGTCTGATTTAGCTGCCATTATGATTGGCTTTATTACACACCGGGGCTGTTTTAAAATCACCTTATTTTTGCTTTAGCTCTTAGAGTTCAGAGGGGAGGGGCCTGGTAGCTCTTAGAGTTCAGAGGGGAGGGGCCTGGTAGCTCTTAGAGTTCAGAGGGGAGGGGCCTGGTCGATGCTGGGTGTGCATGTGTGTTTGTGTGGTGTGTGACAGAGATCAGAGAGGAGAGGCCTGGTTGATACTGGGTGTGCATCTGTGTTTGTGTGGTGTGTGACAGAGATCAGAGAGGAGAAGCCTGGTCGATACTGGGTGTGCATGTGTGACAGAGATCAGAGAGGAGAGGCCTGGTCGATACTGGGTGTGCATCTGTGATTGTGTGACAGAGATCAGAGAGGAGGCCTGGTTGATACTGGGTGTGCATCTGTGTTTGTGTCTTTATAGTGTCTTTATAGTGTAGTGTATTTATACTGTCTTTATAGTGTCTTTATAGTGTATTTATAGTGTCTTTATAGTGTATTTATAGTGTAGTGTATTTATAGTGTATTTATAGTGTCTTTATAGTGTCTTTATAGTGTCTTTATAGTGTCTTTATAGTGTAGTGTCTTTATAGTGTCTTTATAGTGTCTTTATAGTGTCTTTATAGTGTAGTGTATTTATAGTGTATTTATAGTGTCTTTATAGTGTCTTTATAGTGTCTTTATAGTGTCTTTATAGTGTAGTGTCTTTATAGTGTCTTTATAGTGTCTTTATAGTGTCTTTATAGTGTAGTGTATTTATAGTGTATTTATAGTGTCTTTATAGTGTATTTATAGTGTCTTTATAGTGTATTTATAGTGTATTTATAGTGTAGTGTTTTTATAGTGTCTTTATAGTGTGTTTATAGTGTGTTTATAGTGTAGTGTCTTTATAGTGTCTTTATAGTGTCTTTATAGTGTCTTTATAGTGTATTTATAGTGTCTTTATAGTGTATTTATAGTGTCTTTATAGTGTGTTTATAGTGTGTTTATAGTGTAGTGTCTTTATAGTGTTTTTATAGTGTCTTTATAGTGTAGTGTCTTTATAGTGTTTTTATAGTGTCTTTATAGTGTGTTTATAGTGTGTTTATAGTGTAGTGTCTTTATAGTGTCTTTATAGTGTCTTTATAGTGTAGTGTCTTTATAGTGTCTTTATAGTGTAGTGTCTTTATAGTGTATGTATAGTGTATTTATAGTGTCGTTATAGTGTATTTATAGTGTCTTTATAGTGTATTTATAGTGTAGTGTCTTTATAGTGTCTTTATAGTGTCTTTATAGTGTCTTTATAGTGTATTTATAGTGTAGTGTCTTTATAGTGTATTTATAGTGTAGTGTCTTTATAGTGTATTTATAGTGTATTTATAGTGTCGTTATAGTGTCTTTATAGTGTAGTGTCTTTATAGTGTCTTTATAGTGTCTTTATAGTGTAGTGTCTTTATAGTGTCTTTATAGTGTAGTGTCTTTATAGTGTATGTATAGTGTATTTATAGTGTCGTTATAGTGTATTTATAGTGTATTTATAGTGTCTTTATAGTGTAGTGTCTTTATAGTGTCTTTATAGTGTCTTTATAGTGTCTTTATAGTGTATTTATAGTGTAGTGTCTTTATAGTGTATTTATAGTGTAGTGTCTTTATAGTGTATTTATAGTGTATTTATAGTGTCTTTATAGTGTCTTTATAGTGTCTTTATAGTGTATTTATAGTGTCTTTATAGTGTATGTATAGTGTAGTGTCTTTATAGTGTATTTATAGTGTAGTGTCTTTATAGTGTATTTATAGTGTCTTTATAGTGTCTTTATAGTGTATTTATAGTGTCTTTATAGTGTATGTATAGTGTAGTGTCTTTATAGTGTATTTATAGTGTAGTGTCTTTATAGTGTATTTATAGTGTCTTTATAGTGTCTTTATAGTGTATTTATAGTGTCTGTATAGTGTATTTATAGTGTAGTGTCTTTATAGTGTATTTATAGTGTAGTGTCTTTATAGTGTATTTATAGTGTCTTTATAGTGTATTTACAGTGTCTTTATAGCGTCTTTATAGTGTATTTATAGTGTCTTTATAGTGTATTTATAGTGTAGTGTCTTTATAGTGTATTTATAGTGTAGTGTATTTATAGTGTCTTTATAGTGTCTTTATAGTGTCTTTATAGTGCCTTTATAGTGTAGTGTATTTATAGTGTCTTTATAGTGTCTTTATAGTGTATTTATAGTGTATTTATAGTGTAGTGTCTTTATAGTGTATTTACAGTGTATTTATAGTGTCTTTATAGTGTATTTATAGTGTATTTATAATGTATTTATAGTGTAGTGTATTTATAGTGTATTTATAGTGTCTTTATAGTGTATGTATAGTGTAGTGTCTTTATAGTGTCTTTATAGTGTATGTATAGTGTAGTGTCTTTATAGTGTCTTTATAGTGTATGTATAGTGTAGTGTATTTATAGTGTCTTTATAGTGTCTGTATAGTGTATTTATAGTGTATTTATAGTGTATTTATAGTGTAGTGTATTTATAGTGTATTTATAGCGTATTTATAGTGTCTTTATAGTGTCTTTATAGTGTAGTGTCTTTATAGTGTATTTATAGTGTAGTGTATTTATAGTGTATTTATAGTGTATTTATAGTGTCTTTATAGTGTATTTATAGTGTATTTATAGTGTCTTTATAGTGTATGTATAGTGTAGTGTCTTTATAGTGTCTGTATAGTGTATTTATAGTGTATTTATAGTGTATTTTTAGTGTCTTTATAGTGTATGTATAGTGTAGCGTCTTTACAGTGTCTTTATAGTGTATTTATAGTGTATTTATAGTGTCTTTATAGTGTATTTATAGTGTCTTTATAGTGTATTTATAGTGTCTTTATAGTGTATTTGTAGTGTATTTATAGTGTATTTATAGTGTATTTATAGTGTCTTTATAGTGTCTTTATAGTGTAGTGTCTTTATAGTGTCTTTATAGTGTATTTATAGTGTATTTATAGTGTATTTGTAGTGTATTTATAGTGTATTTATAGTGTATTTATAGTGTATTTATAGTGTATGTATAGTGTAGTGTCTTTATAGTGTCTTTATAGTGTATTTATAGTGTATTTATAATATAATAATATAATATAATAATAATAATTTATAGTGTTTTTATAGTGTATTTATAGTGTATTTATAGTGTAGTGTCTTTATAGTGTCTTTATAGTGTATTTATAGTGTATTTATAGTGCATTTATAGTGTAGTGTATTTATAGTGTCTTTATAGTGTCTTTATAGTGTAGTGTCTTTATAGTGTCTTTATAGTGTATTTATAGTGTCTTTATAGTGTATGTATAGTGTAGTGTCTTTATAGTGTCTTTATAGTGTATTTATAGTGTCTTTATAGTGTATTTATAGTGTCTTTATAGTGTATTTATAGTGTAGTGTATTTATAGTGTCTTTATAGTGTCTTTATAGTGTAGTGTATTTATAGTGTCTTTATAGTGTCTTTATAGTGTATTTATAGTGTCTTTATAGTGTATTTATAGTGTCTTTATAGTGTATTTATAGTGTCTTCGTAGTGTCTTTATAGTGTCTTTATAGTGTAGTGTATTTATAGTGTCTTTATAGTGTCTTTATAGTGTATTTATAGTGTATTTATAGTGTAGTGTCTTTATAGTGTCTTTATAGTGTATTTATAGTGTATTTATAGTGTAGTGTATTTATAGTGTCTTTATAGTGTATTTATAGTGTAGTGTATTTATAGTGCCTTTATAGTGTATTTATAGTGTCTTTATAGTGTAGTGTATTTATAGTGTCTTTATAGTGTAGTGTCTTTATAGTGTATTTATAGTGTATTTATAGGGTCTTTATAGTGTATTTATAGTGTAGTGTATTTATAGTGTCTGTATAGTGTATTTATAGTGTATTTATAGGGTCTTTATAGTGTATTTATAGTGTAGTGTATTTATAGTGTCTGTATAGTGTATTTATAGTGTCTTTATAGTGTATTTATAGTGTATTTATAGTGTCTTTATAGTGTAGTGTATTTATAGTGTCTTTATAGTGTAGTGTATTTATAGTGTAGTGTCTTTATAGTGTATTTATAGTGTATTTATAGTGTCTTTATAGTGTAGTGTCTTTATAGTGTATTTATAGTGTCTTTATAGTGTATTTATAGTGTATTTATAGTGTAGTGTATTTATAGTGTCTGTATAGTGTATTTATAGTGTATTTATAGTGTCTTTATAGTGTATTTATAGTGTAGTGTATTTATAGTGTCTTTATAGTGTATTTATAGTTTAGTGTATTTATAGTGTCTTTATAGTGTATTTATAGTGTATTTATAGTGTCTTTATAGTGTATTTATAGTGTATTTACAGTGTATTTATAGTGTCTTTATAGTGTCTTTATAGTTTAGTGTCTTTATAGTGTCTTTATAGTGTATTTATAGTGTCTTTATAGTGTATTTATAGTGTATTTACAGTGTATTTATAGTGTAGTGTTTTATAGTGTATTTATAGTGTCTTTATAGTGTATTTATAGTGTATTTATAGTGTCTTTATAGTGTATTTATAGTGTCTTTATAGTGTATTTATAGTGTCTTTATAGTGTCTTTATAGTGTAGTTTCTTTATAGTGTCTTTATAGTGTCTTTATAGTGTAGTGTCTTTATAGTGTCTTTATAGTGTCTTTATAGTGTCTTTATAGTGTATGTATAGTGTAGTGTCTTTATAGTGTCTTTATAGTGTATTTATAGTGCCTTTATAGTGTATCTATAGTGTCTTTATAGTGTATTTATAGTGTCTTTATAGTGTATTTATAGTGTAGTGTATTTATAGTGTCTTTATAGTGTCTTTATAGTGTAGTGTATTTATAGTGTCTTTATAGTGTCTTTATAGTGTATTTATAGTGTCTTTATAGTGTCTTTATAGTGTATTTATAGTGTCTTTATAGTGTATTTATAGTGTCTTCGTAGTGTCTTTATAGTGTCTTTATAGTGTAGTGTATTTATAGTGTCTTTATAGTGTTTTTATAGTGTATTTCTAGTGTATTTATAGTGTAGTGTCTTTATAGTGTCTTTATAGTGTATTTATAGTGTATTTATAGTGTAGTGTATTTATAGTGTCTTTATAGTGTATTTATAGTGTAGTGTATTTATAGTGTCTTTATAGTGTATTTATAGTGTCTTTATAGTGTAGTGTATTTATAGTGTCTTTATAGTGTAGTGTCTTTATAGTGTATTTATAGTGTATTTATAGGGTCTTTATAGTGTATTTATAGTGTAGTGTATTTATAGTGTCTGTATAGTGTATTTATAGTGTCTTTATAGTGTATTTATAGTGTATTTATAGTGTCTTTATAGTGTAGTGTATTTATAGTGTCTTTATAGTGTAGTGTATTTATAGTGTAGTGTCTTTATAGTGTATTTATAGTGTATTTATAGTGTCTTTATAGTGTAGTGTATTTATAGTGTCTTTATAGTGTAGTGTCTTTATAGTGTATTTATAGTGTCTTTATAGTGTATTTATAGTGTATTTATAGTGTAGTGTATTTATAGTGTCTGTATAGTGTATTTATAGTGTAGTGTCTTTATAGTGTCTTTATAGTGTATTTATAGTGTCTTTATAGTGTATGTATAGTGTAGTGTCTTTATAGTGTCTTTATAGTGTATTTATAGTGTCTTTATAGTGTATTTATAGTGTCTTTATAGTGTATTTATAGTGTAGTGTATTTATAGTGTCTTTATAGTGTCTTTATAGTGTAGTGTATTTATAGTGTCTTTATAGTGTCTTTATAGTGTATTTATAGTGTCTTTATAGTGTATTTATAGTGTCTTTATAGTGTATTTATAGTGTCTTCGTAGTGTCTTTATAGTGTCTTTATAGTGTAGTGTATTTATAGTGTCTTTATAGTGTTTTTATAGTGTATTTATAGTGTATTTATAGTGTAGTGTCTTTATAGTGTCTTTATAGTGTATTTATAGTGTATTTATAGTGTAGTGTATTTATAGTGTCTTTATAGTGTATTTATAGTGTAGTGTATTTATAGTGCCTTTATAGTGTATTTATAGTGTCTTTATAGTGTAGTGTATTTATAGTGTCTTTATAGTGTAGTGTCTTTATAGTGTATTTATAGTGTATTTATAGGGTCTTTATAGTGTATTTATAGTGTAGTGTATTTATAGTGTCTGTATAGTGTATTTATAGTGTATTTATAGTGTATTTATAGTGTATTTATAGTGTCTTTATAGTGTAGTGTATTTATAGTGTCTTTATAGTGTAGTGTATTTATAGTGTAGTGTCTTTATAGTGTATTTATAGTGTATTTATAGTGTCTTTATAGTGTAGTGTATTTATAGTGTCTTTATAGTGTAGTGTCTTTATAGTGTATTTATAGTGTCTTTATAGTGTATTTATAGTGTATTTATAGTGTAGTGTATTTATAGTGTCTGTATAGTGTATTTATAGTGTATTTATAGTGTCTTTATAGTGTATTTATAGTGTAGTGTATTTATAGTGTCTTTATAGTGTATTTATAGTGTAGTGTATTTATAGTGTCTTTATAGTGTATTTATAGTGTATTTATAGTGTCTTTATAGTGTCTTTATAGTGTCTTTATAGTGTCTTTATAGTGTAGTGTCTTTATAGTGTCTTTATAGTGTCTTTATAGTGTCTTTATAGTGTATGTATAGTGTAGTGTCTTTATAGTGTCTTTATAGTGTATTTATAGTGCCTTTATAGTGTATTTATAGTGTCTTTATAGTGTATTTATAGTGTCTTTATAGTGTATTTATAGTGTAGTGTATTTATAGTGTCTTTATAGTGTCTTTATAGTGTAGTGTATTTATACTGTCTTTATAGTGTCTTTATAGTGTATTTATAGTGTCTTTATAGTGTCTTTATTGTGTATTTATAGTGTATGTACAGTGTATTTATAGTGTCTTTATAGTGTCTTTATAGTTTAGTGTCTTTATAGTGTCTTTATAGTGTATTTATAGTGTCTTTATAGTGTATTTACAGTGTATTTATAGTGTAGTGTTTTATAGTGTATTTATAGTGTCTTTATAGTGTATTTATAGTGTATTTATAGTGTCTTTACAGTGTATTTATAGTGTCTTTATAGTGTATTTATAGTGTCTTTATAGTGTCTTTATAGTGTAGTGTCTTTATAGTGTCTTTATAGTGTCTTTATAGTGTAGTGTCTTTATAGTGTCTTTATAGTGTCTTTATAGTGTAGTGTCTTTATAGTGTCTTTATAGTGTATTTATAGTGTCTTTATAGTGTATTTGTAGTGTCTTTATAGTGTAGTGTCTTTATAGTGTATTTATAGTGTCTTTATAGTGTATGTATAGTGTAGTGTCTTTATAGTGTATTTATAGTGTAGTGTCTTTATAGTGTAATTATAGTGTCTTTATAGTGTATTTATAGTGTAGTGTCTTTATAGTGTATTTATAGTGTCTTTATAGTGTATTTATAGTGTAGTGTCTTTATAGTGTATTTATAGTGTATTTATAGTGTATTTATAGTGTAGTGTATTTATAGTGTCTTTATAGTGTATTTATAGTGTCTTTATAGTGTATTTATAGTGTCTTTATAGTGTATTTATAGTGTCTGTATAGTGTCTTTATAGTGTCTTTATAGTGTAGTGTCTTTATAGTGTAGTGTCTTTATAGTGTCTTTATAGTGTAGTGTCTTTATAGTGTATGTATAGTGTATTTATAGTGTCGTTATAGTGTATTTATAGTGTCTTTATAGTGTAGTGTCTTTATAGTGTCTTTATAGTGTCTTTATAGTGTATTTATAGTGTCTTTATAGTGTATTTATAGTGTCTTTATAGTGTATTTATAGTGTCTTTATTGTGTCTTTATAGTGTCTTTATAGTGTAGTGTCTTTATAGTGTAGTGTCTTTATAGTGTAGTGTCTTTATAGTGTATTTATAGTGTCTTTATAGTGTATTTATAGTGTATTTATAGTGTCTTTATAGTGTATTTATAGTGTAGTGTCTTTATAGTGTATTTATAGTGTCTTTATAGTGTATTTATAGTGTAGTGTCTTTATAGTGTATTTATAGTGTCTTTATAGTGTATTTATAGTGTCTGTATAGTGTCTTTATAGTGTAGTGTATTTATAGTATCTTTATAGTGTATTTATACTGTCTTTATAGTGTCTTTATAGTATATTTATAGTGTCTTTATAGTGTATTTATAGTGTCTTTATAGTGTATTTATAGTGTCTTTATAGTGTATTTATAGTGTCTTTATAGTGTCTTTATAGTGTATTTAAAGTGTAGTGTATTTATAGTGTATTTATAGTGTCTTTATAGTGTATTTATAGTGTCTTTATAGTGTCTTTATAGTGTATTTATAGTGTCTTTATAGTGTATTTATAGTGTCTTTATAGTGTATTTATAGTGTCTGTATAGTGTCTTTATAGTGTCTTTATAGTGTAGTGTCTTTATAGTGTCTTTATAGTGTCTTTATAGTGTATTTATAGTGTCTTTATAGTGTATTTATAGTGTATTTATAGTGTCTTTATAGTGTATTTATAGTGTAGTGTCTTTATAGTGTATTTATAGTGTCTTTATAGTGTATTTATAGTGTATTTATAGTGTCTTTATAGTGTCTTTATAGTGTATTTATAGTGTAGTGTCTTTATAGTGTATTTATAGTGTCTTTATAGTGTATTTATAGTGTATTTATAGTGTCTTTATAGTGTCTTTATAGTGTATTTATAGTGTAGTGTCTTTATAGTGTATTTATAGTGTCTTTATCGTGTAGTGTCTTTATAGTGTATTTATAGTGTATTTATAGTGTAGTGTATTTATAGTGTATTTATACTGTCTTTATCGTGTACTTATAGTGTCTTTATAGTGTATTTATAGTGTCTTTATAGTGTATTTATAGTGTATTTATAGTGTCTTTATAGTGTATTTAAAGTGTAGTGTATTTATAGTGTATTTATAGTGTCTTTATAGTGTATTTATAGTGTCTTTATAGTGTCTTTATAGTGTATTTATAGTGTCTTTATAGTGTATTTATAGTGTCTTTATAGTGTATTTATAGTGTATTTATAGTGTCTTTATAGTGTATTTATAGTGTCTGTATAGTGTCTTTATAGTGTCTTTATAGTGTAGTGTCTTTATAGTGTCTTTTTAGTGTCTTTATAGTGTATTTATAGTGTATTTATAGTGTATTTATAGTGTCTTTATAGTGTATTTATAGTGTAGTGTCTTTATAGTGTATTTATAGTGTCTTTATAGTGTATTTATAGTTTATTTATAGTGTCTTTATAGTGTCTTTATAGTGTATTTATAGTGTAGTGTCTTTATAGTGTATTTATAGTGTCTTTATAGTGTATTTATAGTGTCTTTATAGTGTCTTTATAGTGTATTTATAGTGTAGTGTCTTTATAGTGTATTTATAGTGTCTTTATCGTGTAGTGTCTTTATAGTGTATTTATAGTGTATTTATAGTGTAGTGTATTTATAGTGTATTTATACTGTCTTTATCGTGTAGTGTCTTTATAGTGTATTTATAGTGTCTTTATAGTGTCTTTATAGTGTATTTATAGTGTATTTATAGTGTCTTTATAGTGTCTTTATAGTGTCTTTATCGTGTAGTGTCTTTATAGTGTATTTATAGTGTCTTTATAGTGTCTTTATAGTGTCTTTACAGTGTCTTTATAGTGTATTTATAGTTTCTTTATAGTGTCTTTATAGTGTCTTTATAGGGTATTTATAGTGTATTTATAGTGTATTTATAGTGTAGTGTATTTATAGTGTCTTTATAGTGTCTTTATAGTGTCTTTATAGTGTGTTTATAGTGTCTTTATAGTGTCTTTCTTTTGTATTGTATTGTGTCTTTATATAGAAGCTGTCAGTGTTGTTAGAATCTTATTGAAGCCTTCATTGAAATGTAGTCTCAGTGTTAATAAAACCTCCCAGGAAAACAGAATTAAACGTTCTCAGAATCTCCCTGGAACCTAAAGTAAACGTTCTCAGAGCCTCCCTGGAACCTAAAAGTAAACGTTTTCAGAACCTCCCTGGAACCTAAAAGTAAACGTTTTCAGAACCTCCCAGGAACCTAAAGTAAATTTTCTCAGAACCTCCCTGGAACCTAAAGTAAACGTTCTCAGAACCTCCCTGGAACCTAAAAGTAAACGTTCTCAGAACCTCCCTGGAACCTAAAAGTAAACGTTCTCAGAACCTCCCTGGAACCTAAAAGTAAACGTTCTCAGAACCTCCCTGGAACCTAAAAGTAAACGTTCTCAGAACCTCCCTGGAACCTAAAAGTAAACATTCTCAGAACCTCCCTGGAACCTAAAAGTAAACGTTCCCAGAAGAGGCTACATTTTCACTTCTGTTCTCGGCAACATTTAAAAAACGTTATTTTTCACCAGTCAGGAAACGTATTGCTTCAGTCCCACAACCAATGTGAAAACAAAAACATACATTCCCACAACTTCCAAGGAAACAACCGTTCCAGCTGGGATGTATTCTCCGTCCATTACATCACAGACACACCCCTTCAACTGTCCCTCGTCTCACCCTGCGTTCCAACTGGCTCCACCTCTTCCTCCCCCATTAGTTTCATTATGGGGTAACCTTAGCCCCTGCCTCCCCCTGGCCCATCCTCAGTTCCGTTAGCAGGTAACCCTACCCCTCCAGTCTGAGGGCTACAGGATGTCTCTTGTTGAATGTTAACTCCATGTCTATTTCCAGGCTGAGGGATGAAACAAGAGCCGTAGCAGCTGTGACCAGGAAACGCACGCACGCATGCGCACACACACACACACGCACACACACACACACACACACACACACACACACACACACACACACACACACACACACACACACACAGACACACACGGCAGCTGTGTGCAGGAAGCCAGCCTGTCTAACTGATCCTCATGATATCTAGAGAATCTGTCACCCTGGGTCACATGGCCAGACGGGGACAAGGACAGGGCACAACTTTCCCACAGTGATCCAGAGAGGCGCACTATAGAGGGACAGAGTCCCAAAGATACCCACAGAAGCTCACAGAGCCTCACCATAGAGGGACAGAGTCCCACAGAGTCCCACAGAGGCTCACCATAGAGGGACAGTGTCCCACAGAGACTCACCATAGAGGGACAGAGTCCCACAGAGACTCACCATAGAGGGACAGAGACCCACAAAGACCCACAGAGGCTCACAGTGGAGGACCAGAGGTAAAATAGTCAGTCACAAGCATGGATGGATGGATGGACAGATGGACGGATGGGCGGATGGATGGATGGATGGATGGATGGATGGATGGATGGATGGACGGATGGATGGATGGATGGATGGACGGATGGATGGATGGACGGATGGATGGATGGACGGATGGATGGATGGATGGATGGACAGATGGACGGATGGGCGGATGGATGGATGGATGGATGGATGGATGGATGGATGGACAGATGGATGGACGGACGGACGGACAGTCACAGAAAGACACCATGGACTGGAGACGAAAGACTACTTTTATGTAACTTTTAGGTCATAGTACAGGAGAGAGTAGGGCAGTTTTTCCCCCAGTGCATTCGTCAATGCTTTTCTCGAAGACTAAAAGGAACATATCCCACTAAGCGTGATCAAAATGATCTTGAAGCGTGGATTCCGATTGGTTCGGTCAGCGTTGAATAGTCCTTACCACAGGTACTTCCTGTTTTAGTTTCAACCTATATAGGAAGGGAAAAGCAAAATGGAGTCATGATCAGATTTGCTGAAAGGAGGGGCCTTGTAGGCATCCCAGATGCCAAGCCTTTCTAGCAGTGCAAGTACTACAGTCAATGTGTTTTTATCTTATATGTAAACTTATACTGTTATATCATGACTACTGTTATATCATGACTACTGTTATATAATGATCACTGTTATATTATGACCACTGTTAAATCATGACTACTGTTATATAATGACCACTGTTATATCATGACTACTGTTATATCATGACCACTGTTAAATCATGACTACTGTTATATCATGACTACTGTTATATCATGACTACTGTTATATCATGACCACTGTTAAATCATGATCACTGTTATATCATGACCACTGTTATATCATGATCACTGTTATATCATGACCACTGTTAAATCATGACTACTGTTATATCATGATCACTGTTATATTATGACCACTGTTATATCATGACCACTGTTAAATCATGACTACTGTTATATAATAATATATCCCATTTAGCAGACGCTTTTGTCCAAAGCGACTTACAAGTCGGCTGGGGCCACTACTTTTACATATGGGTGGCCCCAGCGGGAATCGAACCCACGACGCTTGGCGTTGCAAGCGCCATGCTCTACCGACTGAGCCACACAGGGCCACACAGGGCCCCCCTAATGACTACTGTTATATCATGACCACTGTTATATCATGACTACTGTTATATCATGACCACTGTTAAATCATGACCACTGTTATATCATGATCACTGTTATATCATGACCACTGTTATATTATGACTACTGTTATATTATGACTACTGTTAAATCATGACCACTGTTATATCATGATCACTGTTATATCATGACCACTGTTATATCATGACCACTGTTATATTATGACCACTGTTAAATCATGACTACTGTTATATAATGACTACTGTTATATCATAACTACTGTTATATCATGACCACTGTTAAATCATGACTACTGTTATATCATGACTACTGTTAAATCATGACTACTGTTATATCATGATCACTGTTATATACATTTAACATTTACATTTAAGTCATTTGGCAGACGCTCTTATCCAGAGCGACTTACAAATTGGTGAATTCACCTTATGACATCCAGTGGAACAGCCACTTTACAATAGTGCATCTAAATCATTTAAGGGGGGGTGAGAAGGATTACTTTATCCTATCCTAGGTATTCCTTGAAGAGGTGGGGTTTCAGGTGTCTCCGGAAGGTGGTGATTGACTCCGCTGTCCTGGCGTCGTGAGGGAGTTTGTTCCACCATTGGGGGGCCAGAGCAGCGAACAGTTTTGACTGGGCTGAGCGGGAACTGTACTTCCTCAGTGGTAGGGAGGCGAGCAGGCCAGAGGTGGATGAACGCAGTGACCTTGTTTGGGTGTAGTGCCTGATCAGAGCCTGGAGGTACTGTGGTGCCGTTCCCCTCAGAGCTCCGTAGGCAAGCACCATGGTCTTGTAGCGGATGCGAGCTTCAACTGGAAGCCAGTGGAGAGAGCGGAGGAGCGGGGTGACGTGAGAGAACTTGGGAAGGTTGAACACCAGACGGGCTGCGGCGTTCTGGATGAGTTGTAAGGGTTTAATGGAACAGGCAGGGAGCCCAGCCAACAGCGAGTTGCAGTAATCCAGACGGGAGATGACAAGTGCCTGGATTAGGACCTGCGCCGCTTCCTGTGTGAGGCAGGGTCGTACTCTGCGGATGTTGTAGAGCATGAACCTACAGGAACGGGCCACCGCCTTGATGTTAGTTGAGAACGACAGGGTGTTGTCCAGGATCACGCCAAGGTTCTTAGCGCTCTGGGAGGAGGACACAATGGAGTTGTCAACCGTGATGGCGAGATCATGGAACGGGCAGTCCTTCCCCGGGAGGAAGAGCAGCTCCGTCTTGCCGAGGTTCAGCTTGAGGTGGTGATCCGTCATCCACACTGATATGTCTGCCAGACATGCAGAGATGCGATTCGCCACCTGGTCGTCATTAAATCATGACTACTGTTATATCATGATCACTGTTATATCATGACCACTGTTAAATCGTGACTACTGTAATATCATGACCACTGTTAAATCGTGACTACTGTAATATCATGACCACTGTTAAATCATGACTACTGTTATATCATGATCACTGTTAAATCATGACTACTGTTAAATCATAACTACTGTAATATCATGACCACTGTTAAATCGTGACTACTGTAATATCATGACCACTGTTAAATCGTGACTACTGTTATATCATGACTACAGTTATATCATGACTACTGTTATATCATGACTACTGTTATATCATGACTACTGTTATATCATGACTACTGCTATATCATGACTACTGTTATATCATGACTACTGTTATATCATGACTACTGTTATATCATGACTACTGTTATATCATGACTACTGTTATATCATGACTACTGTTATATCATGACTACTGCTATATCATGACTACTGTTATATCATGACCACTGTTAAATCATAACTACTGTAATATCATGACCACTGTTAAATCATGACTACTGTTATATCATGACTACTGTTATATCATGACTACTGTTATATCATGACTACTGTTATATCATGACCACTGTTATATCATGACCACTGTTATATCATGACTACTGTTATATCATGATCACTGTTAAATCATGACTACTGTTATATCATAACCACTGTTATATCATGACTACTGTTATATCATGACCACTGTTATATCATGACTACTGTTATATCATGACTACTGTTATATCATGACTACTGTTATATCATGACCACTGTTAAATCATAATCATCCCTGTCATTCTCGTGAAGAAAGATGGAAATACAGGGGGAGTCGATTGGGGTGCCTTATGAGAATTTGTCAGCGAGTGTGTAACCCGCCTCTACCATGTTTTCTATTGATCAACATGCAATAACTGGAGAATAAACTGGTTGATCTCAGTTCGAGACTATTCTACCAACGGGACATTAAAAACTGTAATATCTTATGTTTCAATGAGTCGTGGCTGAACAATGACACAGATAATATACAGTTGGCTGGGTTGTCCTTGCATCGTCAAGACAGACCAGCTACATCTGGTAAGACAAGTGCTGGTGGTGTGTGTCTATTTGTCAATAACAGCTGGTGTGAGATGTCCAATATTAAGGAAGTCTCGAGGTATTGCTCGCCCAAGGTAGAGTGGTAGTGTGGAGTAGTGTCGGTTAGTGTAGGGTAGTGTCGGGTATTGTAGGGTAGTGTCGGGTAGTGTCGGGTAGTGTAGTGTTGTGTCGGGTAGAGTAGTGTAGGGTAGTTTAGGGTAGTGTATGGTCGTGTAAGGTAGTGTTGGGTAGTGTAGGGTGGTGTCGGGTAGTGAGGGGAGTGTCGGGTACGGTAGGGTAGTGTAGGATAGAATTGTGAAGGGTAGTGACGGCTAGTGTAGTGTAGAATTGGGAAGGGTAGTGTTGGGAAGTGTAGGGTAGATTTGTGAAGGGTAGTGTTGGGAAGTGTAGGGTAATGTAGAGTAGTGTAGTGTTGGGTAGTGTAGGGTAGTGTAGGGTTGTGTCAGGTAGTGTAGAGTAGGGTAGGGTAGTGTAGGGTTAGTGTTGGGTAATGTAGAGTAGTGTCGGGTAGTGTAAGGTAGTGTCGGGTAGTGTAGGGTAGTGTCGGGTAGTGTAAAATATTGTAGGGTTGTGTCGGGCAGGGTAGGGTATAATAGTGTCGGGTAGTGTCGGGTAGTATAGGGTAGTGTAGGCTAATGTACAATAGTGTAGGGTAGTGTAAAGTAGTGTAGGGTATTGTAGGGTAGTGTAGGGTAGTGTGGAGTAGTGTAGGGTAGTGTCGGGTAGTGTCTGTTAGTGTTAGGTAGTGTAGGGTAGTGTCAGATTGGGTCGGCTAGTGTAGGGTAATGTCGGGTATTGTCGGGTAGTGTAGGGAAGTATCGGGTAGTGTAGGGTAGTGTCGGGTAGTGTATGTTAGCGTAGTGTCGTGTAGTGTCAGTAGTGTATGGAAGAATAGTGTAGGGTAGTGTCGGTAGTGTAGGGTAGTTTACGGTAGTGTCGGGTAGAATAGTGTCGGGTAGTGTAGGGTAGTGTGGTGTTGTGTCGGGTAGAGTAGTGTAGGGTAGTGTCAGGTAGCGTAGAGTAGTGTCAGGTAGTGTAGAGTACTGTAGGCTAGTGTCGGGTAAGGTAGGATAGTGTAGGACAGAATTGTGAAGGGTAGTGACGGGTAGTATAGGGTAGTGTAGGGTAATGTACAATAGTGTAGGGTAGTGTAAAGTAGTGTAGGGTAGTGTAGGGTAGTGTAGGGTAGTATGGAGTAGTGTAGGTATAATTGTTTAGGGTAGTGTCGGGTAGTGTAAGGTATTGTAGGGTAAGGTAAGGTAGTGTAAGGTAGTGTAGGCTAATGTCGGGTAGTGTCGGGTTGTGTCGGGTAGTGTCGGGTAGTGTAGGGTACTATAGGGTAGTGTCGGGTAGTGTAGGATAGAAGTGTGAAGGGTAGTGTAGGGAAGTGTAGGGTAAAGTAGAGTAGTGTAGAGTAGTGTCGGGTAGTGTAGGGTACTATAGGGTAGTGTCGAGTAGGATAGAATCGTGTAGGGTAGTGTCGGGTAGTGTAGGGTAGTGTAGGATAGAAGTGTGAAGGGTAGTGTAGGGAAGTGTAGGGTAAAGTAGTGTAGAGTAGTGTCGGGTAGTGTAGGGTAGTGTAGGGTAGTGTGGAGTAGTGTAGGGTAGTGTCGGGTAGTGTAGGGTAGTTTTTATTTCATTTTTTATTTTACCTTTATTTAACTAGGACGGCCTAGGAACAGTGGGTGAACTGCCTGTTCAGGGGCAGAACGACAGATTTTGTACCTTGTCAACTTGGGGATTTGAAATTGTAACCTTTCGGTTACTAGTCCAACACTCTAACCACTAGGCCCAGGAGTGTCGGGTAGTGTCTGCTAGTGTATGGTAGGGTAGTGTTGGGTAGTGTCAGGTAGTGTAGGGCAGTGCTGGGTAGTGTCGGGTAGTGTAAGGTAGGGTAGGGTAGTGTAAGGTAGTGTAGGGTAGTGTCGGGTAGTGTAGACTAGTGTCGGGTAGTGTAGGGTAGTGTAAGGTAGTGTAAGGTAGTGTAGGGTAGGGTAAGGTAGTGTAAGGTAGTGTAGGCTAGTGTCGGGTAGTGTAGGGTAGTTTAGGGTTGCGTAGGGTAGGGTTGGGTTGTGTCGGGTAGTGTAGGGTAGTGAAGGGTGCTGTAGGGTGGTGTAGGGTAGTGCCGGGTAGTGTAGTGTAATGCTGGGTAGGGTGGTGTAGGGTAGTGCCGGGTAGTGTAGGGTAGTGTAGGGATGTGTCGGGTAGTATAGGGTAGTGTCGGGTAGTGTAGGGTAGTGTAGGGTAGTGTAGGTTAGTGTAGGGTAGTGTAGGGTTGTGTTACGTAGTGTCGGGTAGGGTTGGGTTGTGTCGGGTAGTGTAGGGTAGTATAGGGTAGTGCTGGGTAGTGTAGGGATGTGTCGGGTATGTAAGGTAGTGTCAGGTAGTGTAGAGTAATATAGGGTAATGTAGTGTAGTGTAGGATAATGTAGGGTAGTGTAGTTTAGGGTAGTATAGGGTGGGGTATATTAGGGTACTGTAGTGTTGTGTAGGGTAGTGTAGTGTAGGGTCATGTAGGGTAGTGTAGTGTCAGGTAGTACTGGGTAGGGCAGTGTAGGGTAGTTCCTGGTAGGCTAGTGTAGGGTAGTGTAGTGTAGGGTAGTGTAGGTTAGTGCTGGGTAGGGTAGTGTAGGATAGTGTAGTGTGGGGTATTGTAGGGTAATGCCGGGCAGGTAGGGTAATGCCGGGTAGGGTAGTGTAGGGTGATGCCGGGTAGGGTAGGGTAGGGTAGTGTGTGTAGTGTGGGTAGGGTAGTGTAGGGTAGTGTCGGGTAGTATAGGGTAGTGTAGGGTAATGTACAATAGTGTAGGGTAGTGTTGAGTAGTGTAGGGTAGTGTAGGGTAGTGTCGGGTAGGATAGAATCGTGTAGGGTAGTGTCGGGTAGTGTAGGGTAGTGTAGGATAGAAGTGTGAAGGGTAGTGTAGGGAAGTGTAGGGTAAAGTAGAGTAGTGTAGAGTAGTGTCGGGTAGTGTAGGGTACTATAGGGTAGTGTCGAGTAGGATAGAATCGTGTAGGGTAGTGTCGGGTAGTGTAGGGTAGTGTAGGATAGAAGTGTGAAGGGTAGTGTAGGGAAGTGTAGGGTAAAGTAGTGTAGAGTAGTGTCGGGTAGTGTAGGGTAGTGTAGGGTAGTGTGGAGTAGTGTAGGGTAGTGTCGGGTAGTGTAGGGTAGTTTTTATTTCATTTTTTATTTTACCTTTATTTAACTAGGACGGCCTAGGAACAGTGGGTGAACTGCCTGTTCAGGGGCAGAACGACAGATTTTGTACCTTGTCAACTTGGGGATTTGAAATTGTAACCTTTCGGTTACTAGTCCAACACTCTAACCACTAGGCCCAGGAGTGTCGGGTAGTGTCTGCTAGTGTATGGTAGGGTAGTGTTGGGTAGTGTCAGGTAGTGTAGGGCAGTGCTGGGTAGTGTCGGGTAGTGTAAGGTAGGGTAGGGTAGTGTAAGGTAGTGTAGGGTAGTGTCGGGTAGTGTAGACTAGTGTCGGGTAGTGTAGGGTAGTGTAAGGTAGTGTAAGGTAGTGTAGGGTAGGGTAAGGTAGTGTAAGGTAGTGTAGGCTAGTGTCGGGTAGTGTAGGGTAGTTTAGGGTTGCGTAGGGTAGGGTTGGGTTGTGTCGGGTAGTGTAGGGTAGTGAAGGGTGCTGTAGGGTGGTGTAGGGTAGTGCCGGGTAGTGTAGTGTAATGCTGGGTAGGGTGGTGTAGGGTAGTGCCGGGTAGTGTAGGGTAGTGTAGGGATGTGTCGGGTAGTATAGGGTAGTGTCGGGTAGTGTAGGGTAGTGTAGGGTAGTGTAGGTTAGTGTAGGGTAGTGTAGGGTTGTGTTAGGTAGTGTCGGGTAGGGTTGGGTTGTGTCGGGTAGTGTAGGGTAGTATAGGGTAGTGCTGGGTAGTGTAGGGATGTGTCGGGTATGTAAGGTAGTGTCAGGTAGTGTAGAGTAATATAGGGTAATGTAGTGTAGTGTAGGATAATGTAGGGTAGTGTAGTTTAGGGTAGTATAGGGTGGGGTATATTAGGGTACTGTAGTGTTGTGTAGGGTAGTGTAGTGTAGGGTCATGTAGGGTAGTGTAGTGTCAGGTAGTACCGGGTAGGGCAGTGTAGGGTAGTTCCTGGTAGGCTAGTGTAGGGTAGTGTAGTGTAGGGTAGTGTAGGTTAGTGCTGGGTAGGGTAGTGTAGGATAGTGTAGTGTGGGGTATTGTAGGGTAATGCCGGGCAGGTAGGGTAATGCCGGGTAGGGTAGTGTAGGGTGATGTCGGGTAGGGTAGGGTAGGGTAGTGTGTGTAGTGTGGGTAGGGTAGTGTAGGGTAGTGTCGGGTAGTATAGGGTAGTGTAGGGTAATGTACAATAGTGTAGGGTAGTGTTGAGTAGTGTAGGGTAGTGTAGGGTAGTGTAGGGTAGTATGGAGTAGTGTAGGTATAATTGTTTAGGGTAGTGTAAGGTAGTGTAAGGTAGTGTAGGGTAAGGTAAGGTAGTGTAAGGTAGTGTAGGGTAGTGTGGGGTAGTGTCGGGTAGTGTAGGCTAGTGTCGGGTAGTGTCGGGTAGGGTTGGGTTGTGTCGGGTAGTGTCGGGTAGTGTAGGGTACTATAGGGTAGTGTCGGGTAGGATAGAATCGTGTAGGGTAGTGTCGGGTAGTGTAGGATAGAAGTGTGAAGGGTAGTGTAGGGAAGTGTGAAGGGTAAAGTAGAGTAGGGTAGTGTAGGGTAGTGTAGGGTAGTGTAGAGTAGTGTCGGGTAGTGTAGGGTAGTGTAGGGTAGTGTGGAGTAGTGTAGGGTAGTGTCGGGTAGTGTAGGGTAGTGTAGGGTAGTGTAGAGTAGTGTAGGGTAGTGTAGGGTAGTGTGGAGTAGTGTCGGGTAGTGTGGAGTAGTGTAGAGTAGTGTCGGGTAGTGTGGAGTAGTGTCGGGTAGTGTAGAGTACTGTAGTGTAGGGTAGTGTAGGGTAGTGTAGGGTAGTGTGGAGTAGTGTCGGGTAGTGTGGAGTAGTGTCGGGTAGTGTGGAGTAGTGTCGGGTAGTATAGGGTAGTGTGGAGTAGTGTCGGGTAGTGTAGGGTAGTGTCGGGTAGTGTAGGGTAGTGTGGAGTAGTGTCGGGTAGTGTAGGGTAGTGTAGGGTAGTGTCGGGTATTGTAGGGTAGTGTGGAGTAGTGTCGGGTAGTGTGGAGTAGTGTCGGGTAGTGTGGAGTAGTGTCGGGTAGTGTAGGGTAGTGTGGAGTAGTGTCGGGTAGTGTAGGGTAGTGTCGGGTAGTGTAGGGTAGTGTGGAGTAGTGTCGGGTAGTGTAGGGTAGTGTAGGGTAGTGTCGGGTATTGTAGGGTAGTGTGGAGTAGTGTCGGGTAGTGTGGAGTAGTGTCGGGTAGTGTGGAGTAGTGTCGGGTAGTGTAGGGTAGTGTGGAGTAGTGTCGGGTAGTGTGGAGTAGTGTCGGGTAGTGTAGGGTAGTGTGGAGTAGTGTCGGGTAGTGTAGGGTAGTGTCGGGTAGTGTAGGGTAGTGGCGGGTAGTGTCGGGTAGTGTGGAGTAGTGTCGGGTAGTGTAGGGTAGTGTAGGGTTGTGTTGGGTAGTGTGGAGTAGTGTCGGGTAGTGTAGGGTAGTGTAGGGTAGTGTGGAGTAGTGTCGGGTAGTGTAGGGTAGTGTGGAGTAGTGTCGGGTAGTGTAGGGTAGTGTAGGGTAGTGTCGGGTATTGTAGGGTAGTGTAAGGAAGTTTTTATTTCATTTTTTATTTTACCTTTATTTAACTAGGACGGCCTAGGAACAGTGGGTGAACTGCCTGTTCAGGGGCAGAACGACAGATTTTGTACCTTGTCAACTTGGGGATTTGAAATTGTAACCTTTCGGTTACTAGTCCAACACTCTAACCACTAGGCCCAGGAGTGTCGGGTAGTGTCTGCTAGTGTATGGTAGGGTAGTGTTGGGTAGTGTAGGGTTGTGTCAGGTAGTGTAGGGTAGTGTAGGGCAGTGTTGGGTAGTGTCGGGTAGTGTAAGGTAGGGTAGGGTAGTGTAAGGTAGTGTAGGCTAGTGTCGGGTAGTGTAGGGTAGTGTAGGGTAGTGTAAGGTAGTGTAAGGTAGTGTAGGGTAGGGTAAGGTAGTGTAAGGTAGTGTAGGCTAGTGTCGGGTAGTGTAGGGTAGTTTAGGGTTGCGTAGGGTAGGGTTGGGTTGTGTCGGGTAGGGTTGGGTTGTGTCGGGTAGTGTAGGGTAGTGTAGGGTGCTGTAGGGTGGTGTAGGGTAGTGCCGGGTAGTGTAGGGATGTGTCGGGTAGTGTAAGGTAGTGTAGGGTAGTGTAGGGTTGTGTTGGGTAGTGTCGGGTAGGGTAGGGTTGGGTTGTGTCGGGTAGTGTAGGGCAGTGTAGGGTGCTGTAGGGTGGTGTAGGGTAGTGCCGGGTAGTGTAGGGATGTGTCGGGTAGTATAGGGTAGTGTCGGGTAGTGTAAGGTAGTGTAGGGTAGTGTAGGGTTGTGTTGGGTAGTGTCGGGTAGGGTAGGGTTGGGTTGTGTCGGGTAGTGTAGGGTAGTATAGGGTAGTGCTGGGTAGTGTAGTGATGTGTCGGGTATGTAAGGTAGTGTCAGGTAGTGTAGAGTAATATAGGGTAATGTAGTGTAGTGTAGGATAATGTAGGGTAGTGTAGTTTAGGGTAGTATAGCGGGGGTAGATTAGGGTACTGTAGTGTAGTGTAGGGTAGTGTAGTGTAGGGTCATGTAGGGTAGTGTAGTGTCGGGTAGTACCGGGTAGGGCAGTGTAGGGTAGTGCCTGGTAGGGAGGTGTAGGGTAGTGTAGTGTAGGGTAGTGTAGGTTAGTGCTGGGTAGGGTAGTGTAGGATAGTGTAGTGTAGGGTATTGTAGGGTAATGCCGGGCAGGTAGGGTAATGCCGGGTAGGGTAGTGTAGGGTGATGTCGGGTAGGGTAGGGTAGGGTAGTGTGGGTAGTGTGGGTAGGGTAGTGTAGGGTAGTGTAGGGTAATGCCGGGTAGGATAGGGTAGTGTAGGGTAATGCCGGGTAGTGTAGGGTAGTGTAGGGTAATGCCCCATAGGGAAGTGTAGGGTAGTGTAGTGTAGGGTAGTGTAGAGTAATGCTGGGTTGGGTAGGGTAATGTAGTGCCAGGTATGGTCGTGTAGGACAGTGTAGTGTAGGCTATTGTAGGGTAATGCCGGGTAGGGGGGGGTAATGCCGGGTAGAGTAGTGTAGGGTAGTGTAGGGTAGTGTAGGGTAATGCCAGTAGTGGACAGGTTTTATATACCAACTGCCTGTTCGAGTTTGGACCCATAAAGCTTTTTATAATGACCTACTTCCTCTTTAACTTCCGGATGAACGGTGGCTCGTATCGCCCTGCCAGCCGGTCCAAACACCCACACACACACACACACACACACACACACACACACACACACACACACACACACACACACACACACACACACACACACACACACACACACTTACTCTCCATTAGGTCAGATACAGTGGTTATATAACCAGTCTCTGGAAAACATGTCTGTTGTGTGTGTGTGTGTGTGGGCAACACCTTAATGTTCCAGCCTTCAATTTTCCTCCCACCTGAGAGGTACTAACTAACTCATAACTCTCACAGCTCTTTGTCTGTTGTTACATAATCCCGCTCACACACACACACACACACACACACACACACACACACACACACACACACACACACACACACACACACACACACACACACACACACACACACACAGTTTAGCACCCTCTTGATGAACTGTTCACCAACTACATGTAAACATATTGAATGATACTTGGTGATGCTGTTAGACAACATACTCAGAATGTTACCTGGTGATTTGGTGCTGCTAGTGATAGACAGCATACTCAGAATGTTACCTGGTGATATGGTGCTGCTAGTGATAGACAGCATACTCAGAATGTTACCTGGTGATTTGGTGCTGCTAGTGATAGACAACATACTCAGAATGTTACCTGGTGATATGGTGCTGCTAGACAACATACTCAGAATGTTACCTGGTGATATGGTGCTGTTAGACAACATACCCAGAATGTTACCTGGTGATATGGTGCTGTTAGACAACATACCCAGAATGTTACCTGGTGATATGGTGCTGATAGACAACATACTCAGAATGATACCTGGTGATATGGTGCTGTTAGACAACATACCCAGAATGTTACCTGGTGATATGGTGCTGTTAGACAACATACCCAGAATGTTACCTGGTGATATTTTGCTACTAGTGATAGACAACATACTCAGTGTTACCTGGTGATATGGTGCTGCTAGTGATAGAAAACATACTCAGAATGTTACCTGGTGATATGGTGCTGCTAGACAACATACTCAGAATGTTACCTGGTGATATGGTGCTGCTAGACAACATACTCAGAATGTTACCTGGTGATATGGTGCTGCTAGACAACATACTCAGAATGTTACCTGGTGATATGGTGCTGTTAGACAACATACTCAGAATGTTACCTGGTGATATGGTGCTGCTAGTGATAGACAGCATACTCAGAATGTTACCTGGTGATATGGTGCTGCTTAGACAACATACTCAGAATGTTACCTGGTGATATGGTGCTGCTAGTGATAGACAACATACTCAGAATGTTACCTGGTGATATGGTGCTGCTTAGACAACATACTCAGAATGTTACCTGGTGATATGGTGCTGCTTAGACAACATACTCAGAATGTTACCTGGTGATATGGTGCTGCTAGTGATAGACAACATACTCAGAATGTTACCTGGTGATAAGGTGCTGCTTGTGATAGACAACATACTCCGAATGTTACCTGGTGATAAGGTGCTGCTAGTGATAGACAACATACTCAGAATGTTACCTGGTGATATGGTGCTGCTAGTGATAGACAACATACTCAGCATGTTAACTGGTGATATGGTGCTGCTTGTGATAGACAGCATACTCAGCATGTTAACTGGTCATATGGTACTGCTTGTGATAGACAACATACTCAGAATGTTACCTGGTGATATGGTGCTGTTCGGCAACATACTCAGAATGTTACCTGGTGATAAGGTGCTGCTTGTGATAGACAACATACTCAGAATGTTACCTGGTGATATGTTGCTGTTTGACAAATTGCTGAGATTGTTACCTGGTGATATGGTGCTGCTAGTGATAGACAACATACTCAGAATGTTACCTGTGATATGGTGCTGCTTGTGATAGACAACATACTCAGAATGTTACCTTGTGATATGGTGCTGATAGACAAAATGCTCAGAATATTACCTCGTGATATGGTGCTGTTCGGCAACATACTCAGAATGTTACCTGGTGATATGGTGATGCTCGTGTCAGACAACATACTCAGAATGTAACCTGTTGATATGGTGCTGTTAGACAACATACTCAGAATGTTACCTGGTGATATGGTGCTGCTAGTGATAGACAACATACTCAGAATGTTACCTGGTGATATGGTGCTGCTAGTGATAGACAACATACTCAAAATGTTGCCTGGTGATATGGTGCTGCTTGTGATAGACAACATACTCAGAATGTTACCTGTGATATGGTGCTGCTAGTGATAGACAACATACTCAGAATGTTACCTGGTGATATGGTGCTGCATGTGATAGACAGCATACTCAGAATGTTACCTGGTGATATGGTGCTGGTAGACAACATACTCAGAATGTTACCTGGTGATATGGTGCTGCAAGACAACATACTCAGAATGTTACCTGGTGATATGGTGCTGCTAGTGATAGACAGCATACTCAGAATGTTACCTGGTGATATGGTGCTGCTAGTGATAGAAAACATACTCAGAATGTTACCTGGTTATATGGTGCTGATAGACAACATACTCAGAATGTTACCTGGTGATATGGTGCTGCTAGTGATAGACAGCATACTCAGAATGTTACCTGGTGATATGGTGCTGCTAGACAACATACTCAGAATGTTACCTGGTGATATGGTGCTGCTAGTGATAGACAGCATACTCAGAATGTTACCTGGTGATATGGTGCTGCTAGACAACATACTCAGAATGTTACGTGGTGATAAGGTGCTGCTAGTGATAGACAACATACTCAGAATGTTACCTGGTGATATGTTGCTGCTAGTGATAGACAACATACTCAGAATGTTACCTGGTGATAAGGTGCTGCTAGTGATAGACAACATACTCAGAATGTTACCTGGTGATATGGTGCTGCTTGTGATAGACAGCATACTCAGCATGTTAACTGGTCATATGGTACTGCTTGTGATAGACAACATACTCAGAATGTTACCTGGTGATATGGTGCTGATGGACAAAATGCTCAGAATATTACCTGGTGATATGGTGCTGTTCGGCAACATACTCAGAATGTTACCTGGTGATAAGGTGCTGCTTGTGATAGACAACATACTCAGAATGTTACCTGGTGATATGGTGCTGTTAGACAACATACTCAGAATGTTACCTGGTGATATGGTGCTGTTAGACAACATACTCAGAATATTACCTGGTGATATGTTGCTGCTAGTGATAGACAACATACTCAGATTGTTACCTGGTGATAAGGTGCTGCTTGTGATAGACAACATCCTCAGAATGTTACCTGGTGATATGTTGCTGTTTGACAAATTGCTGAGATTGTTACCTGGTGATATGGTGCTGCTAGTGATAGACAACATACTCAGAATGTTACCTGGTGATATGGTGCTGCTTGTGATAGACAGCATACTCAGCATGTTAACTGGTCATATGGTACTGCTTGTGATAGACAACATACTCAGAATGTTACCTGGTGATATGGTGCTGATGGACAAAATGCTCAGAATATTACCTGGTGATATGGTGCTGTTCGGCAACATACTCAGAATGTTACCTGGTGATAAGGTGCTGCTTGTGATAGACAACATACTCAGAATGTTACCTGGTGATATGGTGCTGTTAGACAACATACTCAGAATGTTACCTGGTGATATGGTGCTGCTTAGACAACATACTCAGAATGTTACCTGGTGATATGGTGCTGCTTAGACAACATACTCAGAATGTTACCTGGTGATATGGTGCTGCTAGTGATAGACAACATACTCAGAATGTTACCTGGTGATAAGGTGCTGCTTGTGATAGACAACATACTCCGAATGTTACCTGGTGATAAGGTGCTGCTAGTGATAGACAACATACTCAGAATGTTACCTGGTGATATGGTGCTGCTAGTGATAGACAACATACTCAGCATGTTAACTGGTGATATGGTGCTGCTTGTGATAGACAGCATACTCAGCATGTTAACTGGTCATATGGTACTGCTTGTGATAGACAACATACTCAGAATGTTACCTGGTGATATGGTGCTGTTCGGCAACATACTCAGAATGTTACCTGGTGATAAGGTGCTGCTTGTGATAGACAACATACTCAGAATGTTACCTGGTGATATGGTGCTGTTAGACAACATACTCAGAATGTTACCTGGTGATATTTTGCTGCTAGTGATAGACAACATACTCAGAATGTTACCTGGTGATAAGGTGCTGCTTGTGATAGACAACATCCTCAGAATGTTACCTGGTGATATGTTGCTGTTTGACAAATTGCTGAGATTGTTACCTGGTGATATGGTGCTGCTAGTGATAGACAACATACTCAGAATGTTACCTGTGATATGGTGCTGCTTGTGATAGACAACATACTCAGAATGTTACCTTGTGATATGGTGCTGATAGACAAAATGCTCAGAATATTACCTCGTGATTTGGTGCTGTTCGGCAACATACTCAGAATGTTACCTGGTGATATGGTGATGCTCGTGTCAGACAACATACTCAGAATGTAACCTGTTGATATGGTGCTGTTAGACAACATACTCAGAATGTTACCTGGTGATATGGTGCTGCTAGTGATAGACAACATACTCAGAATGTTACCTGGTGATATGGTGCTGCTAGTGATAGACAACATACTCAAAATGTTGCCTGGTGATATGGTGCTGCTTGTGATAGACAACATACTCAGAATGTTACCTGTGATATGGTGCTGCTAGTGATAGACAACATACTCAGAATGTTACCTGGTGATATGGTGCTGCATGTGATAGACAGCATACTCAGAATGTTACCTGGTGATATGGTGCTGGTAGACAACATACTCAGAATGTTACCTGGTGATATGGTGCTGCTAGACAACATACTCAGAATGTTACCTGGTGATATGGTGCTGCTAGTGATAGACAGCATACTCAGAATGTTACCTGGTGATATGGTGCTGCTAGTGATAGAAAACATACTCAGAATGTTACCTGGTGATATGGTGCTGCATGTGATAGACAGCATACTCCGAATGTTACCTGGTGATATGGTGCTGCTAGACAACATACTCAGAATGTTACCTGGTGATATGGTGCTGCATGTGATAGACAGCATACTCAGAATGTTACCTGGTGATATGGTGCTGCATGTGATAGACAGCATACTCAGAATGTTACCTGGTGATATGGTGCTGCTAGACAACATACTCAGAATGTTACCTGGTGATATGGTGCTGCTTGTGATAGACAACATACTCAGAATGTTACCTGTGATATGGTGCTGCTAGTGATAGACAACATACTCAGAATGTTACCTGGTGATATGGTGCTGCATGTGATAGACAGCATACTCAGAATGTTACCTGGTGATATGGTGCTGCTAGACAACATACTCAGAATGTTACCTGGTGATATGGTACTGCTTGTGATAGACAGCATACTCAGCATGTTACCTGGTGATATGGTGCTGCTAGTGATAGACAACATACTCAGAATGTTACCTGGTGATATGGTACTGCTTGTGATAGACAGCATACTCAGCATGTTACCTGGTGATATGGTACTGCTTGTGATAGACAGCATACTCAGCATGTTACCTGGTGATATGTTGCTGATAGACAACATACTCAGAATGTTACCTGGTGTTATGGTGCTGTTAGGCAACATACTCAGATTGTTACCTGGTGATATGGTGATGCTCATGTCAGACAACATACCCAGAATGTTACCTGGTGATATGGTGCTGTTAGTGACAGACAACATACTCAGAATGTTACCTGGTGATATGGTGCTGATAGACAACATACTCAGAATGTCACCTGGTGATATGTTGCTGCTAGTGATAGACAACATACTCAGAATGTCACCTGGTGATATGTTGCTGCTAGTGATATACAACATACTCAGAATGTTACCTGGCGATATGGTGCTGCTTGTGATAGACAACATACTCAGAATGTTACCTGGTGATATGGTGCTGCTAGTGATAGACAACATACTCAGAATGTTACCTGATGATATGGTGCTGTTAGACAACACACTCAGAATGTTACCTGGTGATATGTTGCTGCTAGTGATATTCAACATACTCAGAATGTTACCTGGTGAGATGGTGCTGTTAGTGATAGACAACATACTCAGAATGTTACCTGGTGATATGGTGCTGCTTGTGATAGACAGCATACTCAGAATGTTACCTGGTGATATGGTGCTGTTAGTGTTAGACAACATACTCAGAATGTTACCTGGTGCTGTTAGTGATTGACACACTTTGTTTACCCATATATCTAATAGCATAGATCGATGTGAGAAGCTGTAATGGGAGGATTCAGACCCGAATTACACGTGCTTAATTGGAAGGTATTTTGCTTTTAATGCACTATTCTCTCTCTCTATTCTATCCTCTCTATTCCGACCTCTCTCTATTCTGACCTGAAGCATGGAAAATGCCACATGGCCGCCTTGGTAGCGATGGGTGGAGATCTAATAAATGGAGGTGTGTCTACAGATACACTGAATTCTGACCTTGCCTTAAAACCTTTTGTGACTAGGGGGCAGTATTTTCATTTTTGAAAAAATAACTTTCCCAAATTAAACGGGTTATTTTGTCAGGACAAGATGCTAGAATATGCATATAATTGACAGCTTAGGATAGAAAACACTCTAAAGTTTACATAACTGTAAAAATATTGTCTGTGAGTTTAACATAACTGATATTGCAGGCGAAAGCCTGAGAAAAATCCAATCCGGAAGTGCCTTATGTTTTGAAAGCCCTGCGTTCCAATGCGTCCCTATTGAGCAGTGAATGGCCTATCAACCAGATTACTTTTTCTCTGTAAGGTGTCTACAGCATTGTGACGTAGTTTTACGCATTTATGTTGAAGAATACCCGTAAGTGGCTACATTGCGCAACTGGTCATCTGATGGCTGGAGTGATTCTCACATAAAATACAGAGGTAGCCATTATTCCAATCAGTCCTACTGAAAAACCAATTGTCCCGGTGGATATATTATCGAATAGCTATTTGAAAAACACCTTGAGGATTGATTATAAACAACGTTTGCCATGTTTCTGTCGATATTATGGAGCTAATTTGGAATATTTTTCGGTGTTTTCGTGCAATTTCCGGGCGATTTCTCAGCCAAACGTGAAGAACAAACGGAGCTATTTCGCCTACAGAAATAATCTTTTTGGAAAAAAGGAACATTGGCTATCTCACTGGGAGTCTCGTGAGTGAAAACATCCGAAGCTCATCAAAGGTAAACAATTTACAATTTCCGTGACCAAGTTAACCTGCTGCTAGCTGAACAAAATGCTATGCCAGGCTATCGATAAACTTACACAAATGCTTGTCTAGCTTTGGCTGTAAAGCATATTTTGAAAATCTAAGATGACAGGGTGATTAACAAAAGGCTAAGCTGTGTCTCAATATATTTCACTTGTGATTTTCATGAGTAGTTATATTTCTAGGAATATTTATATCCGTTGCGTTATGCTAATTAGTGTCAGTCGATGATTACGCTCCCTCATGCGGGATGGGGAGTCACTAGTTACTATTAGTATTATTATTTATTAGATGGGAAGTCACTATTAATTCCCTCATAATTACACAACCTTACGTACGAGGAAACCATGAATAAGGTTTAGCAGAAACCTTCCGGTTACAAGTGGGAAAAGCATCTCCTTGATTTTTTCAGATAGAAACCTTTCTCCATACATCGTAATTTACAACTTGATAAGAGATAGGTAATTGAGTAATCAGTTTGGAGAAGGGGATTGTAAAAATAGAGTTGAAGTCGGAAGTTTACATACACCTTAGCCAAATACATTTAAACTCAGTTTTTCACAATTCCTAAAAAATCCCCTGTCTTAGGTCATATTTATCTTAAGACTGTGAAATGTAAGAATAATAGCAGAGAGAAGGTTTTATTTCAGCTTTTATTTCTTTCATCACATTTCCAGTGGGTCGAAGTTTACATACACTCAATTAGCATTTGGTAGCCTTGCCTTTAAATTGTTTAACATGGGTCAAATGTTTCGGTTAGCCTTCCACAAGCTTCCCACAATAAGTTGGGTAAATTTTGGCCCACTCCTCCTGACAAAGCTGGTGTAACTGAGTCAGCTTTGTAGGCCTCTTTGCTCGCACGCACTTTTTCAGTTCTGCCCATAAATGTTCTATGGGATTGAGGTCAGGGCTTTGTGATGGCCACTCCAATACCTTGACTTTGTTGTCCTTAAGTCTTTTTTTCACAACTTTGGAAGTATGCTTGGGGTCATTGTCCATTTGGAAGATCCATTTGCGACCAATCTTTAACTTCCTGACTGATGTCTTGAGATGTTGTTTCAATATATCCATATAATTTCCCCTCTAATGATGACATCTATTTTGTGAACTACCAGTCCCTCCTGCAGCAAACTACCCCCACAACATGATGGTTCCACCCCCACGCTTCACATTTGGGATGGTGTTCTTCGACTTGCAAGCCTCCCCCTTTCTCCTCCAAACATAACGATGGTCATTATGGCCAAACATTTCTATTATTGTTTCATCAGACCAGAGGACATTTCTACAAAAAGTACGATCTTTGTCCCCATGTGTCACGCCCTAACCTTAGAGATCCTTTTAATGTCTCTATTTAGGTTTGGTCAGGGCATGAGTTGGGGTGGGTATTCTATGTTTTGTATTTCTATGATTTTCTATTTCTATGTTTTGGCCGGGTATGGTTCTCAATCAGGGACAGCTGTCTATCGTTGTCTCTGATTGGGAACCATACTTAGGTACCCTTTTTTCCACCTGTGTTTGTGGGAAGTTAACTTTGTTTGATGGCACATTGCCTTAAGCTTCACGGTTTGTTTTGTATTGTTTATTGTTTTGTTGGCGTCATTCCGAATAAAAGAGAAAATGTACGCTAACCACGCTGCACCTTGGTCCTCCTCCTTCCACAGCCGTGACACCATGTGCAGTTGCAAACCATAGTCTGGCTTTATTATGGCGGTTTTGGAACAGTGGCTTCTTCCTTGCTGTGTGGCTTTTTAGGTTATATTGAAATAGGACTAATTTTACTGTGGATATTGATACTTTGCATCTGTTTCCTCCAGCATCTTCACAAGGTCCTTTGCTGATGTTCTGGGATTGATTTGCACTTTTCGCACCAAAGTACGTTCTCCTCCTTCCTGAGCTGTATGACGGCTGTGTTGTCCCATGGTGTTCATACTTGCGTACTATTGTTTGTACAGATGAACGTGGTACCTTCAGGCATTTGGAAATTGCTCCCAAGGATGAACCAGACTTGCTGGGACCACAGTCTCAAAGAAAACCATTAGTAACACACTACGCCGTCATATATTAAAATCCTGCAGAGCACGCAAGGTCCCCCTGCTCAAGCCAGCGCATGTCCAGGCCCGTCTGAAGTTTGCCAATGACCATCTGGATGATCCAGAGGAGGAATGGGAGAAAGGCATGTGGTCTGATGAGACAAAAATAGAGCTTTTTGATCTAAACTCCACTTGCCGTGTTTGTAGGAAGAAGAAGGATGAGTACAACCCCAAGAACACCATCCCAACCGTGAAGCATGGAGGTGGAAACATCATTCTTTGGAGATGCTTTTCTGCAAAGGGGACAGGACGACTGCACCGTATTGAGGGGAGGATGGATGGGGCCATGTATCACAAGATCTTGGCCAACAACCTCCTTCCCTCAGTAAGAGCATTGAAGATGGGTCGTGGCTGGGTCTTCAAGCATGACAAAAACCCGAAACACCCAGCCAGGGCAACTAAGGAGTGGCTCCGTAAGAAGCATCTCAAGGTCCTGGAGTGGCCTAGCCAGTCTCCAGACCTGAACTCAATAGAACATCTTTGGAGGGAGCTGAAAGTCCGTATTGCCCAGCGACAGCCCCGAAACCTGAAGGATCTGGAGAAGGTCTGTATGGAGGAGTGGGCCAAAATCCCTGCTGCAGTGTGTTTAAACCTGGTCAAGAACTACAGGAAACATATAATCAAAACATATGATCTCTGTAACTGCAAGCAAAGGTTTCTGTACCAAATATTAAGTTCTGTTTTTCTGATGTATCAAATACTTACTGTATGTCATGCAATAAAATGCAAATGAATTACTTAAAAATCATACAATGTGATTTTCTGGATTTTTGTTTTAGATTCCGTCTCTCACAGTTGAAGTGTACCTATGATAAAAATCACAGACCTCTACATGCTTTGTAAGTAGGAAAACCTGTCAAATCGGCAATGTATCAAATACTTGTTCTCCCCACTGTACATATTATTTTGAATTCAAATGTTATTTACAAGTCTTTAGCTGTGAGGATGTTGGTAAAAATGCAGTCAGGCACAGGACACAGTTCTGAGTAATAATCCAAGATTTACTCAATAAATGGTAAGATTCCAACAAGGAACTTATACAATAAACCAAAGCACGAACAACGAGAACCCACATGACAAACAATTACGCACAAAACAGAGAAGGAAATTAGAGGGTTAAATAATGAACATAATTAATGGAATGGAAACCAGGTGTGTAAATAATCAAGACAAAACAAAACTAAAATGAAACATGGATCGGTGGTGTCTAGAAAGCCGGTGACATCAACCGCCGAACACCGCCCAAAGAAGGAGAGGGACCAACTTCGGCCGAAGTCGTGACATTAGCAGATATTATTGCGGGTGTAGTGAAATGTTTCTGTTCCTAGCTCTAACAGTGACATTTAACAATTCAAAACAATACACACAAATCGAAAGTAAAGGAATTAAGAATATATAAATCTTTGGGCGTGCAATGTCAGAGCGGCATAGACTAAGATACAGTAAAATAGTATAGAATACAAATCAAATCAAGTCAAAATGTATTTGTCACGTGCGCCAAACACAACAGGTTGACCTTACAGGGAAATGCTTACTTACAGGCTCTAACCAACAGTGCAAAAAATGTACTAGATGAACAATAGGTAAGTAAAACAACAGTAAAAAGACAGTGAAAAATAACAGTAGAGAGGCTATATACAGTAGAGAGGCTCTATACAGTAGAGAGGTTATATACAGTAGAGAGGTAATATACAGTAGAGAGGTTATATACAGTAGAGAGGTTATAAACAGTAGAGAATATATACAGTAGAGAGGTTATATACAGTAGAGAGGCTATATACATTAGAGAGGCTCTATATATCCCATTTAGCAGACGCATTTGTCCAAAGCGACTTACAAGTCGGCTGGGGCCACTACTTTTACATATGGGTGGCCCCAGCGGGAATCGAACCCACGACGCTTGGCGTTGCAAGCGCCATGCTCTACCGACTGAGCCACACAGGACCCTCTATACAGTAGAGAGGCTCTATACAGTAGAGGCTATATACAGTAGAGAGGTTATATACAGTAGAGAGGCTCTATACAGTAGAGAGGCTCTATACAGTAGAGAGGCTATATTTTTATTTTATTTTTATTTCACCTTTATTTAACCAGGTAGGCTAGTTGAGAACAAGTTCTCATTTACAACTGCGACCTGGCCAAGATAAAGCATAGCAGTGTGAACAGACAACACAGAGTTACACATGGAGTAAACAATTAACAAGTCAATAACACAGTAGAAAAAAGGGGAGTCTATATACAATGTGTGCAAAAGGCATGAGGAGGTAGGCGAATAATTACAATATATTGCAGATTAGCAATGGAGTGATAAATGATCAGATGATCAAGTACAGGTAGAGATATTTGTGTGCAAAAGAGCAGAAAAGTAAATAAATAAAAACTGTGGGGATGAGGTAGGTGAAAATGGGTGGGCTATTTACCAATAGATTATGTACAGCTGCAGCGATCGGTTAGCTGCTCAGATAGCTGATGTTTGAAGTTGGTGGGGGAGATAAAGGTCTCCAACTTCAGCGATTTTTGCAATTCGTTCCAGTCACAGGCAGCAGAGTACTGGAACGAAAGGCGGCCGAATGAGGTGTTGGCTTTAGGGATGAACAGTGAGATACACCTGCTGGAGCGCGTGCTACGGATGGGTGTTGCCATCGTGACCAGTGAACTGAGATAAGGCAGAGCTTTACCTAGCATGGCCTTTGCAGTCTAGCCAGACACCTAGGTACTTATAGGTGTCCACATATTCAAGGTCAGAACCATCCAGTGTGGTGATGCTAGTAGGGCATGCGGGTGCAGGCAGCGATCGGTTGAAAAGCATGCATTTGGTTTTACTAGCGTTGAAGAGCAGTTGGAGGCCACGGAAGGAGTGTTGTATGGCATTGAAGCTCGTTTGGAGGTTAGATAGCACAGTGTCCAATGACGGGCCGAAAGTATATAGAATGGTGTCGTCTGCGTAGAGGTGGATCAGGGAATCGCCCGCAGCAAGAACAACATCATTGATATATACAGAGAAAAGAGTCGGCCCGAGAATTGAACCCTGTGGCACCCCCATAGAGAATGCCAGAGTCTTGGACAGCATGCCCTCCGATTTGACACACTGAACTCTGTCTGCAAAGTAATTGGTGAACCAGGCAAGGCAGTCATCCGAAAAACCGAGGCTACTGAGTCTGCCGATAAGAATATGGTGATTGACAGAGTCGAAAGCCTTGGCAAGGTCGATGAAGACGGCTGCACAGTACTGTCTTTTATCGATGGCGGTTATGATGTCGTTTAGTACCTTGAGTGTGGCTGAGGTGCACCAGTGACCGGCTCGGAAACCAGATTGCATAGCGGAGAAGGTACGGTGGGATTCGAGATGGTCAGTGACCTGTTTGTTGACTTGGCTTTCGAAGACCTTAGATAGGCAAGGCAGGATGGATATAGGTCTGTAACAGTTTGGGTCCAGGGTGTCTCCCCCTTTGAAGAGGGGGATGACTGCGGCAGCTTTCCAATCCTTGGGGATCTCAGACGATATGAAAGAGAGGTTGAACAGGCTGGTAATAGGGGTTGCGACAATGGCGGCGGATAGTTTCAGAAATAGAGGGTCCAGATTGTCAAGCACAGCTGATTTATACGGGTCCAGGTTTTGCAGCTCTTTCAGAACATCTGCTATCTGGATTTGGGTAAAGGAGAACCTGGAGAGGCTTGGGCGAGGAGCTGCGGGGGGGCCGGAGCTGTTGGCCGAGGTTGGAGTAGCCAGGCGGAAGGCATGGCCAGCCGTTGAGAAATGCTTGTTGAAGTTTTCAATAATCATGGATTTGTCGGTGGTGACCGTGTTCCCTAGCCTCAGTGCAGTGGGCAGCTGGGAGGAGGTGCTCTTGTTCTCCATGGACTTCACAGTGTCCCAGAACTTTTTGGAGTTGGAGCTACAGGATGCAAACTTCTGCCTGAAGAAGCTGGCCTTAGCTTTAGCCAGGGTACCCGGGCCAGGTCGATTAGAAAGGCCTGCTCACAGAAGTGTTTTAGGGAGCGTTTGACAGTGATGAGGGGTGGTCGTTTGACTGCGGCACCGTAGCGGATACAGGCAATGAGGCAGTGGTCGCTGAGATCCTGATTGAAGACAGCGGAGGTGTATTTGGAGGGCCAGTTGGTCAGGATGACGTCTATGAGGGTGCCCTTGCTTACAGAGTTGTAGAGGGTTGTACCTGGTGGGTTCCTTGATGATTTGTGTGAGATTGAGGGCATCTAGCTTAGATTGTAGGACTGCCGGGGTGTTAAGCATATCCCAGTTTAGGTCACCTAACAGAACAAACTCTGAAGCTAGATGGGGGGCAATCAATTCACAAATGGTGTCTAGGGCACAGCTGGGAGCGGAGGGGGGTCGGTAGCAGGCGGCAACAGTGAGCGACTTATTTCTGGAGAGAGTAATTTTCAGAATTAGTAGTTCGAACTGTTTGGGTATGGAAAGTATGACATTACTTTGCAGACTATCTCTGCAGTAGACTGCAACTCCTCCCCCTTTGGCAGTTCTATCTTGACGGAAGATGTTATAGTTGGGTATGGAAATCTCTGAATTTTTGGTGGCCTTCCTGAGCCAGGATTCAGACACGGCAAGGACATCAGGGTTAGCAGAGTGTGCTAAAGCAGTGAGTAAAACAAACTTAGGGAGAAGGCTTCTGATGTTGACATGCATGAAACCAAGGCTTTTTCGATCACAGAAGTCAACAAATGAGGGTGCCTGGGGACATGCAGGGCCTGGGTTTACCTCCACATCACCCGCGGAACAGAGAAGGAGTAGTATGAGGGTGCGGCTAAAGGCTATCAAAACTGGTCGCCTAGAGCGTTGGGGACAGAGAATAAGAGGAGCAGGTATCTGGGCATGGTAGAATATATTCAGGGCATAATGCGCAGACAGGGGTATGGTGGGGTGCGGGTATGGGTACGGCGGAGGTGAGCCCAGGCACTGGGTGATGATGAGAGAGGTTTTATCTCTGGACATGCTGGTTGTAATGGGTGAGGTCACCGCATATGTGGGAGGTGGGACAAAGGAGGTATCAGGGGTATGAGGAGTGGGACAAGGGGCTCCATTGTGAACTAAAACAATGATAACTAACCTGAGCAACAGTATACAAGGCATATTGACATTTGAGAGAGACATACAGCGAGGCATACAGTAATCAAAGGTGTTGAACTGGGAAAGCTAGCTAAAACAGTGGGTGAGACAACAGCTAATCAGCTAGCATAACAACAGCAGGTAAAATGGCACTCTACGATACAGTAGAGGTTATATACAGTAGAGAGGCTCTGTACAGTAGAGAGGCTCTATACAGTAGAGAGGCTCTATACAGTAGAGAGGTTATATACAGTAGAGAGGCTCTATACAGTAGAGAGGTTAAATACAGTAGAGAGACTCTATACAGTAAAGAGGTTATATACAGTAGAGAGACTCTATAAAGTAGAGAGGTTATATACAGTAGAGAGGCTATATACAGTAGAGAGGCTCTATACAGTAGAGAGGTTATATACAGTAGAGCGGCTCTATACAGTAGAGAGGCTATATACAGTAGAGTGTCTATATACAGTAGAGAGACTATATACAGTAGAGAGGCTCTATACAGTAGAGCAGCTATATACAGTAGAGGTTATATACAGTAGAGAGGCTATATACAGTAGAGAGGCTATATACAGTAGAGAGGCTATATACAGTAGAGAGGTTATATACAGTAGAGAGGTTATATACAGTAGAGAGGCTATATACAGTAGAGGGGCTATATACAGTAGGAGGCTATATACAGTAGAGAGTCTCTATACAGTAGAGTGGCTCTATACAGTAGAGAGGTTATATACAGTAGAGAGGTTATATACAGTAGAGCGGCTCTATACAGTAGAGGTTATATACAGTAGAGAGGCTCTATACAGTAGTGAGGCTATATACAGTAGAGATGCTATATATAGTAGAGAGGCTCTATACAGTAGAGGTTATATACAGTAGAGAGGTTATATACAGTAGAGATGCTCTATACAGTAGAGAGGCTCTATACAGTAGAGGTTATATACAGTAGAGAGGCTCTATACAGTAGAGAGGCTATATACAGTAGAGATGCTATATATAGTAGAGAGGCTCTATACAGTAGAGGTTATATACAGTAGAGAGGTTATATACAGTAGAGAGGTTATATACAGTAGAGAGGCTCTATACAGTAGAGGGGTTATATACAGTAGAGAGGCTATATACAGTAGGGAGGTTATATACAGTGGAGAGGCTATATACAGTAGGGAGGTTATATACAGTAGAGAGGCTATATACAGTAGGGAGGTTATATACAGTAGAGAGGCTATATACAGTAGAGAGGCTCTATACAGTAGAGAGGTTATATACAGTAGAGAGGCTCTATACAGTAGAGAGGCTCTATACAGTAGAGAGGTTATATACAGTAGAGAGGTTATATACAGTAGAGAGGCTCTATACAGTAGAGAGGTTATATACAGTAGAGAGGCTATATACAGTAGAGAGGCTCTATACAGTAGAGGTTATATACAGTAGAGAGGCTCTATACAGTAGAGAGGCTATATACAGTAGAGATGCTATATATAGTAGAGAGGCTCTATACAGTAGAGGTTATATACAGTAGAGAGGTTATATGCAGTAGAGAGGTTATATACAGTAGAGAGGCTCTATACAGTAGAGGGGTTATATACAGTAGAGAGGCTATATACAGTAGGGAGGTTATATACAGTGGAGAGGCTATATACAGTAGGGAGGTTATATACAGTAGAGAGGCTATATACAGTAGGGAGGTTATATACAGTAGAGAGGCTATATACAGTAGAGAGGTTATATACAGTAGAGAGGCTCTATACAGTAGAGAGGCTCTATACAGTAGAGAGGTTATATACAGTAGAGAGGTTATATACAGTAGAGAGGCTCTATACAGTAGAGAGGTTATATACAATAGAGAGGCTATATACAATAGAGAGGCTCTATACAGTAGAGAGGTTATATACAGTAGAGCGGCTCTATACAGTAGAGAGGCTATATACAGTAGAGTGTCTATATACAGTAGAGAGACTATATACAGTAGAGAGGCTCTATACAGTAGAGCAGCTATATACAGTAGAGGTTATATACAGTAGAGAGGCTATATACAGTAGAGAGGCTATATACAGTAGAGGGGCTATATACAGTAGGAGGCTATATACAGTAGAGAGTCTCTATACAGTAGAGTGGCTCTATACAGTAGAGAGGTTATATACAGTAGAGAGGTTATATACAGTAGAGCGGCTCTATACAGTAGAGGTTATATACAGTAGAGAGGCTCTATACAGTAGTGAGGCTATATACAGTAGAGATGCTATATATAGTAGAGAGGCTGTATACAGTAGAGGTTATATACAGTAGAGAGGTTATATACAGTAGAGATGCTCTATACAGTAGAGAGGCTCTATACAGTAGAGGTTATATACAGTAGAGAGGCTCTATACAGTAGAGGGGTTATATACAGTAGAGAGGTTATATACAGTAGAGAGGCTCTATACAGTAGAGGGGTTATATACAGTAGAGGGGTTATATACAGTAGAGAGGCTATATATAGTAGGGAGGTTATATACAGTGGAGAGGCTATATACAGTAGGGAGGTTATATACAGTAGAGAGGCTATATACTGTAGAGAGGATATATACAGTAGAGATGCTATATATAGTAGAGAGGCTCTATACAGTAGAGGTTATATACAGTAGAGAGGTTATATACAGTAGAGAGGCTCTATACAGTAGAGGGGTTATATACAGTAGAGAGGTTATATACAGTAGAGAGGCTCTATACAGTAGAGGGGTTATATACAGTAGAGGGGTTATATACAGTAGAGAGGCTATATACAGTAGGGAGGTTATATACAGTGGAGAGGCTATATACAGTAGGGAGGTTATATACAGTAGAGAGGCTATATACAGTAGGGAGGTTATATACAGTAGAGAGGCTATATACAGTAGAGAGGCTCTATACAATAGAGAGGTTATATACAGTAGAGAGGCTCTATACAGTAGAGAGGCTCTATACAGTAGAGAGGTTATATAGAGTAGAGCGGCTCTATACAGTAGAGAGGCTATATACAGTAGAGAGGCTATATACAGTAGAGTGTCTATATACAGTAGAGAGGCTCTATACAGTAGAGCAGCTATATACAGTAGAGGTTATATACAGTAGAGAGGCTATATACAGTACATTTACATTTACATTTAAGTCATTTAGCAGACGCTCTTATCCAGAGCGACTTACAAATTGGTGAATTCACCTTCTGACATCCAGTGGAACAGCCACTTTACAATAGTGCATCTAAATCATTAAGGGGGGGTGGTGAGAAGGATTACTTATCTTATCCTAGGTATTCCTTGAAGAGGTGGGGTTTCAGGTGTCTCCGGAAGGTGGTGATTGACTCCGCTGTCCTGGCGTCGTGAGGGAGTTTGTTCCACCATTGGGGGGCCAGAGCAGCGAACAGTTTTGACTGGGCTGAGCGGGAGAGAGAGGCTATATACAGTAGAGAGGCTATATACAGTAGGAGGCTATATACAGTAGAGAGTCTCTATACAGTAGAGAGGTTATATACAGTAGAGAGGTTATATACAGTAGAGCGGCTCTATACAGTAGAGGTTATATACAGTAGAGAGGTTATATACAGTAGAGAGGCTCTATACAGTAGAGAGGCTCTATACAGTAGAGAGGTTATATACAGTAGAGAGGTTATATACAGTAGAGAGGCTCTATACAGTAGAGAGGTTATATACAGTAGAGAGGCTATATACAGTAGAGAGGCTCTACACAGTAGAGAGGTTATATACAGTAGAGCGGCTCTATACAGTAGAGTGTCTATATACAGTAGAGCAGCTATATACAGTAGAGGTTATATACAGTAGAGAGGCTATATACAGTAGAGGTTATATACAGTAGAGGGGCTATATACAGTAGGAGGCTATATACAGTAGAGAGTCTCTATACAGTAGAGTGGCTCTATACAGTAGAGAGGTTATATACAGTAGAGAGGTTATATACAGTAGAGCGGCTCTATACAGTAGAGGTTATATACAGTAGAGAGGCTATATACAGTAGGGAGGTTATATACAGTAGAGAGGCTATATACAGTAGAGAGGCTATATACAGTAGAGAGGTTATATACAGTAGAGAGGCTCTATACAGTAGAGAGGTTATATACAGTAGAGAGGTTATATACAGTAGAGAGGCTCTATACAGTAGAGAGGTTATATACAGTAGAGAGGTTACATACAGTAGAGCGGCTATATACAGTAGAGAGGTTATATAGAGTAGAGAGGCTCTATACAGTAGAGAGGCTATATACAGTAGAGAGGCTATATACAGTAGAGAGATTATATACAGTAGAGAGGCTATATAGAGTAGAGAGGCTATATACAGTAGAGAGGTTATATACAGTAGAGAGGTTATATAGAGTAGATAGGCTCTATACAGTAGAGAGGTTATATACAGTAGAGAGGTTATATATAGTAGAGAGGTTATATACAGTAGAGAGACTGTATACAGTAGAGAGGCTATATACAGTAGAGAGGTTATATACAGTAGAGAGGCTCTATACAGTAGAGAGGTTATATACAGTAGAGAGGTTATATACAGTAGAGATGCTCTATACAGTAGAGAGACTATATACAGTAGAGGTTATATACAGTAGAGAGACTGTATACAGTAGAGAGGCTATATACAGTAGAGAGGCTATATACAGTAGAGGTTATATACAGTAGAGAGACTATATACAGTAGATTGGCTATATACAGTAGAAAGACTATATACAGTAGAGCGGCTATATACAGTAGAGAGACTATATACAGTAGAGAGGCTCTATACAGTAGAGCGGCTATATACAGTAGAGGTTATATACAGTAGAGAGACTCTATACAGTAGAGAGGTTATATACAGTAGAGAGGCTATATACAGTAGAGAGGTTATATACAGTAGAGAGGCTATATACAGTAGAGAGGCTATATACAGTAGAGAGGCTATATACAGTAGAGAGGCTATATACAGTAGAGAGACTGTATACAGTAGAGAGGCTATATACAGTAGAGAGGTTATATACAGTAGAGAGGCTATATACAGTGGAGAGGCTATATACAGTAGAGAGGCTATATACAGTAGAGAGACTGTATACAGTAGAGAGGCTATATACAGTAGAGAGGTTATATACAGTAGAGAGGCTATATACAGTAGAGAGGCTATATACAGTAGAGAGGCTATAGAAGTAGACAGACTATATACAGTAGAGAGGCTACATACAGTGGAGAGGCTATATACAGTAGAGATGTTATATACAGTAGAGAGGCTCTATACAGTAGAGAGACTGTATACAGTAGAGAGGCTATATACAGTAGAGAGGCTATATACAGTAGAGAGGCTATATACAGTAGAGGTTATATACAGTAGAGATGCTATATACAGTAGAGAGGCTATATACAGTAGAGATGCTATATACAGTAGAGAGGCTATATACAGTAGAGAGGCTATATACAGTAGAGAGGCTATATACAGTAGAGAGGCTCTATACAGTAGAGAGGCTCTATACAGTAGAGAGGTTATATACAGTAGAGAGGTTATATACAGTAGAGAGGTTATATACAGTAGAGAGGCTATATACAGTAGAGAGGTTATATACAGTAGAGAGGCTATATACAGTAGAGAGGTTATATACAGTAGAGAGGTTATATACAGTAGAGAGGCTATATACAGTAGAGAGGTTATATACAGTAGAGGCTATATACAGTAGAGGCTATATACGGTAGAGAGGCTATATACAGTAGAGAAGCTATATACAGTAGAGAGGCTATATACAGTAGAGAGGCTATATACAGTAGAGAGGCTATATACAGTAGAGAAGCTCTATACAGTAGAGGTTATATACAGTAGAGAGGTTATATACAGTAGAGAGGTTATATACAGTAGAGAGGCTATATACAGTAGAGAGGTTATATACAGTAGAGAGGCTATATACAGTAGAGCTGCTATATACAGTAGAGAGGTTATATACAGTAGAGAGGCTCTATACAGTAGAGCGGCTGTATACAGTAGAGAGGCTATATACAGTAGAGAGGCTATATACAGTAGAGCGGCTATATACAGTAGAGAGGTTATATACAGTAGAGAGGCTCTATACAGTAGAGGTTATATACAGTAGAGAGGCTCTATACAGTAGAGGGGTTATATACAGTAGAGAGGCTCTATACAGTAGAGAGGTTATATACAGTAGAGAGGCTATATACAGTAGAGAGGCTGTAAACAGTAGAGAGGTTATATACAGTAGAGAGGCTCTATACAGTAGAGCGGCTATATACAGTAGAGAGGTTATATACAGTAGAGAGGCTCTATACAGTAGAGAGGCTCTATACAGTAGAGTGGCTCTATACAGTAGAGTGGCTCTATACAGTAGAGAGGTTATATACAGTAGAGAGGTTATATACAGTAGAGAGGCTCTATACAGTAGAGAGGTTATATACAGTAGAGAGGCTCTATACAGTAGAGAGGTTATATACAGTAGAGAGGTTATATACAGTAGAGCGGCTCTATACAGTAGAGAGGCTATATACAGTAGAGAGGTTATATAGAGTAGAGGTTATATACAGTAGAGAGGCTATATACAGTAGAGAGACTATATACAGTAGAGAGGCTCTATACAGTAGAGCGGCTATATACAGTAGAGAGGTTATATACAGTAGAGAGGCTCTATACAGTAGAGAGGTTATATACAGTAGAGAGGCTCTATACAGTAGAGGGGTTATATACAGTAGAGAGGCTCTATACAGTAGAGAGGCTCTATACAGTAGAGAGGCTCTATAAAGTAGAGAGGTTATATACAGTAGAGAGGCTCTATACAGTAGAGAGGTTATATACAGTAGAGAGACTGTATACAGTAGAGAGGCTATATACAGTAGAGAGGCTACATACAGTAGAGAGGCTATATACAGTAGAGAGGCTATATACAGTAGAGAGGCTCTATACAGTAGAGAGGTTATATACAGTAGAGAGGCTCTATACAGTAGAGGGGTTATATACAGTAGAGAGGCTCTATACAGTAGAGAGGCTATATACAGTAGAGAGGCTCTATAAAGTAGAGAGGTTATATACAGTAGAGAGGCTATATACAGTAGAGAGGTTATATACAGTAGAGAGACTATATACAGTAGAGAGGCTATATACAGTAGAGAGGCTACATACAGTAGAGAGGCTATATACAGTAGAGAGGCTATATACAGTAGAGAGGCTCTATACAGTAGAGAGGCTCTATACAGTAGAGCGGCTATATACAGTAGAGAGGTTATATACAGTAGAGAGGCTCTATACAGTAGAGGTTATATACAGTAGAGAGGCTCTATACAGTAGAGGGGTTATATACAGTAGAGAGGCTCTATACAGTAGAGAGGTTATATACAGTAGAGAGGCTATATACAGTAGAGAGGCTGTAAACAGTAGAGAGGTTATATACAGTAGAGAGGTTATATACAGTAGAGAGGCTATATACAGTAGAGTGTCTATATACAGTAGAGAGACTATATACAGTAGAGAGGCTCTATACAGTAGAGCAGCTATATACAGTAGAGGTTATATACAGTAGAGAGGCTATATACAGTAGAGAGGCTATATACAGTAGAGGGGCTATATACAGTAGGAGGCTATATACAGTAGAGAGTCTCTATACAGTAGAGTGGCTCTATACAGTAGAGAGGTTATATACAGTAGAGAGGTTATATACAGTAGAGAGGCTCTATACAGTAGAGGTTATATACAGTAGAGAGGCTATATACAGTAGTGAGGCTATATACAGTAGAGATGCTATATATAGTAGAGAGGCTGTATACAGTAGAGGTTATATACAGTAGAGAGGTTATATACAGTAGAGATGCTCTATACAGTAGAGAGGCTCTATACAGTAGAGGTTATATACAGTAGAGAGGCTCTATACAGTAGAGGTTATATACAGTAGAGAGGTTATATACAGTAGAGAGGCTCTATACAGTAGAGGGGTTATATACAGTAGAGAGGTTATATACAGTAGAGAGGCTCTATACAGTAGAGGGGTTAGATACAGTAGAGGGGTTATATACAGTAGAGAGGCTATATACAGTAGGGAGGTTATATACAGTGGAGAGGCTATATACAGTAGGGAGGTTATATACAGTAGAGAGGCTATATACAGTAGGGAGGTTATATACAGTAGAGAGGCTATATACAGTAGAGAGGCTCTATACAATAGAGAGGTTATATACAGTAGAGAGGCTCTATACAGTAGAGAGGCTCTATACAGTAGAGAGGTTATATTGAGTAGAGCGGCTCTATACAGTAGAGAGGCTATATACAGTAGAGTGTCTATATACAGTAGAGAGGCTCTATACAGTAGAGCAGCTATATACAGTAGAGGTTATATACAGTAGAGAGGCTATATACAGTACATTTACATTTACATTTAAGTCATTTAGCAGACGCTCTTATCCAGAGCGACTTACAAATTGGTGAATTCACCTTCTGACATCCAGTGGAACAGCCACTTTACAATAGTGCATCTAAATCATTAAGGGGGTGGTAGAGAAGGATTACTTATCTTATCCTAGGTATTCCTTGAAGAGGTGGGGTTTCAGGTGTATACGGAAGGTGGTGATTGACTCCGCTGTCCTGGCGTCGTGAGGGAGTTTGTTACCATTGGGGGGCCAGAGCAGCGAACAGTTTTGACTGGGCTGAGCGGGGAGAGAGGCTATATACAGTAGAGAGGCTATATACAGTAGGAGGCTATATACAGTAGAGAGTCTCTATACAGTAGAGAGGTTATATACAGTAGAGAGGTTATATACAGTAGAGAGGCTATATACAGTAGAGGTTATATACAGTAGAGAGGTTATATACAGTAGAGAGGCTCTATACAGTAGAGAGGCTATATACAGTAGAGAGGTTATATACAGTAGAGAGGTTATATACAGTAGAGAGGCTCTATACAGTAGAGAGGTTATATACAGTAGAGAGGCTATATACAGTAGAGAGGCTATATACAGTAGAGAGGTTATATACAGTAGAGAGGGCTCTATACAGTAGAGTGTCTATATACAGTAGAGCAGCTATATACAGTAGAGGTTATATACAGTAGAGAGGCTATATACAGTAGAGGTATATACAGTAGAGGGCTATATACAGTAGAGAGGCTATATACAGTAGAGAGTCTCTATACAGTAGAGTGGCTCTATACAGTAGAGAGGTTATATACAGTAGAGAGGTTATATACAGTAGAGCGGCTCTATACAGTAGAGGTTATATACAGTAGAGAGGCTATATACAGTAGGGAGGTTATATACAGTAGAGAGGCTATATACAGTAGAGAGGCTCTATACAGTAGAGAGGTTATATACAGTAGAGAGGCTCTATACAGTAGAGAGGCTCTATACAGTAGAGAGGTTATATACAGTAGAGAGGCTATATACAGTAGAGAGGCTATATACAGTAGAGTGTCTATATACAGTAGAGAGACTATATACAGTAGAGAGGCTATATACAGTAGAGCAGCTATATACAGTAGAGGTTATATACAGTAGGCTATATACAGTAGAGAGGCTATATACAGTAGAGAGGCTATATACAGTAGAGAGGCTATATACAGTAGAGGAGGCTATATACAGTAGGAGGCTATATACAGTAGAGAGTCTCTATACAGTAGAGTGGCTCTATACAGTAGAGAGGTTATATACAGTAGAGAGGTTATATACAGTAGAGAGGCTATATACAGTAGAGGTTATATACAGTAGAGAGGCTCTATACAGTAGTGAGGCTATATACAGTAGAGATGCTATATACAGTAGAGAGGCTCTATACAGTAGAGGTTATATACAGTAGAGAGGTTATATACAGTAGAGATGCTCTATACAGTAGAGAGGCTATATACAGTAGAGGTTATATACAGTAGAGAGGCTCAATACAGTAGAGAGGCTATATACAGTAGAGATGCTATATATAGTAGAGAAGCTCTATACAGTAGAGGTTATATACAGTAGAGAGGTTATATACAGTAGAGAGGTTATATACAGTAGAGAGGCTCTATACAGTAGAGGGGTTATATACAGTAGAGAGGCTATATACAGTAGGGAGGTTATATACAGTGGACAGGCTATATACAGTAGGGAGGTTATATACAGTAGAGAGGCTATATACAGTAGGGAGGTTATATACAGTAGAGAGGCTATATACAGTAGAGAGGCTCTATAAAGTAGAGAGGTTATATACAGTAGAGAGGCTCTATACAGTAGAGAGGTTATATACAGTAGAGAGGTTATATACAGTAGAGAGGCTCTATACAGTAGAGAGGTTATATACAGTAGAGAGGTTACATACAGTAGAGCGGCTATATACAGTAGAGAGGTTATATAGAGTAGAGAGGCTCTATACAGTAGAGAGGCTATATACAGTAGAGAGGCTATATACAGTAGAGAGATTATATACAGTAGAGAGGCTATATAGAGTAGAGAGGCTATATACAGTAGAGAGGTTATATACAGTAGAGAGGTTATATACAGTAGAGAGAATGTATACAGTAGAGAGGCTCTATACAGTAGAGAGGCTATATACAGTAGAGAGGTTATATACAGTAGAGAGGCTCTATACAGTAGAGAGGCTATATACAGTAGAGAGGTTATATACAGTAGAGATGCTCTATACAGTAGAGAGACTATATACAGTAGAGGTTATATACAGTAGAGGCTCTATACAGTAGAGAGGTTATATACAGTAGAGAGGCTCTATACAGTAGAGGGGTTATATACAGTAGAGAGGCTATATACAGTAGAGAGGCTATATACAGTAGAGAGGCTATATACAGTAGAGAGGCTATATACAGTAGAGAGGCTCTATACAGTAGAGAGGCTCTATACAGTAGAGAGGCTATATACAGTAGAGAGGTTATATACAGTAGAGAGGCTCTATACAGTAGAGGTTATATACAGTAGAGAGGCTCTATACAGTAGAGGGGTTATATACAGTAGAGAGGCTCTATACAGTAGAGAGGTTATATACAGTAGAGAGGCTATATACAGTAGAGAGGCTGTAAACAGTAGAGAGGTTATATACAGTAGAGAGGCTCTATACAGTAGAGCGGATACATACAGTAGAGAGGCTATATACAGTAGAGAGGTTATATACAGTAGAGAGGTTATATACAGTAGAGAGGCTCTATACAGTAGAGAGGCTCTATACAGTAGAGCGGCTATATACAGTAGAGAGGTTATATACAGTAGAGAGGCTCTATACAGTAGAGGTTATATACAGTAGAGAGGCTATATACAGTAGAGAGGCTATATACAGTAGAGAGGCTCTATACAGTAGAGCGGTTATATACAGTAGAGAGGCTCTATACAGTAGAGGGGTTATATACAGTAGAGAGGCTCTATACAGTAGAGAGGTTATATACAGTAGAGAGACTATATACAGTAGAGAGGCTATATACAGTAGAGAGGCTATATACAGTAGAGAGGCTATAACAGTAGAAAGGCTATAACAGTAGAAAGGCTATATACACTAGAGAGGCTCTATACAGTAGAGAGGCTATATACAGTAGAGAGGTTATATACAGTAGAGAGTCTATATACAGTGGAGAGGCTATATACAGTAGAGAGGCTCTATACAGTAGAGAGGTTATATACAGTAGAGAGGCTATATACAGTAGAGAGGCTATATACAGTAGAGAGGTTATATACAGTGGAGAGGCTCTATACAGTAGAGAGGCTATATACAGTAGAGAGGTTATATACAGTAGAGAGGTTATATACAGTAGAGAGTCTATATACAGTGGAGAGGCTATATACAGTAGAGAGGCTCTATACAGTAGAGAGGTTATATACAGTAGAGAGGTTATATACAGTAGAGAGGTTATATACAGTAGAGAGGTTATATACAGTAGAGAGGCTATATACAGTAGAGAGGTTATATACAGTAGAGAGGTTATATACAGTAGAGAGGCTCTATACAGTAGAGAGGCTATATACAGTAGAGAGGTTATATAGAGTAGAGGTTATATACAGTAGAGAGGCTATATACAGTAGAGAGACTATATACAGTAGAGAGGCTCTATACAGTAGAGAGGCTATATACAGTAGAGAGGTTATATACAGTAGAGAGGCTCTATACAGTAGAGGTTATATACAGTAGAGAGGCTATATACAGTAGAGAGGCTATATACAGTAGAGAGGCTATATACAGTAGAGAGGTTATATACAGTAGAGAGGCTCTATACAGTAGAGGGGTTATATACAGTAGAGAGGCTCTATACAGTAGAGAGGCTCTATACAGTAGAGAGGCTCTATAAAGTAGAGAGGTTATATACAGTAGAGAGGCTCTATACAGTAGAGAGGTTATATACAGTAGAGAGACTGTATACAGTAGAGAGGCTATATACAGTAGAGAGGCTACATACAGTAGAGAGGCTATATACAGTAGAGAGGCTCTATACAGTAGAGAGGCTCTATACAGTAGAGCGGCTATATACAGTAGAGAGGTTATATACAGTAGAGAGGCTCTATACAGTAGAGGTTATATACAGTAGAGAGGCTCTATACAGTAGAGGGGTTATATACAGTAGAGAGGCTCTATACAGTAGAGAGGTTATATACAGTAGAGAGGCTATATACAGTAGAGAGGCTATATACAGTAGAGAGGTTATATACAGTAGAGAGGCTATATACAGTAGAGAGGCTATATACAGTAGAGAGGCTATATACAGTAGAGAGGTTATATACAGTAGAGAGGCTCTATACAGTAGAGTGGCTCTATACAGTAGAGTGGCTCTATACAGTAGAGTGGCTCTATACAGTAGAGAGGTTATATACAGTAGAGAGGTTATATACAGTAGAGAGGCTCTATACAGTAGAGAGGTTATATACAGTAGAGAGGCTCTATACAGTAGAGAGGCTCTATACAGTAGAGAGGTTATATACAGTAGAGAGGCTCTATACAGTAGAGAGGTTATATACAGTAGAGCGGCTCTATACAGTAGAGAGGTTATATACAGTAGAGAGGTTATATACAGTAGAGCGGCTCTATACAGTAGAGAGGCTATATACAGTAGAGAGGTTATATAGAGGAGAGAGGCTATATACAGTAGTGAGGCTCTATACAGTAGAGAGGTTATATACAGTAGAGAGGCTCTATACAGTAGAGGTTATATACAGTAGAGAGGTTATATACAGTAGAGATGCTCTATACAGTAGAGAGACTATATACAGTAGAGGTTATATACAGTAGAGAGGCTATATACAGTAGAGAGGCTCTATACAGTAGAGAGGCTCTATACAGTAGAGCGGCTATATACAGTAGAGAGGTTATATACAGTAGAGAGGCTCTATACAGTAGAGGTTATATACAGTAGAGAGGCTCTATACAGTAGAGAGGCTATATACAGTAGAGAGGTTATATACAGTAGAGGTTATATACAGTAGAGATGCTCTATACAGTAGAGAGACTATATACAGTAGAGAGGTTATATACAGTAGAGAGGCTACATACAGTAGAGAGGCTATATACAGTAGAGAGACTATATACAGTAGAGAGGCTCTATACAGTAGAGCGGCTATATACAGTAGAGAGGTTATATACAGTAGAGAGGCTCTATACAGTAGAGGTTATATACAGTAGAGAGGCTATATACAGTAGAGAGGCTATATACAGTAGAGAGGCTCTATACAGTAGAGAGGTTATATACAGTAGAGAGGCTCTATACAGTAGAGAGACTGTATACAGTAGAGAGGCTATATACAGTAGAGAGGCTACATACAGTAGAGAGGCTATATACAGTAGAGAGGCTATATACAGTAGAGAGGCTACATACAGTAGAGAGGCTATATACAGTAGAGAGGCTATATACAGTAGAGAGGCTATATACAGTAGAGAGGCTCTATACAGTAGAGAGGCTCTATACAGTAGAGCGGCTATATACAGTAGAGAGGTTATATACAGTAGAGAGGCTCTATACAGTAGAGGTTATATACAGTAGAGAGGCTCTATACAGTAGAGGGGTTATATACAGTAGAGAGGCTCTATACAGTAGAGAGGTTATATACAGTAGAGAGGCTATATACAGTAGAGAGGCTGTAAACAGTAGAGAGGTTATATACAGTAGAGAGGCTCTATACAGTAGAGCGGCTCTATACAGTAGAGCGGCTATATACAGTAGAGAGGTTATATACAGTAGAGAGGCTCTATACAGTAGAGTGGCTCTATACAGTAGAGTGGCTCTATACAGTAGAGTGGCTCTATACAGTAGAGAGGTTATATACAGTAGAGAGGTTATATACAGTAGAGAGGCTCTATACAGTAGAGAGGTTATATACAGTAGAGAGGCTCTATACAGTAGAGAGGCTCTATACAGTAGAGAGGTTATATACAGTAGAGAGGCTCTATACAGTAGAGAGGTTATATACAGTAGAGCGGCTCTATACAGTAGAGAGGTTATATACAGTAGAGAGGTTATATACAGTAGAGCGGCTCTATACAGTAGAGAGGCTATATACAGTAGAGAGGTTATATAGAGGAGAGAGGCTATATACAGTAGTGAGGCTCTATACAGTAGATAGGTTATATACAGTAGAGAGGCTCTATACAGTAGAGGTTATATACAGTAGAGAGGTTATATACAGTAGAGATGCTCTATACAGTAGAGAGACTATATACAGTAGAGGTTATGTACAGTAGAGAGGCTATATACAGTAGAGAGGCTCTATACAGTAGAGAGGCTCTATACAGTAGAGCGGCTATATACAGTAGAGAGGTTATATACAGTAGAGAGGTTATATACAGTAGAGAGGCTATATACAGTAGAGAGGCTACATACAGTAGAGAGGCTATATACAGTAGAGAGACTATATACAGTAGAGAGGCTCTATACAGTAGAGCGGCTATATACAGTAGAGAGGTTATATACAGTAGAGAGGCTCTATACAGTAGAGGTTATATACAGTAGAGAGGCTATATACAGTAGAGAGGCTATATACAGTAGAGAGGCTCTATACAGTAGAGAGGTTATATACAGTAGAGAGGCTCTATACAGTAGAGGGGTTATATACAGTAGAGAGGCTCTATACAGTAGAGAGGCTCTATACAGTAGAGAGGCTCTATACAGTAGAGAGGTTATATACAGTAGAGAGGCTCTATACAGTAGAGAGGTTATATACAGTAGAGAGACTGTATACAGTAGAGAGGCTACATACAGTAGAGAGGCTACATACAGTAGAGAGGCTATATACAGTAGAGAGGCTATATACAGTAGAGAGGCTCTATACAGTAGAGAGGCTCTATACAGTAGAGCGGCTATATACAGTAGAGAGGTTATATACAGTACAGAGGCTCTATACAGTAGAGGTTATATACAGTAGAGAGGCTCTATACAGTAGAGGGGTTATATACAGTAGAGAGGCTCTATACAGTAGAGAGGTTATATACAGTAGAGAGGCTATATACAGTAGAGAGGCTGTAAACAGTAGAGAGGTTATATACAGTAGAGAGGCTCTATACAGTAGAGCGGCTATATACAGTAGAGAGGTTATATACAGTAGAGAGGCTCTATACAGTAGAGAGGCTCTATACAGTAGAGTGGCTCTATACAGTAGAGTGGCTCTATACAGTAGAGAGGTTATATACAGTAGAGAGGTTATATACAGTAGAGAGGCTCTATACAGTAGAGAGGTTATATACAGTAGAGCGGCTCTATACAGTAGAGAGGTTATATACAGTAGAGAGGTTATATACAGTAGAGCGGCTCTATACAGTAGAGAGGCTATATACAGTAGAGAGGTTATATAGAGTAGAGGTTATATACAGTAGAGAGGCTATATACAGTAGAGAGACTATATACAGTAGAGAGGCTCTATACAGTAGAGCGGCTATATACAGTAGAGAGGTTATATACAGTAGAGAGGCTCTATACAGTAGAGGTTATATACAGTAGAGAGGCTATATACAGTAGAGAGGCTATATACAGTAGAGAGGCTCTATACAGTAGAGAGGTTATATACAGTAGAGGGGCTCTATACAGTAGAGGGGTTATATACAGTAGAGAGGCTCTATACAGTAGAGAGGCTCTATACAGTAGAGAGGCTCTATAAAGTAGAGAGGTTATATACAGTAGAGAGGCTCTATACAGTAGAGAGGTTATATACAGTAGAGAGACTGTATACAGTAGAGAGGCTATATACAGTAGAGAGGCTACATACAGTAGAGAGGCTATATACAGTAGAGAGGCTATATACAGTAGAGAGGCTCTATACAGTAGAGAGGCTCTATACAGTAGAGCGGCTATATACAGTAGAGAGGTTATATACAGTAGAGAGGCTCTATACAGTAGAGGTTATATACAGTAGAGAGGCTCTATACAGTAGAGGGGTTATATACAGTAGAGAGGCTCTATACAGTAGAGAGGTTATATACAGTAGAGAGGCTATATACAGTAGAGAGGCTGTAAACAGTAGAGAGGTTATATACAGTAGAGAGGCTCTATACAGTAGAGGCTATATACAGTAGAGAGGTTATATACAGTAGAGAGGCTCTATACAGTAGAGAGGCTCTATACAGTAGAGTGGCTCTATACAGTAGAGTGGCTCTATACAGTAGAGAGGTTATATACAGAAGAGAGGTTATATACAGTAGAGAGGCTCTATACAGTAGAGAGGTTATATACAGTAGAGAGGCTCTATACAGTAGAGAGGCTCTATACAGTAGAGAGGTTATATACAGTAGAGAGGCTCTATACAGTAGAGAGGTTATATACAGTAGAGCGGCTCTATACAGTAGAGAGGTTATATACAGTAGAGAGGTTATATACAGTAGAGCGGCTCTATACAGTAGAGAGGCTATATACAGTAGAGAGGTTATATAGAGGAGAGAGGCTATATACAGTAGTGAGGCTCTATACAGTAGAGAGGTTATATACAGTAGAGAGGCTATATACAGTAGAGAGGCTCTATACAGTAGAGAGGCTACATACAGTAGAGAGGCTATATACAGTAGAGAGGCTCTATACAGTAGAGAGGCTCTATACAGTAGAGCGGCTATATACAGTAGAGCGGCTATATACAGTAGAGAGGTTATATACAGTAGAGAGGCTCTATACAGTAGAGGTTATATACAGTAGAGAGGCTCTATACAGTAGAGGGGTTATATACAGTAGAGAGGCTCTATACAGTAGAGAGGCTATATACAGTAGAGAGGCTCTATACAGTAGAGCGTATACATACAGTAGAGAGGCTATATACAGTAGAGAGGCTCTATACAGTAGAGCGGCTCTATACAGTAGAGAGGCTCTATACAGTAGAGAGGTTATATACAGTAGAGAGGTTATACACAGTAGAGTGGCTCTATACAGTAGAGAGGCTCTATACAGTAGAGAGGTTATATACAGTAGAGAGGCTCTATACAGTAGAGGGGTTATATACAGTAGAGGGGTTATATACAGTAGAGAGGTTATATACAGTAGAGAGGCTATATACAGTAGAGAGGCTCTATACAGTAGAGAGGCTATATACAGTAGAGAGGCTATATACAGTAGAGAGACTATATACAGTAGAGAGGCTCTATACAGTAGAGCGGCTATATACAGTAGAGAGGCTATATACAGTAGAGAGGCTACATACAGTAGAGAGGCTATATACAGTAGAGAGACTATACAGAGTAGAGAGGCTCTATACAGTAGAGCGGCTATATACAGTAGAGAGGCTATATACAGTAGAGAGGCTCTATACAGTAGAGGTTATATACAGTAGAGAGGTTATATACAGTAGAGAGGCTATATACAGTAGAGAGACTATATACAGTAGAGAGGCTATATACAGTAGATTGGCTATATACAGTAGAGAGGTTATATACAGTAGAGAGGTTATATAGAGTAGAGAGGCTATATACAGTAGTGAGGCTCTATACAGTAGAGAGGTTATATACAGTAGTGAGGCTATATACAGTAGAGAGGCTATATACAGTAGAGAGGCTATATACAGTAGAGAGGCTACATACAGTAGAGAGGCTATATACAGTCGAGAGGCTATATACAGTCGAGAGGCTCTATACAGTAGAGCGGCTATATACAGTAGAGAGGTTATATACAGTAGAGAGGCTCTATACAGTAGAGGTTATATACAGTAGAGAGGTTATATACAGTAGAGAGGCTCTATACAGTAGAGGGGTTATATACAGTAGAGAGGCTATATACAGTAGGGAGGCTCTATACAGTAGAGAGGCTCTATACAGTAGGAGGCTCTATACAGTAGAGAGGCTCTATACAGTAGAGAGGCTCTATACAGTAGAGAGGTTATATACAGTAGAGAGGCTCTATACAGTAGAGAGGCTCTATACAGTAGAGTGGCTCTATACAGTAGAGTGGCTCTATACAGTAGAGAGGTTATATACAGTAGTGAGGCTATATACAGTAGAGAGGCTCTATACAGTAGAGAGGCTCTATACAGTAGAGAGGTTATATACAGTAGAGAGGTTATATACAGTAGAGCGGCTCTATACAGTAGAGAGGTTATATACAGTAGAGGGGCTCTATACAGTGGAGAGGCTACATACAGTAGAGAGGCTACATACAGTAGAGAGGTTATATACAGTAGAGAGGTTATATACAGTAGAGAGGTTATATACAGTAGAGAGGTTATATACAGTAGAGAGGCTATATACAGTAGAGAGGCTATATACAGTAGAGAGACTATATACAGTAGAGAGGCTATATACAGTAGATTGGCTATATACAGTAGAGAGGCTACATACAGTAGAGAGGCTCTATACAGTAGAGCGGCTATATACAGTAGAGAGGTTATATACAGTAGAGAGACTGTATACAGTAGAGAGGCTATATACAGTAGAGAGGCTACATACAGTAGAGAGGCTATATACAGTAGAGAGGCTATATACAGTAGAGAGGCTATAAACAGTAGAGAGGCTATATACAGTAGAGAGGCTATATACATTAGGAGGCTTTATACAGTAGTGAGGCTATATACAGTAGAGGCTATATACAGTAGAGAGGCTTTATACAGTAGAGAGGCTATATACATTAGAGAGGCTATATACAGTAGAGAGGTTATATACAGTAGAGGCTATATACAGTAGAGGCTATATACAGTAGAGGCTATATACAGTAGAGAGGCTATAAACACTTGAGAGGCTCTATACAGTAGAGAGGCTATAAACAGTAGAGAGGTTATATACAGTAGAGAGGCTATATACAGTAGAAAGGCTATATACAGAAGAGAGGCTATATACAGTAGAGAGGCTATATACAGTAGAGGGGCTATATACAGTAGAGAGGCTATATACAGTAGAGAGGCAGTTGCCATACCAGGCAGTGATACAGCCAGACAGGATGCTCTCAATTGTGAATCTGTAATAGTTTTGTGAGGGAATTTAGGTCTCAAGCCAAATTTCTTCAGCCTCTACTGTCTGTGTGGGCGGACCATTTCAGTTTGTCAGTGATGTGTGGCCGAGGAACTTTGAAGCTTTCCCCCTTCTCCACTGCGGTCCCGTCAATTTGGATATGAGGATAGGGCAGTGTGCAGTGTGGTTGAGATAGCATCGTCTGTGGATCTATTTGGGCGGTAAGCAAATTGGAGTGGGTCTAGGATGTCAGGTAAGGTGGAGTTGATATGATCCTTGACTAGTCTCTCAAAGCACTTCATGATGACAGAAGTGAGTGCTACAAGGAGGTAGTCATTTAGTTCAGTTACCTTAGCTTTCTTGGGAACAGGAACAATGGTGGCCCTCTTGAAGCACATTGGGACAGTAGACTGGGATAGACAGAGATTAAATATGTACGTAAACACCTCAGCCAGTTGCTCTGCTCATGCTCTGAGGACGCGGCTAGGGATGCAGTCTGGGCCGGCAGCCTTGCGAGGGTTAAAAGTCTCTCACAGAGAAGGTGAGCCCACAGTCCTTGGTAGCGGACCGCATCGGTGGCACTGTGTTTAGAAGAAGGTGTTTAGCTTGTCCGGAAGCTAGATGTCGGTGTCCACGACGTGGCTGGTTTTCCCTCTGTAGTCCATGATTGTCTGTAGACCCTGCCACATACGTCTCATGTCTGAGCCGTTGAATTGCAACTCGGCCATATTCACAGTCACCATGGTGATCCACAGCCGTGGTTAAATGCGATCGTTCACACTTTCAGTTTTGTTGCCACGGTTTCTGGCTAGGGTAGGTTTTAATAGTCACAGTGGGGACATCATCTCCTATACACTTCCTGAAAAACTCAATCACCGTATCTGTGTATTCATCTATGTCAATCTCAGAGGCTACCCGCAACATATCCCAGTCTTCGTGATCAAAACCATCTTGAAGCGTGGATTCCGATTGGTCAGACCAGCATTGAATAGTCCTTAGCACGGGTGCTACCTGTTTGAGTATCTGTCTATAGGAAGGGAGGAGCAAAATGGAGTCGTGATCAGATTTGCATCAGCATCCCAGAAGTTGGAGTAGCAGTGGTCGTTTTAGCAGCATGAGTACCACAGTCTATCAGCAGCCTTTTTCCCAAATTTGTTTTGTTAAAATCCCCAGCTGTGATAAAAAACAATATATTTTTTTTCACCTTTATTTAACCAGGTAGGCTAGTTGAGAACAAGTTCTCATTTGCAACTGCGACCTGGCCAAGATAAAGCATAGCAGTGTGAACAGACAACACAGAGTTACACATGGAGTAAACAATTAACAAGTCAATAACACAGTACAAAAAAAGGGGAGTCTATATACATTGTGTGCAAAAGGCATGAGGAGGTAGGCGAATAATTACAATTTTGCAGATTAGCACTGGAGTGATAAATGATCAGATGGTCATGTACAGGTAGAGATATTGGTGTGCAAAAGAGCAGAAAAGTAAATAAATAAAAACAGTATGGGGATGAGGTAGGTGAAAATGGGTGGGCTATTTACCAATAGACTATGTACAGCTGCAGCGATCGGTTAGCTGCTCAGATAGCACATGTTTGAAGTTGGTGAGGGAGATAAAAGTCTCCAACTTCAGGGATTTTTGCAATTCGTTCCAGTCACAGGCAGCAGAGTACTGGAACGAAAGGCGGCCAAATGAGGTGTTGGCTTTAGGGATGATCAGTGAGATACACCTGCTGGAGCGCGTGCTACGGATGGGTGTTGCCATCGTGACCAGTGAACTGAGATAAGGCGGAGCTTTACCTAAATGAATGCGGCCTCAGGATATGTGGTTTTCAGTTTGCATAAAGTCCAGTGAAGTTATTTGAGGGTCGTCATCGTATCGGCTTAAGGGGGATGTACACGGCTGTGACTATAACCGAAGAGAATTCTCTTGGGAGGTAATAAGGTCGGCATTTGATTGTGAGGTATTCTAGGTCGGGTGAACAAAAGGACTTGAGTTCCTGTATGTTGTTACAATTACACCATGAGTCTTTCATCAGGAAAAAATACACCCCCACCCTTCTTCTTCCCAGAGAGATATTTATTCCTGTCTGTGCGATAAACTGAGAACCCAACTGGCTGTACGGACTCAGACAGTATGTCCTGAGAGAGACGTGTTTCCCTGAAACAAAGTATTTTACAATCCCCTGATGTCACTCTGGAAAGAAATCCTCACCCTGAGCTCGTCCCCTTTAGAGACTGAACATTAGCGAGCAATATCCCTATTGAATGAAAACTCCAGGAGAAAATCTGTTGGCTGGCAAGTGGGAGGGTTTTCAGCAGTTGAATGACATTTATCCGTCCCATTATGCACCTGCATATGGTTCGTCTTAACAACTACCCAGAAGTACGTAGGGAAGGCGAAAAGAGACCCTTAAGAGGATGAGGAGTCATTATACAAATACAGTGCCTTGCGAAAGTATTCGGCCCCCTTGAACTTTGCGACCTTTTGCCACATTTCAGGCTTCAAACATAAAGATATAAAACTGTATTTTTTTGTGAAGAATCAACAACAAGTGGGACACAGTCATGAAGTGGAACGACATTTATTATATTACTTTTTTAACAAATCAAAAACTGAAGAATTGGTCGTGCAAAATTATTCAACCCCCTTAAGTTAAAACTTTGTATCGCCACCTTCTGCTGCGATTACAGCTGTAAGTCGCTTGGGGTATGTCTCTATCAGTTTTGCACATCGAGAGACTGAAATTTTTTCCCATTCCTCCTTGCAAAACAGCTTGAGCTCAGTGAGGTTGGATGGAGAGCATTTGTGAACAGCAGTTTTCAGTTCTTTCCACAGATTCTCGATTGGATTCAGGTCTGGACTTTGACTTGGCCATTCTAACACCTGGATATGTTTATTTTTGAACCATTCCATTGTAGATTTTGCTTTATGTTTTGGATCATTGTCTTGTTGGAAGACAAATCTCCGTCCCAGTCTCAGGTCTTTTGCAGACTCCATCAGGTTTTCTTCCAGAATGGTCCTGTATTTTGCTCCATCCATCTTCCCATCAATTTTAACCATCTTCCCTGTCCCTGCTGAAGAAAAGCAGGCCCAAACCATGATGCTGCCACCACCATGTTTGACAGTGGGTATAGGGTGTTCAGGGTGATGAGCTGTGTTGCTTTTACGCCAAACATAACGTTTTGCATTGTTGCCAAAAAGTTCAATTTTGGTTTCATCTGACCAGAACACCTTCTTCCGCATGTTTGGTGTGTCTCCCAGGTGGCTTGTGGCAAACTTTAAACGACAATTTTTATGGATATCTTTAAGAAATGGCTTTCTTCTTGCCACTCTTCCATAAAGGCCAGATTTGTGCAATATACGACTGATTGTTGTCCTATGGACAGAGTCTCCCACCTCAGCTGTAGATCTCTGCAGTTCATCCAGAGTGATCATGGGCCTCTTGGCTGCATCTCTGATCAGTCTTCTCCTTGTATGAGCTGAAAGTTTAGAGGGACAGCCAGGTCTTGGTAGATTTGCAGTGGTCTGATACTCCTTCCATTTCAATATTATCGCTTGCACAGTGCTCCTTGGGATGTTTAAAGCTTGGGAAATCTTTTTGTATCCAAATCCGGCTTTAAACTTCGTCACAACAGTATCTCGGACCTGCCTGGTGTGTTCCTTGTTCTTCATGATGCTCTCTGCGCTTTTAACGGACCTCTGAGACTATCACAGTGCAGGTGCATTTATACGGAGACTTGATTACACACAGGTAGATTGTATTTTTCATCATTAGTCATTTAGGTCAACATTGGATCATTCAGAGATCCTCACTGAACTTCTGGAGAGAGTTTGCTGCACTGAAAGTAAAGGGGCTGAATAATTTTGCACGCCCAATTTTTCAGTTTTTGATTTGTTAAAAAAGTTTGAAATATCCAATGAATGTCGTTCCACTTCATGATTGTGTCCCACTTGTTGTTGATTCTTCACAAAAAAATACAGTTTTACATCTTTATGTTTGGAGCCTGAAATGTGGCAAAAGGTCGCAAAGTTCAAGGGGGCCGAATACTTTCGCAAGGCACTGTATACAGTGGTGTGTGTGTGTGTGTGTGTGTGTGTGTGTGTGTGTGTGTGTGGACGTGTTGTGGCCTGCAGTGGCTTTGTGGGGTGTGTCCCATTCTGTATTGGCGTGGCTTGGCTTCATACCTGGAGGAGTGACAGACAGTTGGACTGAAAGACAGAATGACACACTGACAGACAGATAGACTGAGAGATAGTCAGCCAGCCCTGTCTGTCAGTGGCTGAGTGACTGACTGACTGACTGACTGACTGACTGACTGGCTGGCTGACTGACTGAGTGGCTGACTGACTGACTGACTGACTGACTGGCTGAGTGGCTGACTGACTGACTGAGTGGCTGACTGGCTGACTGACTGACTGACTGAGTGGCTGACTGACTGACTGACTGAGTGGCTGACTGACTGACTGACTGAGTGGCTGACTGACTGACTGACTGGCTGACTGACTAGTCCAATGCTGCAATTGCTACTGGTCTGAAAGCCAGGGGAGTAACCTGAGAAAGAACCGGAAGGAAGTGCGTTGCAATGCCGTTCTACAGGAAGTGAGCGAAACCCCAAAGGAGACGATCAGTGATGACCTCATGTCAAGTTGCACTTCCTCCCATATGCCCCGGCGGCTGCCAGCAGCTGAAACCCAAGATGGTGACCAACCCTTTCCTGAACCCAGAGGAGTGACATGTCTGACATTTAGCACCTCTAGTCCGTTAAATGAGGACTTGATCTGGGCTCTGGGTAGGATACACGCTAACACAATTCTTTGGACCATAGAGATACAGAAATATTATTGTGTTCTCTTTAATGATTTGACTTTGACAGCCTCCTTGCCACAGATTACGCCACGTTAGCTAAATGTCTTGTCCACTGAAGGAGATTGTCGAGCTACAGAAAGGAGAGAATCACTCTCACTGGGCATGTGGAAAGCTTTGAATGGATACATGACTGTTGGAGGCCAGATTTGTTGGAGGCCAGTTTGTCTGCACTTAAAATGTGCTACTATGGGCTAGCCTAAACACTGCAGTTAGAGTGTGTGTGGACAAGCCTATACATTGCTGTTAGAGTGTGTGTGTGTGTGTGTGTGGGGGGGGGGGGGTGTTATCTAACATCAGACAAAGAGCTGTGAGAGTTATGAGTTAGCTAGTACCTCTCAGGTGGGAGGAAAATAGAAGGCTGGAACATTAAGGTGTTGCCCTGGCCTACACAACACAACACACACACACAACAGACATGTACCCTCTACTGTACTGTAATGTGTGTGTGTCTGTGCGTGTGTCTGTCTGTTGCGTTGTGGACTTTGAGTCTGAGTCGGCTCATCGTCAACAAACATTGACAAACTAATTTACCTGTTGCTCTTTGCCCTCAGAGGAAGAGGTAATAGAGTCATTGGCCCAGATAAACCAGACTGGTGTTATTCTACCAATAGGTCCCAGATAAACCAGACTGGTGTTATTCTACCAATAGGTATTCTAACCAACCAACTAGTGTTATTCTAACCAGGTCATCATCACCAGACTAGTGTTATTCTAACCAGGTCATCATCACCAGACTAGTGTTATTCTAACCAGGTCATCATCACCAGACTGGTGTTATTCTAACCAGGTCGTCATCACCAGACTAGTGTTATTCTAACCAGGTCATCATCACCAGACTAGTGTTATTCTAACCAGGTCATCATCACCAGACTAGTGTTATTCTAACCAGGTCATCATCACCAGACTAGTGTTATTCTAACCAGGTCGTCATCACCAGACTGGTGTTATTCTAACCAGGTCATCATCACCAGACTGGTGTTATTCTAACCAGGTCATCATCACCAGACTAGTGTTATTCTAACCAGGTCATCATTACCAGACGAGTGTTATTCTAACCAGGTCATCATCACCAGACGAGTGTTATTCTAACCAGGTCATCATCACCAGACTAGTGTTATTCTAACCAGGTCATCATCACCAGACTAGTGTTATTCTAACCAGGTCATCATTACCAGACTAGTGTTATTCTAACCAGGTCATCATCACCAGACCAGTGTTATTCTAACCAGCTAGGTCATCAGTCAAACAGGCAGAACATGGTTGGAACAGTCATCAGTCAAACAGGCAGAGCATGGTTGGAACAGTCATCAGTTAAACAGGCAGAGCATGGTTGGAACAGTCATCTGTCAAACAGACAGAACATGGTTGGAACAGTCATCAGTCAAACAGGCAGAGCATGGTTGGAACAGTCATCAGGCAGAACATGGTTGGAACAGCCATCAGTCAAACAGGCAGAACATGGTTGGAACAGTCATCAGTCAAACAGACAGAACATGGTTGGAACAGTCATCAGTCAAACAGGCAGAACATGGTTGGAACAGCCATCAGTCAAACAGGCAGAACATGGTTGGAACAGTCATCAGTCAAACAGGCAGAGCATGGTTGGAACAGTCATCAGTCAAACAGGCAGAACATGGTTGGAACAGTCATCAGTCAAACAGACAGAACATGTTTGGAACAGTCATCAGTCAAACAGGCAGAACAAGGTTGGAACAGTCATCAGTCAAACAGGCAGAACATGGTTGGAACAGTCATCAGGTAGAACATGGTTGGAACAGTCATCAAGTAGAACATGGTTGGAACAGTCATCAAACAGGCAGAACATGGTTGGAACAGTCATCAGTCAAACAGGCAGAACATGGTTGGAACAGTCATCAGTCAAACAGACAGAACATGGTTGGAACAGTCATCAGTCAAACAGGCAGAACATGGTTGGAACAGCCATCAGTCAAACAGGCAGAACATGGTTGGAACAGTCATCAGTCAAACAGGCAGAGCATGGTTGGAACAGTCATCAGTCAAACAGGCAGAACATGGTTGGAACAGTCATCAGTCAAACAGACAGAACATGTTTGGAACAGTCATCAGTCAAACAGGCAGAACAAGGTTGGAACAGTCATCAGTCAAACAGGCAGAACATGGTTGGAACAGTCATCAGGTAGAACATGGTTGGAACAGTCATCAAGTAGAACATGGTTGGAACAGTCATCAAACAGGCAGAACATGGTTGGAACAGTCATCAGTCAAACAGGCAGAACATGGTTGGAACAGTCATCTGTCAAACAGACAGAACATGGTTGGAACAGTCATCAGTCACACAGGCAGAGCATGGTTGGAACATTCATCAGGTAGAACATGGTTGGAATTGTCATCAGTCAAACAGGCAGAACATGTTTTTAACAGTTATCAGTCAAACAGGCAGAACATGGTTGGAAAAGTCATCAGGCAGAGCATGGTTGGAACAGCCATCAGTCAAACTGGCAGAACATGGTTGGAACAGTCATCAGTCAAACAGGCAGAGCATGGTTGGAAAAGTCATCAGGCAGAGCATGGTTGGAACAGTCATCAGTCAAACTGGCAGAACATGGTCGGAACTCTCATCAGTCAAACAGGCAGAGCATGGTTGGAACAGTCATCAGTCAAACTGGCAGAACATGGTCGGAACTCTCATCAGTCAAACAGGCAGAACATGGTTGGAACAGTCATCAGGCAGAACATGGTTGGAACAGTCATCGGTCAAACTGGAAGAACATGGTTGGAACAGTCATCAGTCAAACAGACAGAACATGGTTGGAACAGCCATCAGTCAAACAGACAGAACATGGTTGGAACAGCCATCAGTCAAACAGACAGAACATGGTTGGAACAGCCATCAGTCAAACAGACAGAACATGGTTGGAACAGTCATCAGGCTGTCAACAGTCATCAGTCATCAACATCAGGCTGTTCTAAATTATTTTTAGTCTGTTCTAAATTATTATTAGGCCTTTCTAAATAATTATTAGAAGCTGTTCTAAATAATTATTAGAGGCTGTTCTAAATTATTATTAGGCCTTTCTAAATTATTATTAGAAGCTGTTCTAAATAATTATTAGAGGCTGTTCTAAATTATTATTAGGCCTTTCTAAATTATTATTAGAGGCTGTTATAAATTATTATTAGAGGCTGTTATAAATTATTATTAGAGGCTGTTATAAATTATTATTAGATCAGTCAGATTTGTGTTCTTTTCCTGGATTTGTGTAGAACTCTAGAACTCATTGTAAAACTCTAGAACTCATTGTAGAACTCTAGTGGTGATGAATGACTGTCTGACTGCCTTCTGACACATCATTTATAAGCTGTGTTCTGTTCAGAGAGGCTGGAGAGGAACGGGGAACTGCTGTACACCGTAGTACTCACCAGGGGCTTAATTCAATTAAATTAATTCAATCTGTAGCACTGAAGATCCATGGTACAAAGCGTTTTTAAATGTAAAGGCAATGTTCCAACGTTCATGGTGACTGCATTCACGGTAAATGCTGCATCTGTCGACTCAATGGGACTATAAGTCCACACAAGGATAGATAAACATGCACACTTCGGACAAGTGGGGACATTTTGCTGGTCCCCATTTGAAAAATAGCTTTTTTTAGGCTTAGGTATTAGGGTTAGGGTTACAATTAGGTTTAGGGTTAAGATGCGTGTTAGTGGTTAGATTTAGGGTTAGGAGTTAGGTCTTAGGTTTAGATTTAGGGTTAGGAGTTTTGTCTTAGGTTTAGATGTAGGTTTAGGAGTTAGGTCTTAGGTTTAGATTTAGGGTTAGGAGTTAGGTCTTAGGTTTAGATTTAGGGTTACGAGTTCGGTCTTAGGTTTAGATTTAGGGTGTTGGGATTAAGGTCAGTGTTAGGGTTAAGGTTGGGTTAAAAAGGGTTATGGGTAGGAGAAAATAGGATTTTGAATGGGAATCAATTGCTTGGTCCCCACAAGCATAGTGTGTGTGTGTGTGTGTGTGTGTGTGTGTGTGTGTGTGTGTGTGTGTGTGTGTGTGTGTGTGTGTGTGTGTGTGTGTGTGTGTGTGTGTGTGTGTGTGTGTGTGTGTGTGTGTGTGTGTGTGTGTGTGTGTGTGTGTGTGTGTGTGTGTTGGCATGCCAAATAACGCTCCCTCAGACTGATGGGTGTAAAGTTAATTGTGTTAGTGTGCCAAATGCCGCTCCGTCAGACAGTCCAGACAGTCCCTGATGGGACAACCTACTCCTGTCTCATATATCATTACTAGCATATCCAACCTACCTACATATCCAACCATATCCAACCTACCTACATATCCAACCATATCCAACCTACCTACATATCCAACCATATCCAACCTACCTCCATATCCAACCTAACTACATATCCAACCTACCTCCATATCCAACCTACCTACATATCCAACCATATCAAACCTACCTACATATCCAACCATATCCAACCTACATATCCAACCATATCCAACCATATCCAACCATATCCAACCTACCTCCATATCCAACCTACCTCCATATCCAACCATATCCAACCTACCTACATATCCAACCATATCCAACCTACCTACATATCCAACCATATCCAACCTACCTACATATCCAACCATATCCAACCATATCCAACCTACCTACATATCCAACCATATCCAACCTACCTCCATGTCCAACCATATCCAACCATATCCAACCTACTCCTCTCTCATATATCATTTCTAGCATATCCAATACTGAAGGACACATTTCTGTCTTCCAAGCTATGAACTTGACTGATCGTCTTTGCAATAAGAGACTGCTATTAAAGGGGGAATCTGCCAAACAAACAATAAAAAAGCCTCTGTTTTGGTAACCAGCTGAGGGACGGGGCTGGAGAAATTTAACCACTATCGAACAGCTGAGGGATGGGGCTGGAGAAATTTAACCACTATCGAACAGCTGAGGGATGGGGCAGGAGAAATTTAACCACTATCGAATTCATAGCCAAATCTATGGATGCAGGGACTGACCATCCATGATATTAAAATTGTGGTTTTAATTAACTACGTTGAGGCTGTAAAATGTTTGTTTATAATTACATTGTTTACAAGCATTGGAGTATTTTGGGGTCTGGTGGAGTGTGACAGTCGAACTAAGCTTGAGGCATTTAAAAGTTACATTCTTCAAGAAACAAAGGTTAATTAAAGAATTTAAAAGTACAAAAATGTATGTAGCAATCGCATATTGCCGACTTCATTGACTTAGCTGTAAACACATGTAGGCTTACAAAGGTTAAATAAATTAAATAGTCATTCAGACAATCTTGATCAATCCATCTCTGACTTGACTTCAAAGTATTTACATTTTATGGCTGGTAGATCCAAAGTCCACAATGTTTACCTTCTCAAAAATCTGTTAGGAAGGAGGTCAAGCTGCACCCCGGTGAGGCTTGTTATTAGAATGGGGAATAGTAATTCGGTGAGAAGTGTAGAAGAAATCACTCAGGGTTGTTTTCCCAGACACAGATTAAACCTAGTCTTAAACCTAGTCTTAAACCTAGTCTTAAACCTAGTCTTAAACCTAGTCTTAAACCTAGTCTTAAACCTAGTCTTGGACTAAAAATGTACTTTCAATGGAGTCCAGTAAACCATTGAACATAATTACTAGTGCAGGTGAGAAGGTAAATAGGTGAGAGGTGAGAAATAGGCTTTTTTTAGATGTTACAGCAGGAGCATAGTGTAAAGTAGTCCTTAGCTGTTACAGCAGGAGCACGGCGTAAAGTAGTCCTTAGCTGTTACAGGACAACAGTGTAAAGTAGTCCATAGCTGTTACAGGACAACAGTGTAAAGTAGTCCTTAGCTGTTACAGCAGGAGAACAGTGTAAAGTAGTCCTTAGCTGTAACAGGACAACAGTGTAAAGTAGTCCTTAGCTGTTACAGCACAACAGTGTAAAGTAGTCCTTAGCTGTAACAGCAGGAGAACAGTGTAAAGTAGTCCTTAGCTGTAACAGCAGGAGAACAGTGTAAAGTAGTCCTTAGCTGTTACAGCAGGAGAACAGTGTACAGTAGTCCTTAGCTGTAACAGGACAACAGTGTAAAGTAGTCCTTAGCTGTTACAGCAGGAGAACAGTGTAAAGTAGTCCTTAGCTGTTACAGCAGGAGAACAGTGTAAAGTAATCCTTAGCTGTTACAGGACAACAGTGTAAAGTAGTCCTTAGCTGTTACAGGACAACAGTGTAAAGTAGTCCTTAGCTGTAACAGGACAACAGTGTAAAGTAGTCCTTAGCTGTTACAGGACAACAGTGTAAAGTAGTCCTTAGCTGTAACAGGACAACAGTGTAAAGTAGTCCTTAGCTGTTACAGCAGGAGAACAGTGTACAGTAGTCCTTAGCTGTAACAGGACAACAGTGTAAAGTAGTCCTTAGCTGTTACAGCAGGAGAACAGTGTAAAGTAGTCCTTAGCTGTTACAGCAGGAGAACAGTGTAAAGTAATCCTTAGCTGTTACAGGACAACAGTGTAAAGTAGTCCTTAGCTGTTACAGGACAACAGTGTAAAGTAGTCCTTAGCTGTAACAGGACAACAGTGTAAAGTAGTCCTTAGCTGTTACAGCAGGAGAACAGTGTAAAGTAGTCCTTAGCTGTTACAGCAGGAGAACAGTGTAAAGTAGTCCTTAGCTGTTACAGCAGGAGAACAGTGTAAAATAGTCCTTAGCTGTTACAGGACAACAGTGTAAAGTAGTCCTTAGCTGTTACAGCAGGAGAACAGTGTACAGTAGTCCTTAGCTGTTACAGCAGGAGAACAGTGTAAAGTAGTCCTTAGCTGTTACAGGACAACAGTGTACAGTAGTCCTTAGCTGTTACAGCAGGAGAACAGTGTAAAGTAGTCCTTAGCTGTAACAGGACAACAGTGTAAAGTAGTCCTTAGCTGTAACAGGACAACAGTGTAAAGTAGTCCTTAGCTGTTACAGGACAACAGTGTAAAGTAGTCCTTAGCTGTTATAGGACAACAGTGTAAAGTAGTCCTTAGCTGTTACAGGAGAACAGAGTAAAGTATAAGGAGTCAATCCACGCGATGCTGGACCCAGTCAGGTCTCTGACAACAGTATAAGGAGTCAATCCACGCGATGCTGGGCCCAGTCAGGTCTGTACAACAATATAAGGAGTCAATCCACGCGGTGCTGGGCCCAGTCAGGTCTGTACAACAATATAAGGAGTCAATCCACGCGGTGCTGGGCCCAGTCAGGTCTGTACAACAATATAAGGAGTCAATCCACGCGGTGCTGGGCCCAGTCAGGTCTGTACAACAATATAAGGAGTCAATCCACGCGGTGCTGGGCCCAGTCAGGTCTGTACAACAATATAAGGAGTCAATCCATGCGATGCTGCGCCCAGTCAGGTCTCTGACACATTCACACTATGTCTCAATTAAAGATCAGTCACAAACTGTTGGCAACATTGAAAGTATTGTAGAGTATTGTAGTATCCTGTAATACTTTGTTTGAAGTGAGACACCTTCAGCCATTCATAACACATGCATTAAGACACTATATCACATTAAACTGTACTTACTTTAAAGTCAGACCCCTTTGGTCATTCATAACACAAACATACGGTTATAGATGCTCTCACTATTGCCCCGTATCTCTAAAAAACACAGATATGAAACTATTTTATAAAATTCTTACTTACCCAGACTGGTACATCCGGACCAAAGTTAGTAAAAGAAAAAGGATTCTCCTCAGATAATCTCTGTTGTCTATTACATCTGACATGCTTCATATAGCTCCTTGGACAGTTCTCTCAATGCAGAAAAAACTTTTGATAGACTAGAACGGTCATATATTTTGATAAACTAGAACGGTCATATCTTTTGATAGACTAGAAAGGTCATATCTTTTGATTGACTAGAACAGTCATATCTTTTGATTGACTAGAACAGTCATATCTTTGGTCGGTTTTGGAACATATGGGACTTGGCTCCAATTTAATTCATCTGATTTAAATACTACATGCCAATCACTCAGCCATAGTAATAACAGGCAATATCTTCTCTGTTCTGTTCAGAATAACTAGATGTAGCAGGCAAGGTGATCCCATCTCACCTATGCTATTTTTATTGTCTATGGAGCCCCTGGCCCAGGCACTTTGATAATCCAAAGACATACTACCAATATCTCTCAATTCTATGGATCTCCGACAATATATTATTTTATCTAGACAACGTATCTCCCCAAAGCTTTGAAGATCGTAGACAAATTCAGCTCCATCTCAAGTTATAAAATTAATCAAACCAAATTGTTCCTACTGCCTCTATCTCTACGTAAGGAATCCTAACCGTTTCCATTTTAAATATTTGGGAATAGATTTGATCCTTCCATAGATAAAACCATTGCCAGAACCTTTAACAGAACTCTTAAATCAAATCGATTCAATCTGGATATCCCAGCTGTTTTAGCCGGCAGAATATCTTTTGTCTAAATAAATATATACTTCCATAGTCGCCAGTCAGCCAGGATCTGCCAGAGCCGCCAGTCAGCCAGGATCTGCCAGAGCCGCCAGTCAGCCAGGATCTGCCAGAGCCGCCAGTCAGCCAGGATCTGCCAGAGCCGCCAGTCAGACAGGATCTGCCAGAGCCGCCAGTCAGACAGGATCTGCCAGAGCCGCCAGTCAGCCAGGTTCTGCCAGAGCCGCCAGTCAGCCAGGATCTGCCAGAGCCGCCAGTCAGACAGGATCTGCCAGAGCCGCCAGTCAGACAGGATCTGCCAGAGCCGCCAGTCAGCCAGGATCTGCCAGAGCCGCCAGTCAGACAGGATCTGCCAGAGCCGCCAGTCAGCCAGGTTCTGCCAGATCCGCCAGTCAGCCAGGATCTGCCAGAGCCGCCAGTCAGCCAGGATCTGCCAGAGCCACCATTCAGCCAGGATCTGCCAGAGCCGTCAACCAGCCTGAGCTACCCTTCAGTCCTGAGCTACCCTTCAGTCCTGAGCTACCCTTCAGTCCTGAGCCACCTCCGTCCCGAGCTGCCCTTCAGTCCGGAGCTGCCCCTCAGTCCAGTGGGGCCCTTTGTTAGGGTTCCTAGGCCAAGGTCGGCGGCGAGGGTCGCCACTCAAAGGACGCTAAGGAGGGGGACTAAGACAATGATGGAGTGGGGTCCACGTCCAGCGCCAGAGCCGCCACCGCGGACAGATACGCACCCAGACCCTCCCCTATAGGTTTAGGTCGCACCTTGGGGGGGGGGGGGGGGGTACTGTCACGTTCTGACCATAGTTCTTGTGTGTTTTCCTTGTTTTAGTGTTGGTCAGGACGTGAGCTGGGTGGGCATTCTATGTTGTGTGTCTAGTTTGTCTGTTTCTGTGTTTGACCTGATATGGTTCTCAATCAAAGGCAGGTGTTAGTCATTGTCTCTGATTGGGAACCATATTTAGGTAGCTTGTTTTGTGTTGGGGTTTGTGGGTGATTGTTTCCTGTCTTTGTGTTGTCTGCACCAGTTAGGACTGGTTGGGTTTTGCCAAGTTTATTGTTTTGTATTCAGTTCATGTTGAGTTACCTTACTAAAATAACATGAACTCTAACGACGCTGCGTTTTGGTCCGCCGCTCCTTCCCAGGAGGAAAGCCGTTACATGTCTAAATAAATATATTGCCACAGCTCAATTGATGTAGTTCAATCCTTCCCTTGTCTCCCTATTCTGGTTATTGGGATAAGATCCATAGTGCGGTTTCAAAATAGAACGGCAAAGTAAGCAATCCCAGATCAAAATGTACAAATTTACACAGAGGGAAAGACGTAGGAGGCTTTTGGCGCTGGCCTGCTCTCACTATCGGTCTGTAATTCATCTGGGAGACTTAGGGTTACTGTAATATTGTCTGGGCCGGTACATGTACCTCCTACCTACACAAATTACTCATCATGCAAAATACATCTGCAAGACTAGCTGCCTCATCTAATTACCTGGCTCCATATGCACCTTCGCTTAAAACTTATTATGGCTGCAGGGGCAGTATTGAGTAGCTTGGATGAAAAGGTGCCCACTGTAAACGGCCAGCTCCTCAGTCCCAGTTGCTAATATATGGATATTATTATTAGTGTTACGAATCCCTTTTGGCCCGACAGTCTAGGGGGGGTGGTAATGAGACCCGTAACATAACTCATGCAAATTATTATTGTGACAAAGTAAAAGTGTGAACGAAATAACCACGACAACAGAAATCTACCGTCAAACTCCAGGTTTATTTATAAACACACGGTAATGGGGGAGCAGGAAAAGGGGCTGAGCTGGACCCAAGGAAAGAAACAATAAGTATTCAAAAACACCCCTAAGCTAGACTAGCCTACTCTAACAACAGCTAACTAACCAAAAATACAGTGGGTGGGCCGCCCAGTTCTAACTAGTGTATTTAACAAAGTTCACCTACGTGTAGTGTATGCCCATGGGCGACTTGTCTTGGTTTCCCCCTTTTCCCACCAGCAACAAACAAACACCATAACCAAAAACAATACTCACAGGTGATGACAAAGTGCTATGAGGTGTTTAAACAAAAGACAGGTTAAGACACAAAGCGAGAGTGAAACACAGAGACCTACAGACATGGCATTTACAGAGAGATTGAGCTCTAGAACAAACAAATGATGGGGTTTTTAAACCATGGAGAAGGAACTGTGATAGGTTAGGAAATAGGAGGTGTGTCTTCTGATTGATGATTGATTGTTGACTGATTGGGAGTGATGATTTTCACCTGTGAGGGGAGAAGGAGAGAAAAGAAACACACACACAGGATATACACACACACACACAGGATAACTATATCCGTAACACTCCCACCCTTAAAAGAGCAACCCTAGGGGTTGCGACTACAGTATTTCAATGAATACTCACAACAAAGCAACAACCTTGCAAAACATACAGAAATAATTTTCACACACGAGACAAAGCATATGCCAACACATTATCATTAACAAAAACTGGTTACGATTTTGTCTTCGGTAACGGTCCGACACAATCAATCACCACATGCTCGAATGGTTCACCTATGACAGGTATGGGACAAAGAGGAGCGGGAGGAATAACCTGATTTGGTTTTCCTGTTATCTGACATGTGTGGCATGTCCGACAGAACTGAGCCACATCTTGTTTTAAACCCGGCCAAAAGAAATGTCGAAGGATCCGATCATAAGTTTTTGTGATTCCTAAATGACCAGACCACTGGTGATCATGAGCAAGGGATAACACATTTTGTCGAAAGGCTGTAGGAATTACTATTTGGTAAACAGCATTCCAATCTCCATCCGCGTCAACATGGGATTTCCATTTACGCATGAGGAGATTACCATCAATGAAGTAAGCCACGTTCTTCTTCTTTACATCTTCCAATGAGACAACACTAGAAAAACATTTAGCAAGCTTGTTGTCAACCTTTTGGTTAGCAATCAGCTGCTCACGAGTGACTGGTAACTGTATTGCATCAGCAATAAGTTCAACGTTCTTTGATTCTTTCCTGGGCTGTTTGTCAGAGGTGATCAGCTTCTCAGAGGTATCACACAATCCATCCTCTTGATCAACCTCTGAACAGAACAGTGTTCAACAAATCTATCTCATCACCCTCTTGTCGTGCCTGAGCACGAGTGACAGCACAAGCGGGGAACACATGTGGATAACTCTGTGCCAGCTCATTGGAGAGAGAGTGGTCACTTTTATCCAATACGGGTACTACCTTTCCTCCGGCAATATCGTTACCCATTATAAAGGTCACACCTTTCACTGGCAACATAGGGCGTACCCCCACTCTGAATATTCCACTGATTAACTCAGAGTGTACTTTCACAAAGTGCAATGGCACTGGGACAAAACCCATTTCAATACCCTGCACTAACACACTGGAACCACAGTATGTATCGTCAGATAAGGGCAACACATCAGACAATATAAACGACTGCGCCGCACCAGTATTTCTAAGGATTTTAACCGGTCGTTGAGACGCTTCGTCATTCGTTAGGGACACAAACCCCTCGAAAATGAATGGTTCATAACTGCGGTCGGGGACTGAGACTTTCAAACTACAGTTACCCTGAGGCACCTGTTTTGTTGCAGACCTCACAACCGTACGAATTAGAGCAACACCTGTTGGTGGCTTGGCACGAAGAGGCATCCCTTGTTTGCGTTTAAGCAGGAAGCAATCATTAATCATATGTCCTACTTTATGACAATAGAAACATGAACGCTCATTCTTCTGGCGTGCTTGACATACTACTGCTGGCCGACTAGGGCTAAAGGTAGGAAACTCAGTGGCTCTACTCTCAGTTTGAGCCGAAAACACACTCTTGTGTGCGTCAACACAAACTCGTCTGCCAACACAGACGCTTCTGCCAGGGAGGATACTTTCTGTTCGTTTAGGTAAACTACAATGCGTTCGGGTAAGCAATCTTTAAACTCTTCCAACAAGATTAACTCCCGGAGAGAGTTGAAATCAGTTACCTTACTAGCAGCATGCCATTTATCAAACAGATTTCCCTTGTCTCTAGCAAATTCCACTTAAGTCTTACTAGAAGACTTTCTATGAGACCTAAATCTCTGTCGGTATGCCTCAGGCACAAGCTCATAGGCACGAAGAACAGTAGCTTTGACCACTTCATAATTCAAACTGTCCTCCAGAGGTAGCGCTGACAAAACCTCTTGGGCTTTACCAGTTAATTTACACTGAAGTAATAGGCACCATACCTCTTCAGGCCATTTCAATGCTACGGCTATACGCTCAAATACACAAAAATAGGAGTCAACCTCTGACTCTCTGAACAAAGGTACTAAGGCAATCTGCCTACTAATGTCAAACGTGTTTGAGGACACAGCAGGTGAGGACGGCTCACAAACAGGCACAGTAGGACCGGAGGCTAGCCTCGCTGTCTCTGCCTCAAGTTCCATCTGGCGCATTTTGAACTCCAACTGCCTTTGTTCCCTGTCTGCCTCAATTTTACACATCTCCAAATGCCGTTGTTCTCGTTCTTTTTCTGCCTCTATTTAACACATCTCCAACTGGAGAGTCTCTCGCCTAATTTGGACTCTCTCTTCCACCTCCAGTTGGAACTGTGCTAAACGGACATCCCTCCTGGCATCACCATTTGACAGTGGGGAGAGTGGATCAAAACGGGACAATGTGGCTGGTGTTTTAGCCTCTCCCTCATTATCAGACACCAATGGTCTTACAGGAGCAGCAACATCCGCTACAGGGGTAGTAGGCTCAGGCAGCGGTAACACAAGCAGCTGCTCTTCCAACAATACATTTAATACTAGCCGTTTCACCTCCGCCTTAACTAAACTCTGCGGAATCGATACTGAATAATGGTCAGCCAAGGTCATTAAATCAACTCTACGACATTTGTCAAAAACCTCCCACGAAGGGTTATCCCAAAAATATTTCAAATCAAAAGTAGTCATTTTACACTACTTCACAAGTGCCAAAGAAAATAGCAAACACTAATATTACTTCAGTTATGACGCTCAACACTGAACTATACCACTACAACAATCTACATGAGCGGCATGGGTGTCAGTTATGACAGATCCCGGATGAGCCCCCACATATGTTACAAATCCCTTTTGGCCCGACAGTCTAGGGGGGATGGTAATGAGACCCGTAACATAACTCATGCAAATTATTATTGTGACAAAGTAAAAGTGTGAACGACATAACCACGACAACAGAAATCTACCGTAAAACTCCAGGTTTATTTATAAACACACGGTAATGGGGGGAGCAGGAAAAGGGGCTGAGCTGGACCCAAGGAAAGAAACAATAAGTATTCAAAAACACCCCTAAGCTAGACTAGCCTACTTTAACAACAGCTAACTAACTAACCAAAAATACAGTGGGTGGTCCGCCCAGTTCTAACTAGTGTATTTAACAAAGTTCACACACACACAGGATAACTATATCCATAACAATTAGTATTGGATAGAAAACACTCTGAAGTTTCTAAAACTGTTTGAATGATGTCTGTGAGTATAACAGAACTCATATGGCAGGCAAAAACCAGAGACGAAATCCAAACAGGAAGTGGGAAATCTGTGGTTGGTCGATTTACAACCCAGCCCCTATTGAATACACAGTGGGATATTGGTTATGTTGCACTTCCTAAGGCTTCCAGTAGATGTCAACCATCTTTAGAAACTTGCTTGAGGATTCTACTGTGAAGTGAGACCGAATGAGAGAGGAATGAGTCAGGTCTGCCATGAGCTGACCATGCTCTGACCATGCGCGTTCACATGAGAGGGAGCTCTGTTCCATCGCACTTCTGAAGACAATGGAATTCTCCAGTTGGAACATTATTGACGTTTTATGTTAAAAACATCCTAAAGATTGATTCCATACATCGTTTGACATGTTTCTATGGACAGGAACGGAACTTTTTGACATTTCGTCTACAACTAGGGAACGCGCTTCAGGATTTGTTTACCAAACTTGCTAACAGAAGTAGCTCTTTGGACATAAATGATGGACATTTTCGAACTAAATCAAACATTTAATGTGGAACTGGGATTCATGGGAGTGCATTCTGATGAAGATCATCAAAGGTAAGTGAATATTTATCATATTTCTGACTAGTTGTCTGAAATCTGTACTCAGATTATTGCATGGTTTGCCTTTTCCATAAAGTTTTTTTGAAATCTGACACAGAGGTTGCATTAAGGAGAAGTGTCTCTATATTTCCATGTCTAACAATTGTATTTTCATCGACATTTATAATGAGTATTTCTGTAAAATGATGTGGCTCTCTGCAAAATCACCGGATGTTTTTGGAACTAGTGAACATAACGCACCAGTATATACTAGGATTTTTTTATATAAATATGCACTTTCTCAAACAAAACATATATGTATTGTGTAACATGAAGTCCTATGAGTGTCATCTGATGAAGATCATCAAAGGTTAGTGATTAATTTCATCTCTAATTGTGCTTTTTGTGACTCATCTCTTTGGCTGGAAAAATGGCAGAATTGTTCTGTGACTTGGTGGTGACCTAACAATCATTTGTGGTGCTTTCGATGTAAAGCCTATTTGAAATCGGACACTTTGGTGGGATTAACAACAAGATTACCCCCAAAGTGGTATAAAATACATGTATGTTTGAGGAATTTTAATTATGAGATTTCTGTTGTTTGAATTTGGCGCTCTGCACTTTCACTGGCTGCTGTCATATCGATCCCGTTAATGGGATCGCAGCCTCAATTAAGAAACTCAATATCGTGTCTATTTACAACATTACTGTACACCAGTTAAGCACTTTATCTACAAATAGTCATAACCCCCCCCCCCCCCCCAAACAATTCACCTAAACCCTTCATTGGATAATTCCAGGTTAATTCTGAAATCTATCTATATAACACAAGACACTGTGGTAACCTTCACCCTCCCCACTGACACACCTCACACAGTCAGTACAATACTCACAGTCAGTACAATACTCACGGTCAATACAATACTCACAGTCAGTACAATACTCACAGTCAGTACAATACCTCACAGTCAGTACAATACTCACAGTCAATATAATACTCACAGTCAATATAATGCTCACAGTCAGTACAATACCTCACAGTCAGTACAATACCTCACAGTCAGTACAATACCTCACAGTCAATACAATACCTCACAGTCAGTACAATACCTCACAGTCAGTACAATACCTCACAGTCAATACAATACCTCACAGTCAATACAATACCCCACAGTCAATACAATACCCCACAGTCAATACAATACTCACAGTCAATACAATACCCCACAGTCAATACAATACCTCACAGTCAATACAATACCTCACAGTCAATACAATACCCCACAGTCAATATGAGATATAGAGGTACCATATTCTGGAATTAGTATCTTCTCACTGACATAACGTCAACATCCTTTAATAACTTATAACCACTCAATAACCACCGGTGGACTCCAATCAAGTTGTAGAAACATCTCAAGGACGATCAATGGAAACAGGATGCACCTGAGCTCCATTTTGAGTTTCATAGCAAAGGATCTGAATACTTATGTAAATAAGGTATCTGTTTACATGTTTTATACATTTGCAAAAATGACTATAAACCTGTCACAATGGGGTATTGTGTGTAGATTAATGAGGATATTTATTTTATTTGATCCATTTCAGAATAAGGCTGTAATGTAACAAAATGTGGAGAGAATCAAGGGGTCTGAAGACTTTCCGAATGCACTGTATATTACACTATGGGGAACTTCAGCATGTCTATACCATGAACTAGATGGGGTACCTCAGCATGTCTATAACTAGATGGGGTACTTCAGCATGTCTATAGCATGAACTAGATGGGGTACCTCAGCATGTCTATAACTAGATGGGGTACTTCAGCATGTCTATAGCATGAACTAGATGGGGTACCTCAGCATGTCTATAACTAGATGGGGTACTTCAGCATGTCTATAGCATGAACTAGATGGGGTACATCAGCATGTCAATAACTAGATGGGGTACTTCAGCATGTCTATAGCATGAACTAGATGGGGTACATCAGCATGTCAATAACTAGATGGGGTACATCAGTGTGTCTATAGCATGAACTAGATGGGGTACATCAGCATGCCTATAGCATGAACTAGATGGGATACATCAGCATGTCTAGAACTAGATGGGATGTCAGCGTGTCTAGAAAATGAACTCGATGGGGTACATCAGCATGTCTGGAACTAAATGGGGTATATCAGCATGTCTAGAACTAGATGGGGTATATCAGCATGTCTACAAACAGACCTAGATGGGGTATATCAGCATGTCAATAACATGAACTAGATGGGGTACATGGAAAGAGTCATAGGATGTAGCACCACCACATGACTCTGAAACCATGTGACCATGTGAAATAGGAACCACAGTCCTGATGTGGTCTCACCTTCACTAACCCTGTTTCAGCACATACACATGTTATCACCATACATTAACCCACATAAGAGCAGATTACACATGTTAAAGAAAATGATTATTCAATATTTATTTTGTGGTATAAACATGTTTCCATTTAACTATACAATACATATGGTCAACGTCCTTTAACATCAGGAAGAATCAACTGCCCTGTTGACAGTTTTCTACACATCATTTATAGATGGCATCGTGTTCAAAATGTATCCACACGTTAAACAGGTACTGAAGGAGTGGTGAACAGGTATTGAAGGAGTATTGAAGGAGTGTTGAACAGGTATTGAAGGAGTGTTGAACAGGTATTGAAGGAGTGTTGAACAGGTATTGAAGGAGTGTTGAACAGGTATTGAAGGAGTGTTGAACAGGTATTGAAGGAGTGTTGAACAGGTATTGAACAGGTATAGAAGGAGTATTGAAGGAGTGTTGAACAGGTATTGAAGGAGTGTTGAACAGGTATTGAAGGAGTGTTGAACAGGTATTGAAGGAGTGTTGAACAGGTATTGAACAGGTATAGAAGGAGTATTGAAGGAGTGTTGAACAGGTATTAAACAGGTATTGAAGGAGTGTTGAACAGGTCTTGAAGGAGTGTTGAACAGGTATTAAACAGGTATTGAACGGGTATGAAGATGCATTGTCAAAACAATCCCTGAAAATTCCCTGTGAGGTAAAGATGATGATCGGTCACTTTCTCTCGTGTCCCAAACGGCACCCTATTCCCTATATTAGTGCCCTACTTTAGACCAGAGCCTGTCATAAGTAGGGCACTACATAGGGAATAGGTTGCTATTTTGGATGCACACTCAGTTACATTGTTCCTGTGTTCCCATCAAATATACGAACGGAGAAAAAATGCAAGGTTTTATCTTTCATCGTTACACAAGAGACAAACACATGAAGCAGCTTGAAATCAAAGATTTTCTCTTAATAAAATACAAATAAAAAAAGTTCTGTACTTAAATACATTCAAACCCTAAGGGTGTAACGTAAAAGTGTGTCCCAAATCTTCCACCCTCATCTTTCTTTGTTGTTCAAACTCTCTACTATTAAACTTCTTTCAAGGATGTAAAATAACCACCATCATCGAAAAAAGAAAAAAAAATGCTTTATTATATTTAGGAGAAACAACTTTGCATATCAGCTTAATATACTGAGAAAAGCCACATGACTAGACCGATAGCATAGAGCACGCTATCAAAATCAACAACAAAAATCACTGAAGAAGAAAGACATTTCAATGTAAGGGTGTAATGATCTGTGATAGATCCAGATATAGGTGCAGGTTGTCACCCACTTCTTAAGTGTTTTGGTAGGCCTGATCCCAGATCAGTTTGTACCATCATATACCTTGCCACAGCCAAACATATGACAACACACTACAAGGTGTGGAATGTTAGCACAACCAGACTGATGCCCAGGCTAGGTGATATACTAGGTATTAGCCTGGGTGCCAGTCTGTTTGTGCTCTCTTGCCAACTCATTATGGAATTGCTATCCCACACAAATGGCTTGACAATGAGAGTTAGCAATGGAGTAGGTGTAATAGGTTTCACTGTGCTTGCTTAACTGTATAGCTTCCTTCCTCACACAGCTGGGAGTTAGCAAGATTGGCAAGAGACGTGGGACCCAGGCTAGAAAAACTGCCCAAGACCAGTATTTAGGGGCAACTTGACCCAACAAATAAGCAGAGCCGTCAGAGCTATAGCTGTATTCTGTACTGATGTCTAGAATTCTATAGCTGTATTCTGTACTGATGTCTAGAATTCTATAGCTGTATTCTGTTTTGATGTCTAGAATTCTATAGCTGTATTCTGTTTTGATGTCTAGAATTCTATAGCTGTATTCTGTTTTGATGTCTAGAATTCTATAGCTGTATTCTGTACTGATGTCTAGAATTCTATAGCTGTATTCTGTTTTGATGTCTAGAATTCTATAGCTGTATTCTGTACTGATGTCTAGAATTCTATAGCTGTATTCTGTTTTGATGTCTAGAATTCTATAGCTGTATTCTGTATTGATGCCTAGAATTCTATAGCTGTATTCTATACTGATGTCTAGAATTCTATAGCTGTATTCTGTATTGATGTCCAGAATTGTTCTCTGAAAACAGGAGAGGTCTTGAACAGATGAGCAATAAGACATGATAGATAGATGTTGAAAACACTGCAAAAGGTGTTTGTTGATATATTGCAAAGTAAGATTAACCACCTAGTCTGAAAACCAGTTAAGAAACAATTCATTCGTCCCTGAATGGCACCCTGTTCCCCTATATAACACACTATTTAGGACCACAATAGAGCACTAAAGTAGCGGTAGTGCACTTTATAGGGAACAGGGTGCTATTTCAGCCAACTAGTTGCTCGTCATTAACATGTTTGTTTTGATTTATATTATTATTAAAGGGATACTTGGGGATTTTGGCATTAAGGCCCTTTATCTACTTCCCCGGAGTCAGACGAACTCATGGACACCATTGTAATGTCTCTGTGTCCAGTGTGAAGGAAGTTAAGAGGTAGTTTGGTGAGCCAATGCTAACTAGTGTTAGCGCGATGACTGGAGGTCTATGGGTATCTGCTAGCATGCTACCTGATCTTCTTCCTTTGGACCAGTCACATGACTCTGTGTTGAGCCTGATGTGGACCATACACAATAATATCATCATATTTGCAAAATGGCTGTTCTGTGTACTTGCATAGCAAAAATATGCAAATGTGCGCAGCTCTGGAGTAACTCGACGCAACTATGCAGGATTCTGAGTAACTAAGTGTGTTCTTGTGTTGTGTTTTATGTACGGTATGAATTAGGCTGTAGAAACCCTCCTGGCCATATACTGTATACTGCTGTATGTGATGAGCTAGAGCTTATAACCTCTTCCAACAGCTAGAGCTTATAACCTCTTCCAACAGCTAGAGCTTATAACCTCTTCCAACAGCTAGAGCTTATAACCTCTTCTAACAGCTAGAGCTTATAACCACTTAAAATAGCTACAGTTACAGCTTATAACAGCTACAGCTTATAACCTCTTATAATAGCTAATGCTAACAACCTTTCTCTCCTGGTCCTGTGTGGCTCAGTCGGTAGAGCATGGCTCTTGCAACGCCAAGCGTCGTGGGTTCGATTCCTGCTGGGGCCACCCATATGTAAAAGTAGTGGCCCCAGCCGACTTGTAAGTCGCTTTGGACAAAAGCGTCTGCTAAATGGGATATATTCTCCTCTATATGACCCCACACTCGAGTCGTACAACTGGTGTACAACACATTTGGTACAACGGTTGTGATGCAACAGAGAATTTTTCAGCATGAAGTATTAGGAAAATATATAAATTGTATCACAACCGTTGTACCAAAATGCGTTGTACATCAGTGGTGCAACCTAAGGTCTGGGTTCCATCTGTATGGCTGAAGTTCAGCGTGATTGAAATCTAAAGGCAATGTTCACCGTGTTAGCAGAGACTCCATATGTCGGCTCAATGTGAAATGACCTTTCATTTAGGTCGCACAACCTTCAGCTATACAGATTACAGATTCAATAAAGTCCTCGGTGTGAACGGGGTCTGTACATGACAGGCAGACAGACAGACAACAGTAATAGTAGTAAGAAAAAACTGATGTCATCGTCCGTCTTCCAACTGGTAAATAAACAACCGACCACCTCCCAACTAGGGTTGCAAAATTACAGCCATTTTCTACAATTCCCAGGTTTTCCATAATACCTTGAAGAAGGATTCCTGGATGTTCTGCTTGTTGTCTCAATACGGAAATCTCCAAACCAGGATTTTTTGGGAAAACCTGGAAATGTAGAAAACATTTTCAAACCTGTTCACAACCAATTCTTTCCTTGTGTAGTCCCCCACCACCCCACGGGTAGAGAGCACACAGTAGCATGCTCATGTAGAGAATTGAGCTAATATTTTATTCCTAATATGATATAATCATTTAGAGAAATATAATATGTATAATATAGCCATGGCTTGCAGGGTGATTGTTCCCACGATTAAAACTCTTTCGGGTGATGTTGGGATCTTTGCTTAAACCAAAATAATGAATCTACGTTCCAAATGGCACCCTATTCCCTCCGTAGTGCACTACGTAGGGCTCTCCATCTCAACTCTGGAAGACAGTTCCATTGCATGTTTTCATTGTTTCCCTCTAATCAGGGAATGATTTAGTTCTGGGACACCAAGTGTGCAATTCGTTATCAGATAGAACAAAAAACTAGCAGGCTCCGGACCTTGTAGGGTAGGAGTTGAATATCCCTGATGTAGGGAGTAGGGGAGACATTTGGGATGCATACTATCTTTCATATACAATTAAGGAACTAAGCTTTCAATTAAGTGCTTCACCCAGCTCAATCTCTGAATGTCCCTTTTCTTCTCTCAATCTCTGAATGTCCCTTTTCTTCTCTCACTGTCTGAATGACAATCTCCTTCTCTCAATCTCGTAATGTCCCTCTTCTTCTCTCAATCTCTGAATCTCTCAATCTCTGAATCTCTGAATGTCCCTCTCTGAATGTCCCTCAATCTCTGAATGTCCCTCTCTGACACGTCTTTCTCTCTCTCTCAATGTCGCTCTCTCTCTCTCAATGTCGCTCTCTCTCTCTCAATGTCGCTCTCTCTCTCTCAATGTCGCTCTCTCTCTCTCAATGTCGCTCTCTCTCTCTCAATGTCGCTCTCTCTCTCTCTCAATGTCGCTCTCTCTCTCTCAATGTCGCTCTCTCTCTCTCAATGTCGCTCTCTCTCTCTCAATGTCGCTCTCTCTCTCTCAATGTCGCTCTCTCTCTCTCAATGTCGCTCTCTCTCTCTCAATGTCGCTCTCTCTCTCAATGTCGCTCTCTCTCTCAATGTCGCTCTCTCTCTCTCAATGTCGCTCTCCCTCTCAATGTCGCTCTCTCTCTCAATGTCGCTCTCTCTCGCAATGTCGCTCTCTCTCGCAAGTGCCAAGAAACAAAAGGCTTCACTGTGCAAACTGCATTAGGTCATCTTTACAAACATAGAAAAGAAATGACAAAAACAACCAGAATATTATCAAAAAGTTACTTTCTGTTGGTCTGTTTTCTCTTTAGTTATAATATCTCCTTCAGCTGTCAGTGTGTTTTTGTACAGGTAAGAGTATAGTAGTAGTAGACATTTGTGTGTAAATATATTCAAATATACAAATGCATACATACATACTGATAATACGTACTTGTAATTACATTGTTATTAGCATCACTTGAACAGACTTGTGTTTTGTTTTAATAATAACTTAAGTTTGTTAAAAAATTTGACCAACATTCAATAGAGGGAGACCAGCTCCATACGGGTGAATCCAAGGCCCTCCAACACATCATCATCATCATCATGAAGACGTTGTTGATGAGGAGCTTGTCCAAGAGGACGACAATGAATCAATGAATGACTGCAGCAGATCCATCTATCTGCGTGACCCATCTTTGTATGATTCTCTGTACGGTTCTGTTCTGCAGCATGAATCAGTCTACATCTAGGACTTCTTCCTTCCTTCGACATAAAATAAACAGGCTGGTCAACAAGATGACAAGATAAGGCGCTACCCAAACCACTGTGGAGATGAAACAGAGGAACAGGCTTCCTCCTCCTCCTCTCTGAGAGACCAATGATTCAACAAGCCAAACAGACTTCCATTAGGTGTCTGTTCTGTCCTCTTCCATGTCCATCCCAGACTGTCCGCTGTCAAAGCCAGCCAGCCTCTGCCGATCAGAAGATAAACATTCACATCCAAGTTGGCCGCTCAAGTCTCACCCTTCCTCCTTTTCATGTAGATTCCAGCGTGTCGAGCTGGAACACGTTATGATTGGTTGGCGTGGTGAAGAACAGCTGGTCATTGGTGGAGGTGTGGTTGTCACATGGGCTATTGAGCCCTAACGTTCTCTCAAAGTCCAGAAGCTGACCCATGAAGTTGAAGTTGGGAGAGATGTTGGACTTCTTGCGTTTGACGAAGTCGTAGGCGTCGTTGAGCGACAGGTTAAGCTTCTGCATCAGGTAGGCCACGGTGACCGTTACCGAGCGACTGATCCCTGCCAGGCAGTGCACCAGGACACCACACTTTTTGGAACGAGCTTCATCTGGAAGAGAAAAGGTAAAGATGAGTTTGAGGTGTTTTTTAATGCAACATAAATTAGTTTTAATTACTTTATTGAACTTGTGTGAAGCCTTTGAGTGTTCAGAAATATTTAAAGGGAACAGCTACACCAACTCCACCTCTCTGGTTTCTAGAGTTTATAATGAGGGAACAGCTACATCAACTCCACCTCTCTGGTTTCTAGAGTTTATAATGAGGGAACAGCTACACCAACTCCACCTCTCTGGTTTCTAGAGTTTATTATGAGGGAACAGCTACACCAACTACACCTCTCTGGTTTCTAGAGTTTATAATGAGAGAACAGCTACACCAACTCCACCTCTCTGGTTTCTAGAGTTTATACCTCTCTGGTTTCAGGAGTTTATAATGAGAGAACAGCTACACCAACTCCACCTCTCTGGTTTCTAGAGTTTATAATGAGAGAACAGCTACACAAACTCCACTACACCTCTCTGGTTTCTAGAGTTTATAATGGGAACAGCTACACCAACTCCACCTCTCTGGTTTCTAGAGTTTATAATGAGAGAACAGCTACACCAACTCCACCTCTCTGGTTTCTAGAGTTTATAATGAGAGAACAGCTACACAAACTCCACCTCTCTGGTTTCTAGAGTTTATAATGAGAGAACAGCTACACCCTCTGGTTTCTAGAGTTTATAATGAGGGAACAGCTACACCTCTCTGGTTTCAGGAGTTTCAGGAGTTTATAATGAGAGAACAGCTACACCAACTCCACCTCTCTGGTTTCTAGAGTTTATAATGAGGGAACAGCTACAACAACTCCACCTCTCTGGTTTCAGGAGTTTATAATGAGAGAACAGCTACACCAACTACACCTCTCTGGTTTCTAGAGTTTATAATGAGGGAACAGCTACAACAACTTTTTAGGTTGTCTTGCTGAAAGGTGAATTCATCTCCCAGGTTGAAAGCAGACTGAACCAGTTTTTCCTCTAGGATTTTGCCTGCGCCTTGCTCCATTCCATTTCTTTTTTATCCTGAAAAACTCTCCGGTCCTTAACGATTACAAGCATACCTATAACATGATGCAGCCAGCACTATGCTTTAAAATATGGAGAGTGGTACTCAGTAATTTGCTGTATTGGATCTGCCTCAAACATAAAACCTTAGGACAAGAAGTTCATTGCTTTGCCACATTTTCTGCAGTATTACTTTAGTGCCTTGTTGCAAACAGGATGCATGTTTTGGAATATTTTTATTCTGTACAAGCTTCCTTCTTTTCACTCTGTCATTTAGGTTAGTATTGTGAAGTAACTACAATGTTGTTGATCCATCCTCAGTTTTCTCCTATCAGCCATTACCCTCTGTAACTGTTTTAAAGTCAACTTTGCTCTCATGGTGAAATCCCTGAGCGGTTTCCTTCCTCTCCAGCAACTGAGTTCGGAAGGACGCCTGTATCTTTGTAGTGACTGGTTGTATTGATACACCATCCAAAGTAATTAATTATTGCACCATGCTCAAAGGGATAGTCAATGTCTGTTCTGTTTACCTATCCACCAATACAGTGCCCTGCAAATGTATTCATCCCCCTTGGCGTTTTTCCTATTTTGTTGCATTAAAACCTGTAATTTAAATTGATTTTTATTTGGATTTCATGTAATGGAAATATATACAATAGTCAAAATTGGTGAAGTGAAATGAAAAATAAAAATAAAAGATTAAAGATAAATAAAAAATGGAAAGGTGGTTCCTGCATATTTAGTCACACGTTGCTATGAAGCCCCTCCCCTTTGCTATGAAGCCCCTCCCCTTTGCTATGAAGCCCCTAAGTAAGATCAGGTGCAACCAATTACCTTCAGAAGTCACAGAATTAGTTAAATAAAGTCCACCTGTGTGCAATCTAAGTGTCACATGATCTCAGTATATATACACATGTTCTGAAAGGCCCCAGAGTCTGCAACACCACCAAGCAAGCGGCACCATGAAGACTAGTTCAAGGACAAAGTTGTGGAGAAGGACAGATCAGGGTTGGGTTATAAAAAAATATCTGAAACTTTGAACATCCCCGGAGCACCATTAAATCCCTTATTAAAAAATGGAAAGAATATGGCACCACAACAAACCTGCCAAGAGAGGGCCGCCCACAAACTCACAGACCAGGCAAGGAGGGCATTAATCAGAGAGGCAACAAAGAGACCAAAGATAACCCTGAAGGAGCTGCAAAGCTCCACAGCGGAGATTGGAGTATCTGCCCATAGGACCACTTTAAGCCGTACACTCCACAGAGCTGGGCTTTATGGAAGAGTGGCAAGAAAAAAGCCATTGCTTAAAGAAAAAAATAAGCAAACACTTTTGATGTTTGCCGAAATGCATGTGGGAATCTCCCCAAACAGATGGAAGAAGGTACTCTGGTCAGATGAGATTAAAATGTAGCTTTTTGGCCATCAAGGAAAACGCTATGTCTGGCGCAAACCCAACACCTCTCATCATCAGGGACTGGGAAACTAGTCAGAAATGAAGGAATGATGGATGGGGCTAAATACAGGGAAATTCTTGAAGGAAACCTGTTTCAGTTTTCCAGAGATTTGAGACTGGGACGGAGGTTCACCTTCCAGCAGGACAATGACCCTAAGCATACTGCTAAAGCAACACTCTAGTCAAAGCCCAGACCTCAATCCAATTGAGAATCTGTGGTATGACTTAAAGATTGCTGTACATCAGTGGAACCCATACAACTTGAAGGAGCTGGAGCAGTTTTTCCTTGAAGAATGGGCAACAATCCCAGTGGCTAGATGTGCCAAGCTTATAGAGACATAGCCCAAGACACTTACAGCTGTAATTGCTGTGAAAGGTGGCTCTACAAAGTATTGACTTTGGGGGGTGAATTTTAATTTAATTTTTACCTTTATTTTACTAGGCAAGTCAGTTAAGAACAAATTCTTATTTTCAATGACTGCCTAGGAGCAGTGGGTTAACTGCCTGTTCAGGGGCAGAACGACAGATTTGTACCTTGTCAGCTCGGGGATTTGAACTTGCAACCTTTCAATTACTAGTCCAACGCTCTAACCACTAGGCTACCCTGCCGCCCCTAGTTATGAACATTCAAGTTCTGTTTTTTTGTCTTATTTCTTATTTGTTTCACAATAAAAAAATACTTTGCATCTTCAAAGTGGTAGGCATATTACATAAATCAAATGATACAAACCCCACAAAAATAGGAAAAATGCCAAGGGGGGTGAATACTTTCGCAAGCCACTGTAGGTGCCCTTCTTGGCAAGGAATTTGAAAACCTCCCTGGTCTTTGTGGTTGAATAGGTGTTTGAAATTCACTTCTCAACTAAAGGACCTTACAGATAATTGTATGTGTGGGTTACAGAGATGAGGAAGTCATTCAAAACTCATGTTAAACACTGGAGGTTTTTACTTAAAACATAGGGGTTGAATACTTATTGACTCAAGACATATCAGCTTTTCATTTTATTTTTTTTTTCTAAAGATTTCGAAAAACAATTATTCCACTTTGTCATTATGGGGTAATGTGTTTAGGCCAGTGACACAAAATCTATATTTAATCAAATTTAAATTCGGCTATAACACAACATGTGGAAAAAGTGTGAATATTTTCTGAAGGAACTAAATGACCCACGTTCAGAACCAAATGACCCACGTTCAGAACCAAATGAACTATATTCAGAACCAAATGACCCATATTCAGAACTAAAGAACCAAATGAACCACGTTCAGAACCAAATGGCCCACGTTCAGAACTACATTACCTATATGCAGAACTAAATGACCCACATTCAGAACTAAATGAACTGTATTTCAGAACTAAATGACCCACATTTCAGAACAAAAAGACCCACGTTCAGAACTAAATGACCCATTCAGAACAAAAAGACCCACGTTCAGAACAAAAAGACCCACGTTCAGAACAAAAAGACCCACGTTCAGAACAAAATGACCCACGTTCAGAACAAAATGACCCACGTTCAGAACAAAATGACCCACGTTCAGAACAAAATGACCCACGTTCAGAACAAAATGACCCACGTTCAGAACAAAATGACCCACGTTCAGAACAAAATGACCCACGTTCAGAACAAAATGACCCACGTTCAGAACAAAATGACCCACGTTCAGAACAAAATGAACTATATTCAGAACTAAATTACCCACATTTCGAACTAAATGACCAACATTCAGAACTAAATGACCAACATTCAGAACTAAATGAACTTCAAATGCCTGAAAGTACCACGTTCATCTGTACAAAAAAAATAGTACACAAGTATAAACACCATGGGACCACGCAGCTGTCATACCGCTCAGGAAGGAGAAGCGTCCCCTAGAGATGAACGTACTTTGGTGCAAAACGTGCAAATCAATCCCAGAACAACAGCAAAGGACTTTGTGAAGATGCTGGAGGAAACAGGTACAAAAGAATCTATATCCACAGTAAAACGAGTCCTATATCGACATAACCTGAAAGGCCGCTCAGCAAGGAAGAAGCCACTGCTCCAAAAAAATTGAACTTGTGGGTGTGCTTTGCTGCAGGAGGGACTGGTGCACTTCACAAAATAGATGGCTTCATGAGGGAGGAAAATTATGTGGATATATTGAAGCAACATCTCAAGACACCAGGCCCATATTAAAAATTAGTATACAAATGTTGACCAGGGACCATTTTTAAAAGTAGTGCATTTGGGACATAGTCATTGATATAGATGATCCATTATTCACAACCCAGATGATGTTCCTAGGTTTTATCTGGTGCAACACTCTGCACTATCAAGCCATTAGTGCTTCAAAGGATACCGCAAAGTAAGTCAGTCCCACTCTCTTTCAACCCCTACTCCTTCCTTCCCTCCCCTCCCTCCCTCCCCAGACCATTAGTCCTCATCCACCAAACTCAGATTTGTCCGTCGGACTGACAGTTGGTGAAGAGTGATTCATCACTCCAGAGAACAGAACGCGTTTCCACTGCTCCAGAGTCCAATGGTGGCGGGATTTACACCACTCCAGATGATGCTTGGCATTGCGCATGGTGATCTTAGGCTTGTGTGCGGCTGCTCGGCCATGGAAACCCATTTCATGAAGCTTCCGACAAACAGTTATTGCCCTGACGTTGCTTCCAGAGGCAGTTTGGAACTCGGTAGTGAGTGTTGCAACCGAGGACAGACATTTGTTACGAGCTTCTCGTTTCAGCACTCGGTGGCCCCGTTCTGTGAGCTTGTGTGGCCTACCACTTCGTGGCTGAGCCGTTGTTGCTCCACTTCACAATAACAGCAGTTAACCGGGTCAGCTCCAGCAGGGAAGACATTTGACAAATCGACTTGTTGGAATAGTGATACCCTATGATGGTGCCACATTGAAAGTCACTGAGCTCTTCAGTAAGGTCATTCTACTGCCAATGTTTGTCTATGGGGATTGCATGGCTTTGTGCTCCATTTTATACACCTATCGGCAACGAATGTGGCTGAAATAGCCACTAATTTGAATGGGTGTCCCGATACTTTTGTATATATAGTGTGTATAAATTAACTCTAGTGTGTCGAGACAAAGACAGTAGAACTAATGGAGTCTAGTCAGGAAAACTATGGTTCCTTCTAGTGTATAACTAGGAGCTAGAGGTTAAGACCTGGAGGTTTAAACTCTGGGCCCTTCTAGTGTATAACTAGGAGGAGCTGGAGGTTTAGGTTTAAACTCTGGGCCCTTCTAGAGTATACAGTGTATCTCAACTCCAGTGAGCCTCTAGTGAGCCTGTTAAGAGTTTATAACTTAAAGGAAATAAAGGTTGAGATGATTGTGGGTTAAACTACACTCCTACATCTCACCTGAGGTTGAGTTTAAACCACAAAGCTGTGTGATCAGTAGAGATCTTCATGGATCCACCTGTACCCGAATACCTGAGACCCAATCCGGGACACGAGATGATCAGTATCCAGAATTGAAAATAATGTCATGGATCTGGGTCGGATCTGATTGGTTCTCGTTTTCATTTACTTCTCTGGAAGGGCCGTACAGATCTGAACTTGACTGCTGCAGTAGAGACATTTTACAATTGATGTTGCTGTTGCTGCTCTTTACTTTACACAATATTGGAGCGTGGCGCGTGTAGCTTGTCGTTGACCAATCATGAGTCATCAAAGCATCAATAGGCTATAGTCATGAAGCCTCCGTATGTGGAAAAAGTTAGCAGATAAAAAAAAACAAGTTAGCAGATCCATTGAACATTCAATTAAAATGATGGAATTAAAAGTTCAAGTTGAAAGAACAGGTCACCTAACTAAACTATCCAACTGTCCCTACCTATCGAACAAACAGGCCCCATCTAACAGGTCAGACAACTTCCTGCGCTGACAGAGATGGTCCGCCTTGCTTCACGTTCCTAGGAAACTATGCAATATTTAGTTTTTTTTACGTGTTATTTCTTAGATTGTTACCCCAGGAAATCTTAGATTTTATTACATACAGCTGGGAGGAACTATTGGATATAAGAGCAACGTCAACTCACCATCATTACGACCATAAATAAGACTTTCCCGAAACGGTTCCTCTGTTTGGCCCACCACCCAGGACAATGGATCAGATCCCAGCCGGCATCCCAAAACAACAACGCTGTAGAAGGGGCAGACGGAGCGGTCTTCTGGTCAGGCTCCGTAGACGGGCACATCGAGCACCACTCCCTAGCATACTACTCGCCAATGTCCAGTCTCTTGACAACAAGGTTGATGAAATCCGAGCAAGGGGAGCATTCCAGAGAGACATCAGAGACTGGAACGTTCTTTGTTTCACGGAAAGATGGCTCACTTGAGACACGCTATCTGAGTCGGTACAGCCACCTGGTTTCTTCACGCATCGCACAGACAGAAACAACCATCTCTCTGGTAAGAAGAAGGTCGGGGTGAATGCCTTATGATTAACGAGACATGGTGTGATCATAACAACATGCAGGAACTCAAGTCCTTTCGTTCACCTGACTTAGAATTCCTCACAATCAAATGCTGACCGCATTATCTACCAAGAGAATTCTCTTCGATCATAATAAGTCATGTATATTCCCCCCCAAGCAGACACATTGACGGCCCTGAAAGAACTTCATTTGACTCTATGTAAACTGGAAACCACATTTCCTGAGGCTGCATTTATTGTAGCTGGGGATTTTAACAAGGCTAATCTGAAAACAAGGCTCCCTAAATTCTATCAGCATATCGATTGTGCTACCAGGGCTGGCATAACCCTAGACCACTGTTATTCTAACTTCCGTGACGCATATAAGGCCATCCCCCGCCCTCTCCTTCAGAAAAGCTGACCACGACTCCATTTTGTTGCCCCCAGCCTACAGACAGAAACTAAAACACGAAGCACCCGCGCTCAGGTCTGTTCATCGCTGGTCCGACCAATCGGATTACACGCTTCAAGATTGCGTCGATCACGTGTACTGGGATATGTTCCGCATTGCGTCTGTAACGGATGTGAAACGCTAGCTTAGTTAGCGGTGGTTCGCGCTAAATAGCGTTTCAAATCGGTGACGTCACTTGCTCTGAGACCTTGAAGTAGTAGTTCCCCTTGCTCTGCAAGAGCCGCGGCTTTGTGGAGTGATGGGTAACGATGCCTCGAGGGTGACTGTTGTTGATGTGTGCAGAGGGTCCCTGGTTCGCGCCCGGGTATGGGCGAGGGACGGTCGAAAATTATACTGTTACACGTCCAACAACAACATTGACGAATACGCTGAGTCGGTGAGGGAGTTCATTAGAAAGTGCAATGAAGATGTCGTTCCCACAGCAACGATTAAAACATTCCCAAGGAGGCTGAAGAAATTCAGCTTGTCACCAAAAACACTCACAAGCTTTTATAGATGCACAAACGGGCTGTATCACTGCCTGGTACGGCAACTGCTCCGCCCACAACCGTAAGGCTCCCAGAGGGTAGTGAGGTCTACACAACGCATCACCGGGGGCAAACTACCTGCCCTCCAGGACACCTACACCACCCGATGTCACAGGAATGCCAAAAATATCATCAAGGACAACAACCATCCGAGCCACTGCCTGTTCACCCCGCTATAATCCAGAAGGCGAGGTCAGTACAGGTGCATCAAAGCTGGACCGAGAGACTGAAAAACAGCTTCTATCTCAAGGCCATCAGACTGTTAAACAGCCATCACTAACATTGAGTGGCTGCTGCCAACATACTGACTCATCTCTAGCCACTTTAATAATGGAAAAATGTATGTAATCAATTTATCACTAGCCACTTTATATTATATAATGTTTACTTACCCTACATTACTCATTTCATATGTTTAAACTGTACTCTATACCATCTACTGCATCTTGCAATCTTGATGTAATGTATCACTAGCCACTTTAAACTATGCCACTTTGTTTACATACCCTACATTACTCATCTCATATGTATATACTGTACTCTATACAATCTACTGCATCTTTCCTATGCTGTTCGGACATCGCTCATTCATATATTTTTATGTACATATTCGTATTCATTCCTTCACACTTGTGTGTATAAAGTAGTTGTTGTGGAATTGTTAGGTTAGATTACTCGTTGGTTATTACTGCATTGTCGGAACTAGAAGCACAAGCATTTCAATCGCATCAACATCTGCTAACCATGTGTATGTGACAAATACATTTGATTTGATTAACAAACTGTCCCTAACTAAACAAACTGTCCCTAACTAACTAACAAAAGGCCCTAACTAACTAACAAACAGGCCCGAACTAACAAACAGGCCCGAAGTAACTAACTAACTAACAAACAGGTCCAAACTAACTAACAGTTCCAAAGCAACTAACAGGCCCAAAGGTCCTAACTAACTAACAGGTCCTAACAACTAACAGGTCCTAACTAACTAAACTAATAACTAACAGGTCCTAACTAACTAACAGTCCTAACTAACTAACAGGTCCTAACTAACTAACAGGTAACAGGTCCTTTACAGTATACATATTACCCTAAAAGTGGAGCAGCAATCCCTGCTACCACACATTCCAGCGATTGACCCTCCGACTCTGACTCGAAACCTTTCACATGTCATAGTGGGTCTCTTAACTGTGTTTCAAAACAAACATGGCTCAGGATATATTCCAGAGCCAAACCGAAACTCCACATTCCCATGAAGCTGATGAGGAGAATACCCTGGGTATTCGTCTAGGCTGATTAATTAAATACTGAAACTAACCACAAATAGTCTGGTCTGAAATACTGAAACTATCGTCAAATAGTCTGGTCTGAAATACTGAAATAGTCCTAAGTAAATATTACAAAACAAACCTCTGTTATAATTCTTTCACTACTTTATACCAGAGCCATATTCCCTATATAGTGCACTACCTAATACCAGAGCCCAATTCCCTATATAGTGCACTACCTAATACCAGAGCCCTATTCCCTATATAGTGCACTACTTTATACCAGAGCCCTATTCCCTATATAGTGCACTACTTTATACCAGAGCCCTATTCCCTATATAGTGCACTACCTAATACCAGAGCCCAATTCCCTATATAGTGCACTACTTTATACCAGAGCCCTATTCCCTGTATAGTGCACTACCTTATACCAGAGCCCTATTCCCTATATAGTGCACTACTTTATACCAGAGCCCTATTCCCTACATAGTGCACTACTTTATACCAGAGCCCTATTCCTACATAGTGCACTACTTTATACCAGAGTATAGTGCACTACTTTATACCAGAGCCCCATTCCCTATATAGTGCACTACTTTATACCAGAGCCCTATTCCCTATATAGTGCACTACTTTATACCAGAGCCCTATTCCTATGTAGTGGTACTACTATAGACCAGAGTCCTATTCCCTATATAGGGCATTACTTTAGACCAGACCCCTATTCCCTACATAGTGCACTAGTTTAGACCAGAGCCCTATTCCCTATATAGTGCACTACTTTATACCAGACCCCTATTCCCTACATAGTGCACTAGTTTAGACCAGAGCCCTATTCCCTATATAGTGCACTACTTTATACCAGAGCCCTATTCCCTATATAGTGCACTACATTTCAAGTCATGGAGGTTAAACTAATTAAAGGTTAAACTGTATTTCTTCACTGTTTCCCCGGACGTTTTTATCTTGCATTTATATTTTAGTTACCGAGCAGACACCCTTATCCAGAGCGAATTACATGAGCAATTAGGGCTAAGTACCTTGCTCAAGGGTACAGACAGACTTTTTACCAAGTTACCTCAGTGAATCGAACCAGCAACCTTTCAGTTACTGGCCCAACGCTATGAACCCCTAGCCAGCCATCATTCATCAGCCAAACAACCCTAGTTATCCATCATTCATTACAAACTAACATGCAGACCAGACTGGGCGCGTGTGTCTGTCATCGCCACACCAGACGAGATGAGGACACGCAGGTTGAAATGTCAAAATGAACTCTGAACCAACTATATCAATTTGGGGACAGGTCGATAAGTATTAAACATTGATTGGAATTTAGCTAGCTTGCTGTTGCTAGATAATTTGTCCTGGGATATAAATATTGGGTTGTTATTTTACCTGAAATGCACAAGGTCCTCGACTCAGACAATGAATCCACAGATAAAAGGGTAAACCGAGTTAGTTTCTAGTAATCTCTCCTCCTTCAGGCTTCTTCTTCTTCTGTGGACTTTATATGGCGGTTGGCAACCAACATTAAGGTGCATTACCACCACCAACTGGACTGGATTGGACCTCAGTTTATCTTTCAATCACCCACGTACGTATACGCACCTAAAAACCAATGAGGAGATGGGACAGGCGGAACTTGCAGCGCTCCAAGCGTCACAAATAGAACAAATTTAAATTTTTGCGCCTGGCTAAGTAGACGCTGTTGACGCGTGCGAGTAGCGTGGGTGCAACAATTGTATTAATTATGGATCCCCATTAGTTCCTGTCAAGGCAGCAGCTACTCTTCCTGGGGGTTTATTGTGGAACCCCATTAGTTCCTGCCAAGGCAGCAGCTACTCTTCCTGGGGTTTATTATGGATCCCCATTAGTTACTGCCAAGGCAGCAGCTACTCTTCCTGCTGTTTATTATGGATCCCCATTAGTTACTGCCAAGGCAGCAGCTCCTCTTCCTGGGGTTTATTATGGATCCCCATTAGTTACTGCCAAGGCAGCAGCTCCTCTTCCTGGGGTTTATTATGGATCCCCATTAGTTACTGCCAAGGCAGCAGCTACTCTTCCTGGGGTTTATTATGGATCCCCATTAGTTCATGCCAAGGCAGCAGCTCCTCTTCCTGGGGTTTATTATGGATCCCCATTAGTTACTGCCAAGGCAGCAGCTACTCTTCCTGGGGTTTATTATGGAACCCCATTAGTTCATGCCAAGGCAGCAGCTACTCTTCCTGGGGTTTTATTATGGATCCCCATTAGTTACTGCCAAGTGGAACAGCTACTCTTCCTGAGGTTTATTATGGATCCCCATTAGTTAATGATCAAGAAAGCAGCAATACAAAACTTCCTGGGGTTTATTATGGATCAGCCCATTGGTGCAACAAACAGACAGGCAGCAGCTCCTCTTCCTGGGGTTTATTATGGATCCTAAATTAGTTACTGCCAAGGCAGCAGCTACTCTTCCTGGGGTTTATTATGGATCCCCATTAGTTCATGCCAAGGCAGCAGCTACTCTTCCTGGGGTTTATTATGGATCCCCATTAAACCCAAGGCAGCAGCTGACTCTTCCTGGGATAACATTAAATATAGAACCCCATTAGTTCATGCCAAGGCAGCAGCTACTCTTCCTGGGGTTTATTATGGATCCCCATTAGTTACTGCCAAGGCAGCAGCTACTCTTCCTGAGGATCCATTATGGATCCCCATTAGTTACTTCAGGCAGCAGCTACTCTTCCTGGGGTTTATTATGGATCCCCATTGTTACTGCTAAATGACCAGCTACTTCTTCCTGGGGTTTATTATGGATCCCCATTAGTTATTCACAGTGGCAGCTACTCTTCCTGGCCTTTTTCACAGTGTTTCTTCCAAATGACCTCCTCTGACAAGAGGTGGAACAAGGATCTGGACCAAAATGCAGCGTGGTTCGTTAGATACATCTTTAATGATGAAGAAAACACTGAACAATACAAAACAACAAAGTGCTTCTCTAAACAGCCCTGGACTGGTGCATAAACACAGAGACAGGAACAATCACCCACAGTTCATTCACAGTGAAACCCAGGTTCTCTAAATGACCTGGCCTTCTTCAATCAGAGACAACGATAATCACCTGACTCTGATTGAGAAGTGCTTCTCTAAATGACCATGGACTAATCTATTCACCCCACACAACCCCAAGACCTGAAACACACTTCAAATAAACCCATGTCAAATGACCTGGCCTGACTTCATTAAATGAAGATAACATAATAAAATAAACCAGGGCGTGACAGGTTCATTAGTGGTTCCTAAATTACCTGGCCTACTCTTCCTGGGGTTTATAAATGATCCCCATTACTTCATTCACAGTGCTACTCTTCCTGGGGTTTATTCATGGATCCCAGTGGTTCCTGCCAAAGCAGACCAGCCTACTTCATTCCAGTGGTTTCTAAATGATGGCCTACTTCATTCACAGTTCCTCTAAATGACCTGGCCTACTTCATTCCTGGGATCCAGCAAAATGAAGGCAGATTACTTCATTCACAGTGGTTCTCTAAATGACCTGGCCTACTTCATTCACAGTGGTTCGCTAAATGACCTGGCCTACCTCATTCACAGTGGTTCTCTAAATGACCTGGCCTACTTCATTCACAGTGGTTCTCTAAATGACCTGGCCTACTTCATTCACAGTGGTTCTCTAAATGACCTAACCTACTTCATTCACAGTGGTTCTCTAAATGACCTGGCCTACTTCATTCACAGTGGTTCGCTAAATGACCTGGCCTACTTCATTCAGTGGTTCTCTAAATGACCTGACCTACTTCATTCACAGTGGTTCTCTAAATGACCTGGCCTACTTCATTCACAGTGGTTCTCTAAATGACCTGGCCTACTTCATTCACGGTGGTTCTCTAAATGACCTGGACCTACTTCATTCACGGTGGTTCTCTAAATGACCTGGCCTACTTCATTCACAGTGGTTCTCTAAATGACCTGGCCTACTTTATTCACAGTGCTTTTCTAAATGACCTGGCCTACTTTATTCACAGTGCTTTTCTAAAAGACCTGGCCTAGTTCATTCAGTGGTTCTCTAAATGACCTGGCCTACTTTATTCACAGTGCTTCTCTAAATGACCTGGCCTAGTTCATTCACAGTGGTTCTTTAAATGACCTGGCCTACTTCATTCACAGTGGTTCTCTAAATGACCTGGCCTAGTTCATTCACAGTGCTTCTCTAAATGACCTGGCCTAGTTCATTCACAGATTCCTTTCTGTTGTATAATGAGTGTGCTAGAAACCTGTTGGCCGAGTTTTGATGAGTTAATTAAAGGCCAACACTGTGATTTGATGATATAATCCCTCCAACGCTGGAGCGACTCAGATCAAGTCATGACTCATCGCGTTCATGGTGTGAAATGAGGCGTGGAGCAGGAAATATCACAAACCGCTCGGAAAGAGATCAATCAGAGTGGTTTCTTAAAGGATGATGCATCTGAGGCTTGTTAGCTTAAGTTGCTGACTCATACGTCTATACTATATATGTTTTGAGTTATAAGCTTTGTTATTGTACTTGCAAATCTAGCTTGTTTGACTCAGCCAACAACTTAATGAATCTATCGCTGCCTAATTTAGTGTTATAGTTATATAACCTGAATGTTGGTGGGATGAGCTGAGGAAACAATTTTTCAAATGAATCAACTATGACCTGGGTTCATGAAACATTACGCAAACGAACATAACAACACAAGACAAGAATGAAAAGACTTTGAACTCCAACTGATCTGTGATTGAACAACATTCAAATGAGCAGGCTACTGCCACAACTCACCAATGAAAGAAATGGCCTCTGGGAAAAACTGCGAGAGGTTTTGGCTCCAGTGATCGGAGATGGGGATCTGTTTGTACTTGAAGTCTCCGTCGTGTTCAAACATGTTGGGCAGGTTGGGCGTGACGTTCAGGATGTACTTGATGTTGTACTTCCCCAGGATGTCCAGGTTGGTGGAGTCTTTGGCACAGCCCAGGTAGAGGTACGGTAAGATCTGGACCGGGAAGGCAGGCTGGTTGTTGGGGAGAGGGCTGCCCTCGGACTCGGTGGCGCTGACCGGTTCTCTGTCCGATGACTCCCCATCAGAACAGTCAGAGCTGATCCTCAGCCCCCCCAGCCCCAGGACAGACGCAGGCGGGGAGCTGCTGGGGCAGGAACAGTCAAGGTTCATCTCACAGTGTTCTGGGTAGTCTGTCTGGAACTTGTTGAATCCACCTGGAAACACCAACGGAGACGTTTTAGAATAGAATCAAATAAAATAGAATCAAATCAAAACAGAAGAGAACTGCTGGAAAGAACAAAAGAGATGTTTTAGAATAGAATTAAATAGAACAGAACTGCTGGAAAGAAAGAACGTTTTAGAATAGAATTAAATAGAACAGAATGGAAAGAACAAAAGAGACGTTTTAGAATAGAATTAAATAGAACAGAAGAGAATCGTTTAGAATATAATCAAATCAAATAGAATCAAATAAAACAGAAGAGAACTGCTGGAAAGAACAAAAGAACGTTTTAGAATAGAATTAAATAGAACAGAACACAGATGGGTCGTTTAGAATAGAATCAAATCAAACAGAACAGAACAGAACTGCTGGAAAGAACAGAATCAGAACAACATGAGAAAGGTATCTGTGACATGTCGTTCCAGCGATTCTATAAATACAATACAGAGAAATTAGAATAGATTATAGCTTTATTGTCCAATGTGCAAATTGGAATATCATCTGTGTGTGTGATAAATGATAGCATGAACAGAGATCTACCAGAATACTGACCGAAAGGTGTGAACAGCATGTATCAATTCAAAATGGCGAAATAAACTCCAAGAACAACCAGATACTATTTATATGTGCTAAACAGGAAACGGGCCTACTTCCTACATGACCGTAAAATAAATGTATACTGATACCGTAGCACATTAAACCCTATAACACAATAATAAACCCATCTCAAACACTGATGTTTTGGGAATGGGATTACTGTACATCCCATGTTTCCAATCCTTCAACATTTCATAGGCCCGGTTCTGGGCCCGGTTCCCCAAAAACATCTTAAGGTTAAGTTTATCGTTAGAAAGTTCGTAGGAGCATCGTTAAATCTCCGAGCTGTTTCCCAAAAAGCACTTGAAAACGCTCGTAATCTAACGCCCGCGTCAGACCGCTGGTAGAACAGCTAAATGTATCGTTAAAATGCATTTTCTCCGCCGCGCGTCACTTAATACACGGAACATCTCCGCTACACGTGGAATCACGCGGTTTATCCGCTATGACCGCCATAACTTTAGAACAAAGTTGACTACCAATTGAAAGTTTCCCATGTCTTTGCAATTAATACAAACAAGCGACGTATAAAAAGGATGCTTCAAATGAATAGACCTGAGATGAAAGCATTAACATGTAAATACAGTAGGCTATAGGCCAATACATTTAAATCATATTGAATTATATTGCATGTTAAATAAATTGAGTTCTACATTGCTACTTGTAGGCTACTGTCTGTAATTTGTCTCAATATATTTTATGAAATTTAGCCTAACGTGCGCAATTCTTTCCAAAATCCTTAAATAATTAATATTGTCACGTTCGTCATAACGATGAGACCAAGGCGTGAGATGAATACATACTTCTTTAAATGAAGAATAAACACTGAACAAACTATACAAAACAACCGTGACGCTACTAAAACGAGTGCTGCCAGACAACTACACATAGACAATAACCCACAAAACGCAAATTGAAAAATGGCAACCTAAATAGGATCCCCAATCAGAGACAACGATAAACAGCTGTCTGATTGGGAACTAATTCACGCCACCATAGACCTACATATACCTAGACATAGTAAAAAATCCATAGATAGTCAAAAAACCTAGACAGGCCAAAAACACCAAGACAATGCAAAACGAAACCAACCACCCATGTCACACCCTGACCTAACCAAAATAATAAAGAAAACAAAATTAACTAAGGTCAGGGCGTGACACATAACATGTTTACTCGTTTAGATTGGTCTACCAGTCGAAAGTTAAAGGGCTTGAACCATTGTGATTCTTACTACTGTGACATAGTAAGAAATAAGCGACTATTAAGACAATAGAAGAAGAATGGATCATTCCCACCACTGCCAACAGATTGATTCCAATCAGGGCACCATAGACCTACATATACCTAGACAAACCAAAACCCCATAGATATACAAAAACCCAAGACAGGGTAAAAACACCTAGACAATACAAAAACTAAACCAAAATATAACTGGTTTATTTTGAAGTGTTTGAGAACATAAAGAGCAGTATTTTTTTAAATATCCTAATACTGTATATTATGGCATAGGAAACATGGCTGCCATCCATTGACTTTTCATTCAGACAACAATTATTTTACAACTTTAATATGATACAGAATGTAAAAGAATAGTGTAACTTGTTGAAAGGGAAACAGATCATTAGTATCATACGGTTGCCTTGATTTAGCGACAATATAACTTTGGGCTATAATCCAGTGGTAACTGTAGTATCTTTATTTAACTCGGCAAGTCAGTTAAGAACAAATTCTTATTTACAATGAGGGCCTCAATGGGAACTAGGAAATGGGTTAACTGCCTTGTTCAATGGCAGAACGGCCTAGGAACAGTGGGTTAACTGCCTTGTTCAATGGAAGAACGGCCTAGGAACAGTGGGTTAACTGCCTTGTTTAATGGCAGAACGGCCTAGGAACAGTGGGTTAACTGCCTTGTTCAATGGCAGAACGGGGAACAGTTAACTGGCCTAGGAACAGTGGGTTAACTGCCTTGTTTAATGGCAGAACGGCCTAGGAACAGTGGGTTAACTGCCTTGTTCAGGGGCAGAACGGCCTAGGAACAGTGGGTTAACTGCCTTGTTCAATGGCAGAACGGCCTAGGAACAGTGGGTTAACTGCCTTGTTCAGGGGTAGAACGGCCTAGGAACAGTGGGTTAACTGCCTTGTTCAATGGAAGAACGGCCTAGGAACAGTGGGTTAAATACCTTGTTCAGGGGCAGAACGGCCTTGGAACAGTGGGTTAACTGCCTTGTTCAAGGGGTAGAACGGCCTAGGAACAGTGGGTTAAATACCTTGTTCAGGGGTAGAACGGCCTTGGAACAGTGGGTTAAATACCTTGTTCAGGAACAGTGGGTTAACTGGCTTGAAGGGGCAGAACGGCCTAGGAACAGTGGGTTAACTACCTTGTTCAGGGGCAGAACGGCCTTGGAACAGTGGGTTAACTGCCTTGTTCAATGGCAGAACGGCCTAGGAACAGTGGGTTAAATACCTTGTTCAGGGGTAGAACGGCCTTGGAACAGTGGGTTAAATACCTTGTTCAGGGGTAGAACGGCCTAGGAACAGTGGGTTAACTGCCTTGTTCAGGGGAAGAACGGCCTAGGAACAGTGGGTTAAATGCCTTGTTCAGGGGAAGAACGGCCTAGGAACAGTGGGTTAACTGCCTTGTTCAGGGGCAGAACGGCCTAGGAACAGTGGGTTAAATGCCTTGTTCAGGGGCAGAACGGCCTAGGAACAGTGGGTTAACTGCCTTGTTCAATGGCAGGGTAGGAACAGTGGGTTAACTGCCTTGGCCTAGGAACAGTGGGTTAACTGCCTTGTTCAGGGGCAGAACGGCCTAGGAACAGTGGGTTAAATGCCTTGTTCAGGGGCAGAACGGCCTAGGAACAGTGGGTTAACTGCCTTGTTCATTTAGGGGCAGGACGGCCTAGGAACAGTGGGTTAACTGCCTTGTTCAGGGGCAGAACGGCCTAGGAACAGTGGGTTAACTGCCTTGTACATTTAATGGCAGAACGGCCTAGGAACAGTGGGTTCAATGGCAGAACGGCCTAGGAACAGTGGGTTAACTGCCTTGTTCAATGGAAGAACGGCCTAGGAACAGTGGGTTAACTGCCTTGTTCAATGGCAGAACGGCCTAGGAACAGTGGGTTAACTGCCTTGTTTAATGGCAGAACGGCCTAGGAACAGTGGGTTAACTGCCTTGTTCAATGGCAGAACGGCCTAGGAACAGTGGGTTAACTGCCTTGTTCAGGGGTAGAACGGCCTAGGAACAGTGGGTTAACTGCCTTGTTCATGGAAGGGTAGGAACGGCCTAGGAACAGTGGGTTAACTGCCTTGTTCAGGGGTAGAACGGCCTTGGAACAGTGGGTTAACTACCTTGTTCAGGGGTAGAACGGCCTTGGAACAGTGGGTTAACTGCCTTGTTCAGGGGTGGGTTAACTGCCTTGTTCAGGGGTAGAACGGCCTTGGAACAGTGGGTTAACTACCTTGTTCAGGGGTAGAACGGCCTTGGAACAGTGGGTTAACTGCCTTGTTCAGGGGCAGAACGGCCTTGGAACAGTGGGTTAACTGCCTTGTTCAGGGGCAGAACGGCCTAGGAACAGTGGGTTAACTGCCTTGTTAGGAACAGTGGGGGCAGAACGGCCTAGGAACAGTGGGTTAACTGCCTTGTTCAATGGAAGAACGGCCTAGGAACAGTGGGTTAACTGCCTTGTTCAGGGGTAGAACGGCCTAGGAACAGTGGGTTAACTGCCTTGTTCAGGGGCAGAACGGCCTAGGAACAGTGGGTTAACTGCCTTGTTCAATGCCGAACGACAGATTTTCGTACCTCGTCAGCTCGGGGATTCCAACACTCTAACCACTAGGCTACCTACTGCCCCTTAGGAATGGCTGCAACCTGGTTTCACAGCATTTCGTATTATTCTGTATGTAAATTACATAACACTCCAATTGCTATGATATGTTACGTTTCGTATGGTAGGTATTAATTTGTGGATGTCCATCAACCAATTTGTATGATATGTTACCAATTACAATGATACAGTATGTTACGAATTGCAACTCATACAATATGTTACGGATTTGGAGAACGTATGATATGTTGCAAATTCCAATTTGTTGTTGCTAACGTTAGCTAGTCTAGGTTTTAGGCAGGGATGCCAACTGCTGAGGGCCCAGAAAGGTGACACTTTTTTGTTGCACTGAAACATACAATAAATCTCTGCTAGGTGGAAATACAGGTTTTAACTAATTAAACAACAAAGAATATAATCTACATGATCCGTCTCTGTGTGTAAAATATAAAGTGGTTAATGTGAACCGAACTCACAGCTGAAAAAAAACGTAAAGAAAACAATCCAATGTTATTTGTTGACTAAACTTTACTGCAAATGACACTCAAGTCTTGAGTAAAAAAAACTAATGTTGCAGTTACCATGACAGCCTTTATAATAGAACGCTTGTGACCACACACACACACACACACCTAAATATTGCACTTGGGGGGGGGGGGGGAAACATCTTAAAGTAGAAATATAATGAAACAAACAAGCTTTCTATTGTTGCTCTATTACAGTGGCCACTACAGTAGACATCGATCAGGTGCACAAGGCTACATGTGTGCAAAAAATTATATTCACTGAGTAAAAAAAAAAATTATAAACACACACACGTGTTACTGTCAAGTTCAACACAACAAAAGCAACATCTTTGGGCTACACATTATTACATTGTACACTTTCTGCCTGTGGACATCTGTTCTACAATGTGCCAGCAGAGCATGAGACCCTTTGTTGGCATAATTGATCTCTTTCAGGCAGAGAGTAACACCTGACAACCCTTTTCTCCACTGTATTGAAGGAGTGAGAAAGAGGGAACGTGTGTGTTGTTCCTTTCACCTCTATAGAGGCATCCAGCTTAAACCAGGCGAGGCTCCAGCTACACTTGTTTAACAAGCAACGTCTCATTTTCACCTAATTCTCTCATTCTGAAAATTAACCACATAGTGTAGAGGGATTAGTTCGTTAACTAGTTAACATTATTTTATTTTTTTTACCTTTATTTAACTAGGCAGTTAAGAACAAATTCTTAATTTTCACACAGATTGCCGGGGTTTAGTAAGCAATTAACGCGTTATAACTTGAGGAACGGCAAGGAGTCATATACCAGTTGATACTATGGCAAATTAGTTAGGTTACTAATGTTAGCTTCATGTTGTAACGTTAGCTAGCTAACATTAGCTGTCTGACTTTATTAGCAAGCTAATTTTCACACCATAAACTCAATTATTTGATCAGTAAAGTTGGCTAATGTTGCTCAACATTTCTCTGGCTCACTAGCGGAGAATTCGATCCAGCTCGCAAGATACTTCAAATACTCGATCCACCACCCTTTCTCCCTCACCTCAAACTTTCCAAATGTTTTTCGGTTACAGCTCATGAAGTACGCATCATCACCTTCTCACCCCCGTCTCCGTGGTCAGGCTCCTCACCTAACGTTACCTGTTCATTATCGTTCAGGGGACGCGCTGTTGTAACCTTCTCACGTAACGTTACCTGTTTATTATCGTTCAGGGGACGCGCTGTTGTATAACCTTCTCACGTAACGTTACCTGTTTATTATCGTTCAGGGGACGCGCTGTTGTATAACCTTCTCACGTAACGTTACCTGTTTATTATCGTTCAGGGGACGCGCTGCTGTAACTGACAAGCTACCTTTCCAGAGGCTCGCTGATGCTGTAACTAGTCAGTTGGTTGCCTCTTCTTTCTTCAGCTGCGCTGCATTCTGTTGTTATGTGAACGATTGGCTGAGCCTTGGACACAACCAGTATTGCTCCGACCCCTACTCCAAAAGTGTTATCATTGGATCTACACAAATCACGTAGGTCACCTATTTTGGATTCAAAATGGCGAATTTCACTGAAAGGTGACTAGTTTGCATCCCTGGTTAATTAAGACAAAGGTTAGGAATTCGGTTAAAGGGTTAGGGTTAACTAAAAGGTTTAAGGTTAGAGTTAGGAGAAAGGTTAGCTAACATTCTAAGAAGTTGCAAAGTAGCTAATATTGCATGTGATGAGATTCGAACACACAACCTTTGGGTTGCTAGACGTTATCTGCCTGACCAACCACCCTCTTTTCATTTTTGCCTTCAGCAACCTCGTCTTATGTTACCATACCAAACATAATATATCATAGGAAATGTAAATCCAGACACTGAATTTAGTATGTTACGTCTAGTCTATGAGACCAGGCTGAGGAATAGAACATAGTTTGGGCTATAGTGGATTCGTAGGCTAACAGGTAGTCTAGAACAGAATATAATATACACTCTTAGAACATAAAGGGTTATAAAAGGATTATTTCGCTGTCCCCATAGGAGAACACTTTTTCGTTCCATGTAGAACCCTCTTTAAAAAAGGTTCAACATGGAACCCAAGGGGGATTTATCTGGAACCAAAAGGATTCTCTAAAGGATTCTCTGTTGATTCTCTGTTGTTCTAGACTGCACCTTTTTTCCAAGAGTGTAGAATAGAATACGGAAATATCACAATTAAAGAGCAAAGAAGCTAACTCTCACCTTCCAGGTAAAAAGCCTTGGAGCCGTCATCCCGGAGCTTTTGCAGTAGCAAGCCGAGGACAGAGCTCACCAGCCCGGTCTCCTGCCAGTCCGTAGTGGCCTCGTCGTAGAGAAGAATCATATCCGTTTTGCACCGCTTCACGAATTTCTCCTTATCCTCGTTGTTGGGAATGATGGACCGGATCGGTAGATTCCCCTTCTTTAGTCTCCGCAGCATCAAACCGGGAATCGCCAGATTGATGGCCGACTCTATGTGTGATGATTCGTAGAGCTCGTGCGATCGGCAGTCCAGTAGCAGTAGCGAGCTCACACCGAGCCCGGACTCAAGTTCCTCTTGAAGCCATTCCACACTTTTACTCGACATCATCTCTGTCACGACCCGGGAACCCTTCCAAAGAGTAATTTTCATTAGGGAAATATAGATGCGGCTCTTTGCACTAACACACGGGCAAAAAAAAAAAATCACGGCGCAAAACTTCTACTCGTGTGGATATGGACAGAACCACGTCCGTCCGCTCTGATCCCGGTCGTCCCACGATACAGCAGCAGCTCACCCGGGCTGGTAGACGGAATCAACACACCACCAGGCTTCAACACACTAACGATATTCTCTCAGACCGTTTGATACTGCGTCCTATTACTGAAAATACCCTATAGGCTAAGTGTTGTCTGGTTTTATAAATCTGATCAAAATGTGGCTTCCAGATGAATCATAACTACAGCACATTATTTTTGGACATTTGCCTTTCGACCGCCTCCCGTGTGTCATTTCCAGTAACCGCTATGAGAGGCAGACCGAAGTAAAAGGAGTATGCAGACCGGAGGGCATGTCACTGAAGGAGAAGGAGGAGTTGGGGAACAGTTAAAGACGCAGCGCACAGCGGAGCGGAGTGGAAAGTGTTTCGGACATCATGTTCCCTCTATGTCTCTCGCCACCTGAATAGCACACAAATGGCCTAAAATATGTGACTAATAATTAATTCAACCTGTTCGGATTCCGGGGAAACTGGAGAAGTCTCTTGGGATCTCCAAATGCATAATTTGCATAATTGCGTAGAGAAACATTTGGGGCAACCTCTGGCACAGAGACTAGTATTCCATGCCGATTTACAATCCATTTGGGGCAACCTCTGGCACAGAGACTAGTATTCCATGCCAATGTACCATCCATGATGGTTAGGCTGGACACTGGACCATAACAATACAATTAGCTAAGATTGTCCCTTCTAAACATTCACATACATGCCTTTCAGATTTCAATAGACCTATAATAATGAGATTAGAAACAAAGGACAATGGGTAATTGATGTGGTCGGTTCCTCTTTAACAGATCCCTCTCTTCCCTCCCGCGTCTCACCCCCCTCCCTCTCCCTCTCACCCCCCTCCCTCTCTCTCTCACCCCCCCTCCCTCCCCCCTTCCTCCCTCCCCCCCCCTCCTCCCCTCTCTCTCACCCCTTCCTCCCCCCCTCCCTCCCCCCTCCCTCACTCACTCCCCCTCCCTCCCCTCTCACTCACCCCCCCTCCCCCTCTCACTCACCCCCTCCCCCTCACTCCCCCCCTCCCCCCCCTCTCACTCCCTCCCTCCCTCCCCCTCTCTCACCCCCCCCTCCCTCCCTCCCCTCTCTCTCACCCCCTCCCTCCTCCCTCTCACCCCCTTCCCTCCCTCTCTCCCCTTCCCTCCCCCTCTCCCCCCTGCCTCCCCCCCCTCCCCTCTCACTCACCCCCCCCCCTCCTCACCCCCTCCCTCCCCTCTCTCTCAACCTCCCTCCCCCTCTCCTCTCCTCTCTCTCTCTCTCTCTCAACCTCCCTCCCCTCTCACCCACCCGACCTGAGAAGACTAGTCATGAATGGACCGCCCTGATTGAAAAAAAAAAATTCTCATGGTTGATAAAATCCTATGGTGAAATCTGAAATGAACTTGTCGTTGACCACAATATTACATTACATTCTATCTTATAACAATGTATTTACAAAGAAGTTACATATTTGACAAGTACAGTGTTATGACTTTTCTACTCATTTGGACGTCTAAGTAGCAGCTGTAGCTCACATCTAGCGATGAAGAGAAAAACCAAAGGTTTGTTTTTACACTCACAGCTGCAGGACAGAAGGCATAGAGCCACTGGCAGCAGACAATGCCTCTTTATCCCTCTGTCCCAATGACTTAACATTTACTTCAGACTCTGACAGCTAACTCTTGGGTTTCCATCCCTCTCTTCCCAAACCCCCCCAATGAACAATAAGTTACAGATTTACCCACGGAGCGCTGACGCTACTAGCTACTGTTAGCCTCTCAACAGTAAGGAACAGATTTACCTACTGAGCGCTGAAGCTACTAGCTACTGTTAGCCTCTCATCAGTAAGTTACAGATTTACCCACGGAGCGCTGACGCTACTAGCTACTGTTAGCCTCTCAACAGTAAGGAACAGATTTACCTACTGAGCGCTGAAGCTACTAGCTACTGTTAGCCTCTCATCAGTAAGTTACAGATTTACCCACGGAGCGCTGACGCTACTAGCTACTGTTAGCCTCTCAACAGTAAGGAACAGATTTACCTACTGAGCGCTGAAGCTACTAGCTACTGTTAGCCTCTCATCAGTAAGTTACAGATTTACCCACGGAGCGCTGACGCTACTAGCTACTGTTAGCCTCTCATCAGTAAGTTACAGATTTACCCACGGAGCGCTGAAGCTACTAGCTACTGTTAGCCTCTCAACAGTAAGTTACAGACTTACAGCCTCGCAACACTAGACCCTGGCTAAATGTACAGACCAAAAAGAGTTGTACGGAATCTTGTTAAATTACCTTTTGGTTTTTGGGAATGATTTGAATCCGTTTGTCCTGTCGTAGGGCAAGGAGTTTCTTCTGTAATAGGGCCAGGAGTTTGTTTTTACCATGTGATTGGACCAAGAACAAAAAAAAATCAGGTTCTAGTTATACACTAGAAGGGCCCAGAGTTTAAACCTCCAGGTCTTAGTTAGACGGTAGAAGGATCTAGAAGAAAAAGAAACACACACCTATTAAGACGAGGTGCTGGCTAGCGGAGTAGAAACTTGAAAATAAAAGAGAGCCGCACACTCTTGGAGCTCAGATCCAAAAATGTAATTACCAACGTTTCAGCCAAGCTGTCGAAACGCTCCTAGAATGTGCGGCTCTCTTTTATTTTCAAGACGGTAGAAGGAACCAGAGTTGAACCCTCTGGGTCTTAGTTATACACTAGAAGGGCCCAGAGTATAAACCTTTAGGTCTTAGTTAGACACTAGATGGAACCAGAATTTTCCCTGAACAGACTCCATTAGTTCTGCTGTCTATTTGTCTAGACACGGTAGAATTTAGGCAGTAGAATGGCCTTACTGAAGAGATCAGTGACTTTCAACATGGCACCATCATAGGATGCCACCTTTCCAACAAGTCAGTTCATAAAATTTCTTCCCTGCTAGAGCTGCCCCCGGTCATCTGTAAGTGCTGTTAATGTGAAGTGGAAACGTCTCGGAGCAACAACGGCTCAGCCGTGAAGTGGTAGGCCACAAGCTCACAGAACGGGACCGCCGAGTGCTGAAACGCATGGCACGTAACAATCGTCCTCGGTTGCAACACTCACTGCTGAGTTCCAAACTGCCTCTGGAAGCAACGCCAGCACAATAACTTTTCATCGTGGAGCTTCATGAAATGGGTTTCCATGACCGAGCAGCCGCACACAAGCCTAAAATCACCATGCGCAATGCCAAGTGTCGGTTGGAGTGGTTTAAAGCTCAGTGGACTCAGTGGAAACGCGTGGTGGAATGACGAATCACGCTTCACCATCTGGCTGTCCCTGCAGTTGGACTGACTATCGCCTTTAACAGTGAAGTCCCTGCAGTTGGACTGACTATCGCCTTTAACAGTGAAGTCCCTGCAGTTGGACTGACTATCGCCTTTAACAGTGAAGTCCCTGCAGTTGGACTGACTAGCCCCTTTAACAGTGAAGTCCCTGCAGTTGGACTGACTAGCCCCTTTAACAGTGAAGTCCCTGCAGTTGGACTGACTATCGCCTTTAACACTAGATGGGGGGGGGGGGGGAGATGGAGGAGGAGATGGGGGAGGAGATGGAGAGGAGGCGGTGGAGGAGACGGAGACGGGTGTGGAGATGGGGGAGGAGACGGGAGAAGAGATGGAGATGGGGGAGGAAACAGGGAAGGGGATGGGGGAGGAGACGGGGGAGATGTAGGAGGAGACGGGGGAGGAGATTGAGCAGGAGACGGAGGAGACGATGTAGAAAGAGATGGGGGAGGAAGATGAATGAGGAGATGGGGGAGGAGGTGTGGGAGGAAGTGTGGGAGGAGATGGAGGATTAGATGGGGGAGGACATGGGGGAGGAGGACATGGGGGATTAGATGGGGAGGAGATGGAGGATTAGATGGAGGAGGAGATGGGGGAGGAAGATGAATGAGGAGATTGAGGAGGAGATGGGGGAGGAGGTGTGGGTGGAAGTGTGGGAGGAGATGGAGGATTAGATGGGGGAGGAGATGGAGGAGGAGATGGTGGAGGACATGGGGGAGGAGGACATGGGGGAGGAGGACATGGGGGAGGAGGACATGGGGGATTAGATGGATGAGGAAGATAGAGGAAGATGGAGGAGCAGATGGATAGAGGTTTAATAAGAAAAGGATCAGAAGGACGATGCCTTGACAGCGATCAGAGTGTCAGGATCAGAGGATCAGGAGAAGTTATTGGTTGGTCAGTGTGATGATGTCAGTGATGTACGAATAAACACATGATTATGTCAGAAGAACAGGGATTCCCGATTAATCAGGAGGAGCTGAGAAGTCATCTGAGATTGGGGTTAAATCAGGACAGGACATGGCCACACTCTGAGAAGAACACCTTCATGGTGTGTGTGTTTACTGCATTCCTCGTAGTCTAAATCACCACTGTTATATCACCTTTTTAAAATAAAAAAATATGTCACCTTTATTTAACCAGATAGGCGAGTTGAGAACCAGTTCTCATTTACAACTGCAACCTTGCGAAATAGAAAGCTGAATCTAGATTTGATTTTGGATTGGAGACGCTTAATGTGGGTAAGGAAGGAGAGTTTACAGTCTAACCAGACACCTAGGTATTTGTAGTCCACATATTCTGTCAGAACCGTCCAGAGCAGTGATGCTAGTCGGGCGGGTGCGGGCAGCGAACGGTTGAAGAGCATGCATTTGGTTTTGCTAGCGTTTAAGAGCAGTTGGAGGCCACGGAAGGAGAGATGTATGGTTCATGTGGTGCAAATGTCAGTGAGGTCAGAATGGACGTGTGTTTATAGCTCTGAGTGTGTCTGTGTGTGTCTGTGTGCGTCTGTGTGCGTCTGTGTGCGTCTGTGTGCGTCTGTGTGCGTCTGCGTGTGTCTGCGTGTGTCTGCGTGTGTCTGCGTGTGTGTGCTTCAGTGTGAGAGTCAGGGTTTCCTTAATTGATTGAAATACCAATCGATGTAGTACGAGAGCTGCTGCTTCAGCTCATCAAACAGCTGGAGTGAAACATTAACTTTTAGAAGCCCAGTCATTGCGCAACAATTCTAAATGCAATCGCGTGTTAAAAACTTTTTTTTGATGGCCACGATTAAAAATAGCTACTATTTTTATTTCGCGTCACACTTTTGCAAAGAGCCGGAGAGAATTTTGAAAACATTGTTTGAAATCTGAACGTTTTACTCTATATTATAAGGCATGTCTTAGGAGGGGGACTGAGGGATAGACCCAGACTGATGCTGCTGCCTCAGTGGTACAGAGAGAGAGAGGGGGGGTAGAGAGAGAGAGGAGGAGGGGGGGTAGAGAGAGAGAGGGAGGGGGGGGGGGGGTAGAGAGAGAGAGGAGGGGGGGGGGGTACAGAGAGAGAGAGAGAGGGGGAGGGGGGGTACAGAGAGAGAGAGAGAGAGGGGAGGAGGGGGGGTAGAGAGAGAGAGAGGAGGGATAGACCCAGACTGATGCTGCTGCCTCAGTGGTACAGAGAGAGAGGAGGAGGGGGGGGGTAGAGAGAGAGAGGGGGGGGGGGGGAGAGAGAGAGAGGGGGGGGGGGGGTAGAGAGAGAGAGGGGAGGGGGGGGTACAGAGAGAGAGAGAGGAGGGGGGGGTACAGAGAGAGAGAGAGAGGAGGGGGGGGGTAGAGAGAGGAGGGAGGGGGGTACAGAGAGAGAGAGGAGGAGGGGGGGGGGGAGAGAGAGAGAGGGGGGGGTAGAGAGAGAGGAGGGGGAGGGGGTAGAGAGAGAGAGGGAGGAGGGGGGGGTAGAGAGAGAGAGGGGGGGGGGGGGTACAGAGAGAGAGGAAGGGGGGGGGGGTACAGAGAGAGAGGGAAGGGGGGGGGGGTACAGAGAGAGAGAGAGAGGGGAGGGGGGGTAGAGAGAGAGAGGAGGGGGTACAGAGGGAGGGGGGGTACAGAGAGAGAGGAGGAGGAGGGGGTAGAGAGAGAGGAAGGGGGGGGGGTAGAGAGAGAGGAGAGAGAGATACAGAGAGAGAGAGAGAGAGAGAGGAGGGGGGGGGTACAGAGAGAGAGAGGAAGGGGAGGGGGTACAGAGAGAGAGGAGAGGACTGAGGGATAGACCCAGACTGATGCTGCTGCCTCAGTGGTACAGAGAGAGAGAGGAGGAGGGGGGGTAGTGAGAGAATGGAAGGGGTAGATGGGGGGTAGAGAGAGACAAGATGTTGAGACAGAGAGGGGCAAGAGAGAGATGGAAGAGATAGAAAGTGGAGAGGGGGGAGAGAGAAAGATGTTGAGACAGAGAGGAGAGAGAGAGAGAGAGAGAGAGAGAGAGAGAAAGTGAGAGAGAGAGAGAAAGAGAGAGAAAGCGAGAGAGAGAGAAAGCGAAAAAGAGAGAGAGAGACAGAGAGAGAGAGAGAAACGAGAGAGAGAGAGAAAGAGAGAAAGCGAGAGAGAGAGAGAAAGAGAGAAAAGAGAGAGAGAGAGAGAGAGAGAGAGAGCAAGAGAGAGCAAGAGAGAGAGAGAGAAAGCGAGAGAGAGAGAGAGAGAGACATTAAAAGAAGCAAGCACAGCATATTCCAGTATTCAGGGTTCATATGTGAATTATTCAACAGTGGCTGTGAGTTTCTGGCTAGTTTAGGGCTGCATCCAAAATTTCAGCCGATTCCCTATGTAGTGCACTACTTTTGACCAGTCATATGGGCCCTGGTCAAAAGTAGTGCACTATATAGGGAATAGGGTGCTGCATGCGATACATATACTCTAAGTGTATTTTAAAGAGCTGTAATACCAGGCAGGGATTTCATTTCTCAGAGCATCTGTTCTGGTCATTATCTGGTCATTATTAATCATTATCTATTATCTGTGTTGTATCATTATTAATCATTATCTATTATCCATGTTGTATCATCATTAATCATTATCTATTATCCATGTTGTATCATTAATCATTATCTATTATCCATGTTGTATCATTATTAATCATTATCTATTATCCATGTTGTATCATTATTAATCATTATCTATTATCCATGTTGTATCATTATCTATTATCTGTGTTGTATCATTATTAATCATTATCTATTATCCATGTTGTATCATCATTAATCATTATCTATTATCCATGTTGTATCATCATTAATCATTATCTATTATCCATGTTGTATCATTAATCATTATCTATTATCCATGTTGTATCATTATTAATCATTATCTATTATCCATGTTGTATCATTATTAATCATTATCTATTATCTGTGTTGTATCATTATTAATCATTATCTATTGTCTGTGTTTTGTCCAAAGAAAAAGCAGTACTTGGTCGCTGTGAGTCGGTGATCAGATAGTATGGAGTTATTCCTTTTAATGAATGTTGCCATGAACCTCCTTCGTTCTCTCCGTGACCCAGACCACTCATTCAATATGAGATTGCTTGATTTAGTGAATGTTGTCTTTCTGAAATACTATGAAATACTAATACATCTACTTTGTTCATGACACAAGTAATTTTTTACAACAATTGTTTACAGAGATTATTTCCCTTATAATTTAATGTATCACAATTCCAGTGGGTCAGAAGTTGACTGTACCTTTGAACAGTTTGGAAAATTCCAGAAAATGATGTCATGGCTTGAGAAGCTTCTGATAGGCTAATTGACATCATTTGAGTCTGTGGATGTACAGTGGGGCAAAAAAGTATTTAGTCAGTGTAACGTCTTTCTTCTCCCTCCTCCTCTGACGAAGAGGTGGAACAAGGATCTGACCAAAATGCAACGTGGTTCGTTCGATACATCTTTAATGATGAAAAACACGAACAATACAAAACAACAAACGTCGAAAACCGAAACAGCCCTGACTGGTGCAACAAACACAGAGACAGGAACAATCACCCACAAACACACAGTGAAACCCAGGCTACCAAAATAGGGTTCCCAATCAGAGACAACGATAATCACCTGACTCTGATTGAGAACCGCCTCAGGCAGCCATGGACTAATCTATACACCCCACACAACCCCAAGACGAAACACACTACAAATAAACCCATGTCACACCCTGGCCTGACTCAATAAATGAAGATAACATAATAAATATAGACCAGGGCGTGACAGTCAGCCACCAATTGTGCATGTTCTCCCACTTAAAAAGATGAGAGAGGCCTGTAATTTTCATCATAGGTACACTTCAACTATGACAGACAAAATGACAGTAGCGTGCCGTGGTTCTGGGACCTGGGCCTTCAGTGAAGTCCTACACAGTCCCACCCGAATTAATCCACCTCTTATTACCATCATTATGATGCCATGGCTCTAGACACTATACATTTAGACAGGAACGCAGTATAACCAGGCGTTGCGTCACCTTGAAATTGAAATTTTTATTCAGAGAATTGCAGGGGAAGAGTACAATACCTTTTCATCGTGCAGCTTCGTTGCCCTGCGGGCTTGTTCGTTGAGCTGTAGATCCACTCAGGCGTCCCCAAAAGTTTTCAAAAGCACCATTGTTTGTAAGTGCCCAGCCGTACTTTGGTGTCTCGCTGCTGCCTTGGTTAGACAACTCAGGTTTGCAAAGCCAGTGTGGCTCCAAACACCAAATCGATCACTTGCAAATAATAGGCATTCCCAGCAGTACAGTTTGCAGTGCTTCTCGGAGCCTGTCTTTGTAGCGTCGGCTTTGTAGCGTCGGCGTCTACCTCTCCTGACAATGTCTAACTTTTCTTGAAATGTTTGTCTTGAGAATGGCGTTATAATTATATCCTCGACCAAATTGATATGTTCTCCTTCCGCCATTGTGGGTTGAAAAAACAGCTTAGTTGGCACGGTTTTCTTCTATCTCCTCCTCTGACGACGAGGTGTAGCAAGGATCGGACCAAAATGCAGCGTGGTAATTTTCATACATGTTTAATAATGAATAAACACGAACAATACAAAACAAAACCAAGAAACGTAACATGAAAACCGAAACAGCCTATCTGGTGACAACAAACACAGAGACAGGAACAATCACCCACGAAATACTCAAAGAATATGGCTGCCTAAATATGGTTCCCAATCAGAGACAACAATAAACACCTGCCTCTGATTGAGAACCACTTCAGACAGCCATAGACTTTTCTGGATAACCCTACTAATTCACAATCCCAACACCTACCAAAAACCCAAAACAAAACACACCACATAATAAAACCCATTTTAATTTCCATTCACTTTAAGCTACAAGCGCCCGTACTGTTGATTCTGAAGGCCTGAGGGCAGATTTTAGACCCCTGGCAACACATGATGGCTGAATATGATTGGATAAAATATCTAATATCTAATAAAGACCAGCCCTCCAAATCTCAACCTGGGGCTGGAAGCAGTGCAACCAAGAGGAACGCTATGAAATGAAGATTGTAACTCTTACTCTGGGGAATAATTTAATACATATTTGTTGGAAAATATATTTACATTTTTTTTTTATTCTGATGATGTTTAGGCCAGCAGAGAAGGCCTTGCTGGTCCTGACGGCCCACCACTGCAAAATGAGGAAAAAAGAATCCAGAAAATCACATTGTAGGATTTTTTATGAATTTATTTGCAAATTATGGTGGATATTCAGAACCACATTCCTGTAAAGATTAGAGAGGATCTCATGTTAAATACTGTTGAAGTAATATGGCTACAGGTTCATCTGCCTCACCTAAAGCCCATTCTGGTGGTAAGCTGCTATAGACCACCAAGTGCGAACAGTCAGTATCTGGATAATGTGTGTGAAATACTTGATAATGTATGTGATATCAACAGAGAAGCATCTTTTCTGGGTGATTTAAGTATTGACGGGCTCTCATCAAACTGCCCACTCAAGAAAAAACGTCAAACTGTAACCAGGTTATCAGTCAACCTACCAAGGTATTTACAAACAACACAGGAATGAAATCCTCAATATGTATTGATCACATCTTTACTAATGCTGCAGAAATATGCTTTAAAGCAGTGTCCAGATCCATCACAATATAGCAGCCATATCTAGGAAAACCAAAGTTCCAAAGGCTGGGCCTAATAGTGTGTATAAGAGGATTTATACAATATGTTTTGTAGTGATTCTTACATTGATGATGTAAATAATATTTGTTGGTCTGTGGTGTGTAATGAGGAGCAACACTGCCCTTGATACATTTATGAAATTGCTTATTCCATTTAATAATAAGTATGCTCCCATTAAGAAAATGACTGTAAAAACTGTTGAATCCCTGTGGATTGATGAGGAATTGAATAATGGTATGGTTGAGAGGGATGAGGCTAAAAGGCAAATAAGTCTGGCAGCACAACCGATTGGCAAACGTACTTAAGGAACTACACAATACTAAACTAAACAGCCTAGACCAACTGTGGCCTTGTGGTTAGAGTGTCTGCCCTGAGATTACAGCCTAGACCAACTTCGTGGCCTTGTGGTTAGAGTGTCTGCCTTGAGGTTACAGCCTAGACCAACTCAGTGGCCTTGTGGTTAGAGTGTCTGCCTTGAGGTTACAGCCTAGACCAACTCAGTGGCCTTGTGGTTAGAGTGTCTGCCTTGAGGTTACAGCCTAGACCAACTCAGTGGCCTTGTGGTTAGAGTGTCTGCCTTGAGGTTACAGCCTAGACCAACTCAGTGGCCTTGTGGTTAGAGTGTTTGCCCTGAGATGACAGCCTAGACCAACTCAGTGGCCTTGTGGTTAGAGTGTTTGCCCTGAGATGACAGCCTAGACCAACTCAGTGGCCTTGTGGTTAGAGTGTTTGCCCTGAGGTGACAGCCTAGACCAACTCAGTGGCCTTGTGGTTAGAGTGTTTGCCCTGAGATTACATGGACCAACTCTGTGGCCTTGTGGTTAGAGTGTTTGCCCTGAGGTGACAGCAGACCAGACTCAGTAAAAAAAATAATTGAGTGTATTTCGATTACGCATATATCTGAGCAAATTTCATGATACTATTAGAGTAGTGAAATAATTCAATTATTTCAACCTCCCCCATCCCTGTCTAACCTTTACCTAACATTTTTACATTTTAGTTATTTAGCAGACGCTCTTATCCAGAGCAATTTCTGTTAGTACATTCATCTTCAGATAGCTTGTGGACCAGTCATAGTCAGTACATTCATCTTCAGATAGCCAGGTGGACCAGTCATAGTCAGTACATTCATCTTCAGATAGCTAGGTGGACCAGTCATTGTCAGTACATTCATCCCAGATTAGCTAGACCAACCAGTCATAGTCAGTTACATTCATCTTCAGATAGCTAGTGAGACAACCACATATCACAGTCATGGTCAGTAGTGTTTGCCCTAGGTGACTTACCTAACCCTAACTGTTACCTAAGTGTTTGCCCTGAATTACATGGCCCATCTAACAACAAAATAACCCTAACCTAATAACCTTGCACACCAACCTCACCTCCTACCTAACAAAAAACCCTAACTGTTACTAACCTAACCTTTATCTAACCAAATTTCATGATACTATTAACCCTAACCTAACAATATTTCACCTAACCCCCATCCCTGTCTAACCCTTTACCTAACCCTATTTTAACATTTTATCTAACCATAACGCTCTTAACCCTAAGCAACAATAACCTACATTCATCTCCAGATAGCTAGGTGACATAACCCTAACTGTTACTAACATTCATCTTTATCTAACCTAGGAGGGACAACCATATATCACAGTCATAGTCAGTACATACTAACCCTTACCTAACCCTAACTGTTACCTAACCCGTACCTAACCCGTACCTAATCTAACAATAACCTAACCCTAACCTAATAACCTCACCTCACCTAACCCCTACCTAACAATTACCTAACCCTAACTGTTACTAACCTAACCTTTATCTAACCATAACCGTTACTTAACCCTAACCTAACAATAACCTCACCTAACCCCTACCTTACCTAACCCTAACTGTTACCTAACCCTAACCTAACCTTTATCTAACCATAACCGTTACTTAACCCTAACCTAACAATAACCTCACCTAACCCCTACCTTACATAACCCTAACCGTTACCTAAGCCGAACCTAACAATAACTTACCCTAACCCTTACCTAACCAAACCTAACCCTTACACAAAGCGGCGACATGATTGGTACACCAGGACAAGCTGACTGGCTGTGAAGGCCCCCTGGATGTTGTAGTTTCAGGGTTTAGTCCTAACTGCCATAGTCTCCTCTGTAAATACATTGAGCAGGTCTCAGTAAATATAGATGACAGAGAACAGAGGGATGGAGAGAGGGAGACCGGTCCAGGGGAAGGTTGGGATTGTAATAAGTATATCAGAATTGTAATACTGAGCAGACTTGTGATGCGTTTCTCTGACCACTTCAGCAGTGAAGGAAGAGCCTCCATTACATAGACAACATTCCTTGGTGTATGGAGCCGGTCATCACGCAGCAGAGACAGATGAGGTCAACTCAAGGTCAACCCCAGTTCATTTAAACTAAACGGACATATTCCACACAGAACATTTTCTCTGGTGTTCTTTATCCTGGTGAGGATGTTTTTCGTTGTTGTCAAAAAGCGAGAGAGCAGGAGAATAACAGTGTTGACCCAGTCCATTTCTATCACTGGTAGCAGGGAGGCTATAGATACACAATACTGCTGAGTTGTAGCCTTGGAACCACATGGTGTTAGAAACCAGCTCACCTCCATAGTTATCTCTCAATTGTCAAACAAAAAGTCAGAGAGGAAAAAGACCGAGACACGAGGAGAGAGGGAAAGAGCGAGAGAGAAAGAGATACAGAGAGCAGTGGAGGCTCCACAGAGGCGGAAGGGGAGGACCATCGTCCTCAGTGAATCTCATGAAAATGATCATTTTAAAAAATTTAAAAAGTTATACTTTTTAGATAAAACTATACTAAATATAATCACTTCACAAAATAAATGATTAAAGCACACTATTTTGCAAAGAAGGTGTACAGTAGCCTCAACAGCACTCTGTAAGGTAGCACCATGGTGTAGCTGGAGGACAGCTAGCTTCCGTCCTCCTCTGGATACATTGACTTCAGTACCAAACCTAGGAGGCTCATGGTTCTCACCTCATTCCCTAGACTTACACAATAATTATGACAACTTGAGGACCTCCAGAGCTCTTGCAGCATGAACTGACATGTTGTCCACCCAATCAAAGGATCAGATAATTGTTCTAGTACTGAAAGCATAAGCTACAGCTAGCTAGCACTGCAGTGCATAAAATGTGGTGAGTATTTGACTCATAGAGAGAGAGAAAGACAATATTTTAACAGTTTAAAAAATGCATTTCTTCCTAAAGTAAGGAGATAAATAGAGATTGAGAGAGCTTGTCATTATTTTTCAGTTTCACTTACTTAGCTACCAAATGCAGCTAGCAAGTTTAGCCTACTGAAACACTCTGCTCAAACAGAGGGATGCTATGTTAGCTAGCTGGCTATAACAAAGGGATGCTATGTTAGCAAGCTGGCTATAGCAGAGGGATGCTATGTTAGCTAGCTGGCTATAACAGAGGGATGTTATGTTGGCTAGCTGGCTATAACAGAGGGATGCTATGATAACAGAGGGGTGCTATGTTAGCTAGCTGGCTATAACAGAGGGATGCCATGTTAGCTAGCTGGCTATGACTACCCAACACAACACGGGAACTTTTCCAAGGTAAACTTTTGGTGTTATCTCTCTGGGATAGGGGGACGCAAATGTCCCACTTGGCCAATTGCCAGGGAAAATGCAGAACGCCAGATTCAAAACTTCTTTTCGCCGAAAAGCCTTTTTGAAATCTGACACGTTGGCTGGATTCACAATGACTGTAGCTTTAATTTGCTATCTTGCATGTGTGATTTAGGGAAAGTTAGAATTTTATAGTACTATCTGATGATAGCACAGCAGTAAACAAAGAGAGTAGCATATTTCAACCCTGCAGGCGCTACACATAAATAAAATATAAAACATGCCTTACCTTTGACGAGCTTCTTCTGTTGGCACTCCAATATGTCCCATAAACATCACAATTGGTCCATTTATTTGGTGCGTTTGATCCAGAAAAAAAAACAATTTGCGCAAAGTACAAAACATCTTTAAACTTTGCCAAAACATTTCAAAATACTTTTGTAATACAACATACAGCTGATGTGTTGTGCATTTAAAGTCCACAAGGGGAAAAGGTGAAAGAAGGAAGCTCATTTCGAGAAGGAATATGAGGTGGCTGCTATGAAAGTGAACTGTGTTGACGCATGATCAGGGGTGTATTCATTCCGTCAATTCTGTTGGAAAACGTTTCTTGAACAGAAGTAAACATAACAAAACTGGGATAAACATACCTGAATTTGTCCAAAAGAAACTTTCGCTTGCAACTGTTGGACTAATGATTACTATCATTAACTATCAGCAGGCAAGTGTGTGCAAAGCGGTATTGAATGTCACCGTCTGCTCGTGTGGCACCGTCTGTCACATCAAATGTGTCTCTCGACCTGTGTGCACCTACAGTACCAGTCAAAAGTTTGGACCTTCTCATTCAAGGGTTTTTCTTTTGTTTTTACTATTTTCTACATTGTAGGATACTTGGAGACATCAAAACTATGAAATAACACATGAAATCATGTAGTAACCAAAAAAGTGTATTTTATATTTGATTCTTCATATAGACACCCTTTGCATTGATGACAGCTTTGCACACTCTTGACAGTCTCTCAACCAGTTTCAAGAGGTAGTTACCTGAAATGCATTTCAATTTACAGGTGTGCCTTGTTAAAAGTGAATTTGTGGAATTGATTTCCTTCTTAATGCATTTAAGCCAATCAGTTATGTTGTGACAAAGTAGTGGGGGTATACAGAAGACAGCCTGATTTGGTGAAAGACCAAGTCCATATTATGGCAAGAACAGCTCAAATAAGCGAAGAGAAACGACAGTCCATCATTACTTTAAGACATGAATGTCAGTCAATCCAGAACTGAAAGTTTCTTCAAGTGCAGTCACAAAAACTATCAAGTGATGAAACTGAGGACCGCCACAGGAAAGGAAGACCCAGAGTTACCTCTGCTGCAGAGGATAAGTTCATTAGAGTTACCAGCCTCAGAAATTGCAGCCCAAATAAATGCTTCGCGGAGTTTAAGAAACAGACACATCTTAACATCAACTGTTCAGAAGAGACTGCGTGAATCAGGCTTTCATGGTTGAATTTCTAAAAAGAAACCACTACTAAAGAACACCAATATTAAGAAGAGACTTGGTTGGGCCAAGAAACATGAGCAATGAACATTAGACTGGTGGAAATCTGTCCTTTGGTCTGATTAGTCCAAATTTGGAGATTTTTGGTTCTTTGTGAGTCCCAGAGTGAGGAGGGAGTGGGAGTGCTTTGCTGGTGACACTGTAGGGGATTTATTTAGAATTCAAGGCACACCCAACCAGCATGGCTCCACCTGCATTCTGCAGCGATACACCATCCCATCTGTTTTTTTGCTTAGTGGGACTATCATTTGTTATTCAACAGGACAATGACTCAAAACACTCCTCTGGGATGTGTAAGGGCTATTTGACCAAGAATGACCAAGAATGAGAGTGATGGAGTGCTGCATCAGATGACCCGGCCTCCACAATCACCCGACCACAACCCAATTGAGATGTTTTGGGATGAGTTGGGCCTATGAGTAAAGGAAAAACTGCCAACAAGTGATCAGCATATGTGGGAACTCCTTCAAGACTGTTGGGAAGGCATTCCTCCTGCTGGTTGAGAGAATCCCAAGAGTGTGCAAAGCTGTGATCAAGGCAAAAGGTGGTTACATTGTAGAATATAAAATATAAAATACATTAGATTTTTTCAACACTTTTTGGTTACTACATGATTCCATACAGTATGTGTTATTTCATAGTTTTGATGTCTTCACTATTATTCTAGAATGTAGAAAATAGTTTAAAAAAAGAAAACCTTTGAATGAGTAGGTCTGCAAACGTATTTGCAGACCCCAACCAAGGATTATCAAATGTCGCGCTATTAATTCTCGGACAACCCACTCCCTCCACCTACCACGACGTCAGAGTACAAAAATAAGTTAACCACTGGGAATCTAAACTTAACCTATAATAAACTTCCGGTGCCGACAGAGATGGCCGCCTCGCTTCGCGTTCCTAGGAAACTATGCAGTTTTTTTTACGTGTTATTTCTTACATTAGTACCCCAGGTCATCTTAGGTTTCATTACATACAGTCGAGAAGAACTACTGAATATAGGAGCAGCGTCAACTCACCATCAGTACGACCAAGAATATGACTTTCGCGAAGCGGATTCTGTGTTCTGCCTTTCACCCAGGACAACGGAATGGATCCCAGCTGGCGACCCAAAACAACAACTTTGTAAAAGAGGGAAACGAAGCGGTCTTCTGGTCAGACTCCGGAGACGGGTACATCGCGCACCACTCCCTAGCATACTTCTCGCCAATGTCCAGTCTCTTGACAACAAGGTTGATGACATCCGAGCAAGGGTAGCATTCCAGAGGGACATCAGAGACTGTAACGTTTTTTGCTTCACGGAAACATGGCTCACTGGAGAGACGCTATCGGAGTCGGTGCAGACAGCTGGTTTCTCCACGCATCGCGCCGACAGAAACAAACATCTTTCTGGTAAGAAGACCACGACGCCATTTTGTTGATCCCTGCCTACAGACAGAAACTAAAACAAGAAGCTCCCACGCTGAGGTCTGTCCAACGCTGGTCCGACCAATCTGATTCCACACTCCAAGACTGCTTCCATAACGTGGACTGGGATATGTTTCGTATTGCGTCAGACAACAACACTGACGAATACGCTGATTCGGTGTGCGAGTTCAATAGAACGTGCGTTGAAGATGTCGTTCCCATAGCAACGATTAAAACATTCCCAAACCAGAAACCGTGGATTGATGGCAGCATTCGTGTGAAACTGAAAGCGTGAACCACTGCTTTTAATCAGGGCAAGGTGACCGGAAACATGACCGAATACAAACAGTGTAGCTATTCCCTCCGCAAGGCAATCAAACAAGCTAAGCGTCAGTATAGAGACAAAGTAGAAACTCAATTCAACGGCTCAGACACAAGAGGTATGTGGCAGGGTCTACAGTCAATCACGGATTACAAAAAGAAAACCAGCCCCGTCACGGACCAGGATGTCTTGCTCCCAGGCAGACTAAATAACTTTTTTGCCCGCTTTGAGGACAATACAGTGCCACTGACAAGGCCTGCAACCAAAACATGCGGCCTCTCCTTCACTGCAGCCGAGGTGAGCAAAACATTCAAACGCGTTAACCCTCGCAAGGCTGCAGGCCCAGACGGCATCCCCAGCCGCACCCTCAGAGCATGCACAGACCTGCTGGCTGGTGTGTTTACGGACATATTCAATCAATCCCTATCCCAGTCTGCTGTTCCTACATGCTTCAAGAGGGCCACCATTGTTCCTGTTCCCAAGAAAGCTAAGATAACTGAGCTAAACGACTACCGCCCCGTATCACTCACTTCCGTCATCATGAAGTGCTTTGAGAGACTAGTCAAGGACCATATCACCTCCACCCTACCTGACACCCTAGACCCACTCCAATTTGCTTACTGCCCAAATAGGTCCACAGACGATGCAATCTCAACCACACTGCACACTGCCCTAACCCATCTGGACAAGAGACAAGACCTATGTGAGAATGCTGTTCATTGACTACAGCTTGGCATTTAACACCATAGTACCCTCCAAGCTCGTCATCAAGCTCGAGACCCTGGGTCTCAACCCCGCCCTGTGCAACTGGGTACTGGACTTCCTGACGGGCCGCCCACAGGTGGTGAGGGTAGGCAACAACATCTCCACCCCGCTGATCCTCAACACTGGGGCCCCACAAGGATGCGTTCTGAGCCCTCTCCTGTACTCCCTGTTCACCCACGACTGCGTGGCCACGCACGCCTCCAACTCAATCATCAAGTTTGCGGACGACACAACAGTGGCAGGCTTGATTACCACCAACGACGAGACGGCCTACAGGGAGGAGGTGAGGGCACTCGGAGTGTGGTGTCAGGAAAATAACCTCGCACTCAACGTCAACAAAACTAAGGAGATGATTGTGGACTTCAGGAAACAGCAGAGGGATCACCCCCCTATCCAAATTGATGGAACAGTAGTGGAGAGGGTAGCAAGTTTTAAGTTCCTCGGCATACACATCACAGACAAACTGAATTGGTCCACCCACACAGACAGCATCGTGAACAAGGCGCAGCAGTGCCTCTTCAAACTCAGGAGGCTAAAGAAATACGGCTTGTCACCAAAAGCACTCACAAACTTCTACAGATGCACAATCGAGAGCATCCTGGCGGGCTGTATCACCGCCTGGTACGGCAACTGCTCCGCCCACAACCGTAAGGCTCTCCAGAGGGTAGTGAGGTCTGCACAACGCATCACCGGGGGCAAACTACCTGCCCTCCAGGACACCTACACCACCCGATGTTACAGGCAGGCCATAAAGATCATCAAGGACACAACCACCCGAGCCACTGCATGTTCACCCCGCTATCATCCAGAAGGCGAGATCAGTATAGGTGCATCAAAGCTGGGACCGAGAGACTGAAAAACAGCTTCTATCTCAAGGCCATCAGACTGTTTATCAGCCATCACTAACATTGAGTGGCTGCTGCCAACACACTGACTCAACTCCAGCCACTTTAATAATGGTAATTGACGGGGAAATGATGTAAAATATATCACTAGCCATTGTAAACAATGCTACCTAATATAATGTTTACATACCCTACATTATTCATCTCATATGTATACGTATATACTGTACTCTATATCATCTACTGCATCTTTATGTAATACATGTATCACTAGCCACTTTAACTATGCCACTTTGTTTACAAACTCATCTCATATGTATATACTGTACTTGATACCATCTACTGTATCTTGCCTATGCTGCTCTGTACCATCACTCATTCATATATCTTTGTGTACATATTCTTTATTCTTTATCCCCCTACACTTGTGTATAAGACAGTAGTTTTGGAATTGTTGGGTTAGATTACTTTTTGGTTATTCGACAATGTCGAAAAACACTGCTCGATCAGCCTAATATTATTCTATGATGAAAATATCATAATCATTTGAAAACAAATGACGTGTATTACAGTTGTTCTTCGTCTGAAGAGCTAATGGAGACACGTTAATAATTTAAACCTGTATCTCTTGACACATCCACAAAAATAGTAATGGCCTCCAAACCTTCCACTGAACTTAATTACTGAAAGAGCCTCCTGTGCTCGGCCCTTCTATGTTGAATATAATAAATAATTCCTCTGGATGTGTACCAAACTCACTAAAAGTGGCAGTAACAAAGACTTCTGAAAATGCCAAACCTTGACCTGGAAAATGTAAAAGAATATCGGCCTATATTAAATCTTCCTCTATTATAATAATTTTTAAAGCTATTTCTCAACACCTTCCCGAAGATCAATAATGCATACGAAATGATCCAGTGTGGTCTATACCCCATCTGAGACTGTACTCGTGATAAAGCACTTTTTAGTGGCCCTTTCGATACCATCGTTATTTTGTAGAGATTGGAAACCCTAATCTACACGGAAAAGTTTTTTTTGTTTTGGTTAAGATCTTTTCTGTGGGAAAGATATCAGTTTGTCTCTGTGGATTGTTTGTCCTCTGACAAATCCACGGTAAGTTCCGGTGTTCCTCAAGGTTCTGTTGTAGGACCATTATTGTTTTCATTATACAGTATAGGCTACCACTTGGTGATGTCTACATCTGCATTGCTTTCTATCGGTATGCTCAATTTCTTTAAAGCACTTTGTGACAACTTCTGAGGTAAAAGGGCTTTATAAATACATCTGATTAATTGATTAATTGATTGAGAAAAAAACAAGAAGTGACAGGAGAAAGGCAGAGAGAGAGATGAGTTAGCTGTGTGAGAACATCTAGATGCCCCACTATGTGTTCCAGAGTGCTGGCCAGAGCAGAAGGCCTTCTCCCTGGGCCCGTGTCTGAGCCTGGGAATGGGGCTGAGGCTGGGCCTGGGTGCCTGTCTGCTCCTCTGGGCAGAGGAGGGCTTGGTGCTGGGGAACCTGGAGGTCTGGGACTTGAAGGCTCTGGAGGAGAGGCTGCGTGTACGGCTGCCACTCCTCAACTCCATTACACCGCTCAGAGCCATTACACCGCCCTCTCCCTCTCCTATCTCCCTCTCTCCTCCTTACCTCCCTCTCCCCCTCCTACCTCCCCTCCTCTCCTCCTTACCTCCCTCTCCCCCTCCTACCTCCCTCTCCCCCTCCTACCTCCCTCTCCCCCTCCTACCTCCCTCTCCCCCTCCTACCTCCCTCTCCTCTCCATTCCGCCCTCTCTTAACAGACACTCCTGTTTAACATCTGGTAGACAGGTGCAGTGCAACAAGGACCTCTTTATTTCGCTCTCTCTCCTCTCCCTACCCCCTCTCAATTTCACTCTCTCTCCTTTCCCTACCCCCTCTCTCTTTCTCACCAAATCTCTCTCCCTTTCCCCTCTCCTTTCTCCCCCTCCCTCCTCCTCCCACTCACCTCTCCAAATATTGACAGTGTAGACCAGGACATGTCCAGACAAACAGCCTGTACCATCACACACACACACACACACACACACACACACACACACACACACACACACACACACACACACACACACACACACACACACACACACACACACAGACTAACACACACACACACACACACAGACTAACACACACACACACACACCATGATGTGGAACAACAGCCTCCCAACAATCACAAGAGAACAGCTTCCTCCTACACACACACTCACTTCGTGTTCAGAGGTGGAGTCTGACAATGGCAACATGGAGAGAAAGAGAGAGAGAGTGGGAGTTGTTCTTGTTCTGTATCCAACCTGGCCCAGACTGCTACAGCAACTGGAGAAAGACAGACTACTGGCGGGAGAGGAGTGGGAGGAGAAGAGATGAGAGGAGGAGAAGAGAAGAGGGGATGAGAGGAGAAGAGTGGATGGGAGAGGACAAGAGGAGATGATGGAGGAGGGGAGAGGAGATGATGGAGGGGAGAGGATGAGATGAGGGTACAGGAGGAGAGGGGGAGGAGGAGAGGAGAGGAGGGAGGGGATGAGAGGAGAAGAGAAGAGTGGATGGGAGAGGACAAGAGGAGATGATGGAGGAGGGGGGAGAGATGATGGAGGAGAGGAGAGGAGAGGGAGAGGAGAGATGAGAGGAGGAGAGGAGAGGAGAGATGAGAGGAGAGGGAGAGGGAGGGGAGGATGAGATGAGGGGACAGGAGGAGAGGGGGGAGAGGAGGAGGAGGGGACAGGAGGAGAGGGGAGAGGAGAGGAGGAGAGGAGGGGACAGGAGGGAGAGGGGAGGAGGAGAGGAGGAGGAGGAGGGGACAGGAGGAGAGGGGAGAGGAGAGGAGGAGGGATGGGAGGGGGACAGGAGGAGAGGGGGAGAGGAGAGAGGAGGAGAGGAGGGGACAGGGAGGAGAGGGGGGAGGAGAGGAGAGGATGGGAGGGGACAGGAGGAGAGGGGAGAGGAGGAGAGGAGGGGACAGGAGGAGAGGGGAGAGGAGGAGAGGAGAGGATGGGAGGGGACAGGAGGAGAGGGGAGAGGAGAGGAGGAGAGGAGGGGACAGGAGGAGAGGGGAGAGGAGAGGAGGAGAAGAGAATGAGACAGAGGGTCGTGAGTCAAGCAGGAAGAGGAGCCCCTGCTGAGACTTTAACATGGAAATGTTTCATCATCCATCACAGTACTCAGTCTGACTAACACACACACAGACGCGAACACACACACATACACACAGGCGCGAACACACACAGGCGCGAACACACACACACACACGCTGACTAACCCTCTCTGTGTTTTGTCATCAAGCCTAATCTTCTCACTTCCTGCCTGCCACGGAGACAAGTGTGTGTGTGTGTGTGTGTGTGTGTGCGCGCAGTCATTTGTCTTTTCTGAATAAACTTTCTTACTAATGATTCCTTTTGGTTGTTTGACTCGAAGGGGATTTCTATTGGTTGTCTGGTTTGGTGACAGGGAACGCCACAAGTTGCGTTTTTACCCCATTTGTTAAACGACCCTCACCTTGCATCCTAGCCAGTTCAAATATTGACTTCCACTGACTGAGGTACAGATTGTGTGTGTGTGTGTGTGTGTGTGTGTGTGTGTGTGTGTGTGTGTGTGTGTGTGTGTGTGTGTGTGTGTGTGTGTGTGTGTGTGTGTGTGTGTGTGTGTGTGTGTGTGTGTGTGTGTGTGTGTGTGTGTGTGTGTGTGTGTGTGTGTGTGTGTGTGTGTGTGTGTGTGTGTGTGTGTTTGTGTGTGTGTGTGTGTGTGTGTACTTGGACCAGAAGTCTCCATAAGAATAGTAAACAAACTAAATCTGGACCAACTGGGGACATGCTGTTGGGAAAGGAGTTTGGACCTAGGGTAGGGTTAGGAGTTAGGAGTTAGGAGTTAGGAGTTAAGGGTGAGGAGTTAGGAGTTAGGAGTTAGGAGTTAGGAGATAAGGGTTAGGAGTTAGGGTTAGGAGACAGGAGTTAGGGGGTAGTGGTTAGGACCTTGGGTTAGGGGTTAGGAGTTCGGAGTTCGGACCTAGGGTTAGGAGTTAGGAGCTGGAGTTGGGAGTTAGGGGGTTAGGGCTAGAAGATAGGGTTATGCTTAGGGTTAGGGGCTAGGGTTAGGAGTTAGGAGTTAGGTTAGGGTTAGGAGTTAGCGGTTAGGAGTTAGGAGATAGGAGTTAGGTTAGGGTTAGGACCTAGGGTTAGGGTTAGGAGCTAGGGTTAGGGTTAGGAGCTAGGAGTTAGGGGTTAGGGCTAGGAGCTAGGGTTAGGTTAGGACCTAGGGTTAGGGTTAGGAGTTAGGGTTTGGGTTAGGAGCTAGGGTTTGGGTTAGGATTAGGGTTAGGGTTAGGATTAGGGTTAGGGTTAGGAGCTAGGGTTAGGGTTAGGATTAGGGTTAGGAGCTAGGGTTAGGGTTAGGGTTAGGAGCTAGGGTTAGGAGCTAGGGTTAGGGTTAGGATTAGGGTTAGGATTAGGGTTAGGAGCTAGGGTTAGGTTAGGGTTAGGGGCTAGGGTTAGGAGCTAGGGTTTGGAGCTAGGGTTAGGGTTAGGATTAGGGTTAGGAGCTAGGTTTAGGGTTAGGATTCGGGTTAGGAGATAGGGTTAGGGGATAGGGTTAGGATTAGGGTTAGGGTTTGCGTGAGGGTTAGGAGCTAGGGTTAAGGTTAGGATTAGGGTTAGGGTTAGGAGCTAGGATTAGGGTTAGGAGCTAGGTTTTGGGTTAGGAGCTAGGGTTAGGGTTAGGAGATAAGGTTAGGGTTAGGAGCTAGGGTTAGGAGCTAGGGTTAGGGTTAGGAGCTAGGGTTTGGGTTAGGAGCTAGGGTTAGGGTTAGGAGCTAGGGTTAATGTTAGGAGTTAGAGTTAGGAGACAGGAATTAGGAGACAGGAGTTAGGAGTTAGGGGGTAGTGGTTAGGACCTAGGGTTAGGAGTTAGGGGTTAGGACCTTGGGTTAGGGGTCAGGAGTTCGGTGTTCGGACCTAGGGTTAGGAGCTGGAGTTAGGGGTTAGGGCTAGGAGATATGGTTAGGCTTTGGGGCTAGGATTAGGGTTAGGAGCTAGGGTTAGGGTTAGGGTTTGGAGCTAGGGTTAAGGTTAGGATTAGGGTTGGGGTTAGGGTTAGGAGCTAGGGTTAGGGTTAGGGCCAGGGTTAGGGGTTAGGGGTTAGGGGTTAGGAGCTAGGGTTAGGAGCTATGGTTAGGGTTAGAGCTAGGGTTAGGATTAGGGTTAGGAGCTAGGGTTAGGGTTAGGAGCTAGGGTTTGATGCTAGGTTTAGGGTTAGGATTAGTGTTAGGAGCTAGTTTTAGGGTTAGGATTATGGTTAGAAGCTAGGGTTAGGAGCTAGGGTTTGGAGCTGGGGTTAGGGTTAGTGTTAGGGTTAGGATCAAGGGATAGGGTTATGGTTAGGAGATAGGTTTAGGGTTAGGGGGCTAGAGTTAGGATTAGGGTTAGGAGCTGGGGTTATGATTAGGATTAGGGTTATGGTTTGGGTTAGGTTCGGTTCGGTTAAGGTTAAGAGCTAGGGTTAAGGTTAGGATTAGGAGCTAGGGTTAGGAGCTAGGAGCTAGGAGCTAGGAGCTAGGGTTAGGGTTAGGGTTAGCATTAGGAGCTAGGGTTAGGGTTAGAGCTAGGAGTCAGGGTTAGGGTTAGAGCAAGGAGCTAGAGTTAGTTATAATGTTAGGGTTAGGAGCTAGGGTTAGGGTTAGCGTTAGGAGCTAGGGTTAGGGTTAGGGTTAGCTTTAGGAGCTAGGGTTAGGGTTAGAGCTAGGGTTAGGAGCTAGGAGCTAGGGTTAGTGTTAGGAGCTCGGGTTAGGGTTAGGAGCTAGGGTTAGGGTTAGCTTTAGGAGCTGGGGTTAGGGTTAGGAGCTAGGGTTAGGAGCTAGGAGCTAGGGTTAGGGTTAGCGTTAGGAGCTTGGGTTAGGAGCTAGGAGTTAGGGTTAGGGTTAGGAGCAAGGAGCTATGGTTAGTTATAATGTTAGGGTTAGGAGCTAGGAGCTAGGGTTAGCGTTAGGAGCTCGGGTTAGGGTTAGGAGCAAGGGTTAGGGTTAGGGTTAGGAGCTAGGGTTAGGAGCTAGGAGCTAGGGTTAGCGTTAGGAGCTTGGGTTAGGTTAGGAGCTAGGGTTAGGAGCTAGGAGTTAGGGTTAGGGTTAGCGTTAGGAGCTTGGGTTAGGGTTAGGAGCTAGGGTTAGGAGCTAGGAGTTAGGGTTAGGGTTAGGAGCTAGGGTTAGGAGCTAGGAGTTAGGGTTAGGGTTAGGAGCAAGGAGCTAGGGTTAGCGTTAGGAGCTTGGGTTAGGGTTAGGAGCTAGGGTTAGGAGCTAGGGTTAGGAGCTAGGAGTTAGGGTTAGGGTTAGGAGCAAGGAGCTAGGGTTAGCGTTAGGAGCTTGGGTTAGGTTAGGAGCTAGGGTTAGGGTTAGCGTTAGGAGCTAGGGTTAGGAGCTAGGAGTTAGGGTTAGGGTTAGGAGCAAGGAGCTAGGGTTAGTTATAATGTTAGGGTTAGGAGCTAGGAGCTAGGGTTAGCGTTAGGATTAGGATTAGGGTTAGGAGCTATTGTTAGGGTTAGCGTTAGGAGCTAGGGTTAGGTTTAGGAGCTAGCGTTAGGGTTAGGGTTAGGAGCTAGGGATAGGGTTATGGTTAGGCAGTACACTGGACAGCAATATGGTGAGAGGATGGGAGATAGTGAAGAGAGAGCGGGAGAGAGGGTGGGAGATAGTGAAGAGAGAGCAGGAGAGAGGGTGGGAGATGGGGAAGAGAGAGAGAGAGAGAGAGAGAGAATGGGAGATAGTGAAGAGAGAGAGAGAGAGCAGGAGAGAGGATGGGAGATAGTGAAGAGAGAGAGGGGATGGGAGATGGTGAAGAGAGAGAGAGAGAGCTGGAGAGAGGATGGGGTATAGTGAAGAGAGAGAGCTGGAGAGAGGATGGGGTTAGGAGCTAGGGTTAGGAATTAGAGTTAGTTTTAGGGTAAGGAGTTAGAGTTAAGGTTAGGATTAGGGTTAGGATTATGGTTAGGATTAGGGTTTGGAGCTAGGGTTAGAGCTAGGTTTAGTGTTAGGATTAGGGTTAGAGTTGGGGTTAGGATCTCGGGTTAGGGTTAGGGTTAGGAGCTAGGGTTAGTGTTAGGATTAGGGTTAGGGTTGGGGTTAGGAGCTAGGGTTAGGGCTAGGAGATAGGGTTAGGGTCTAGGGTTAGGGCTAGGATTAGGGTTACTGTTAGGAGCTAGGGTTAGGGTAAGGGTCAGGGTTAGGAGCTAGGGTTCGGGTTAGGAGATAGGGTTAGGGTTAGGATTAGGAGCTAGGGTTAGTGTTAGGATTAGGGTTATTGTTGGGGTTAGTAGCTAGGGTTAGTGTTAGGATTAGGGTTAGGGTTGGGGTTAGGAGGTAGGGTTAGGGCTAGGGGATAGGGTTAGGGTCTAGGGTTAGGGCAAGGATTAGGGTTACTGTTAGGAGCTAGGGTTAGGGTTAGGAGCAAAGGTTAGGGTTAGGGTTGGGTTTAGGAGCTAGGGTTAGTGTTAGGATTAGGGTTAGGGTTGGGGTTAGGAGGTAGGGTTAGGGCTAGGAGATAGGGTTAGGGTCTAGGGTTAGGGCTAGGATTAGGGTTACTGTTAGGAGCTAGGGTTAGGGTTAGGGTCAGGGTTAGGAGCTAGGGTTCGGGTTAGGAGATAGGGTTAGGGTTAGGATTAGGAGCTAGGGTTGGGGTTAGGGGATAGGGTTAGGGTTAGGATTAGAAGCTAGGGTTGGAGTTAGGGTTAGGATCAAGGGTTACGGTTATTGTTAGGAGCTAGGGTTAGGGTTAGGGTCAGGGTTAGGAGCTAGGGTTAGTGTTAGGATTAGGGTTAGGGTTGGGGTTAGGAGGTAGGGTTAGGGCTAGGGGATAGGGTTAGTGTTAGGATTAGGGTTACTGTTAGGAGCTAGGGTTAGGGTTAGGAGCAAAGATTAGGGTTAGGGTTGGGTTTAGGAGCTAGGGTTAGTGTTAGGATTAGGGTTAGGGTTGGGGTTAGGGGATAGGGTTAGGGTTAGGATTAGAAGCTAGGGTTGGAGTTAGGGTTAGGATCAAGGGTTACGGTTATTGTTAGGAGCTAGGGTTAGGGTTAGGGTCAGGGTTAGGAGCTAGGGTAAGGATTAGGGTTAGGAGCTAGGGTTCGGGTTAGAGATAGGGTTAGGGTTAGGGTTAGGATTAGGAGCTAGGGTTGGGGTTAGGGTTAGGATCAAGGGTTAGGGTTATGGTTAGGCAGTACACTGGACAGCAATATGGTGAGAGGATGGGAGATAGTGAAGAGAGAGCGGGAGAGAGGGTGGGAGATAGTGAAGAGAGAGCAGGAGAGAGGGTGGGAGATGGGGAGAGAGAGAGAGAGAGAGAGAGAGAATGGGAGATAGTGAAGAGAGAGAGAGAGAGCAGGGAGAGAGGATGGGAGATAGTGAAGAGAGAGAGGGGATGGGAGATGGTGAAGAGAGAGAGAGAGAGCTGGAGAGAGGATGGGGTATAGTGAAGAGAGAGAGCTGGAGAGAGGATGGGGTTAGGAGCTAGGGTTAGGAATTAGAGTTAGTTTTAGGGTAAGGAGTTAGAGTTAAGGTTAGGATTAGGGTTAGGATTATGGTTAGGATTAGGGTTTGGAGCTAGGGTTAGGAGCTAGGTTTAGTGTTAGGATTAGGGTTAGAGTTGGGGTTAGGATCTCGGGTTAGGGTTAGGGTTAGGAGCTAGGGTTAGTGTTAGGATTAGGGTTAGGGTTGGGGTTAGGAGCTAGGGTTAGGGCTAGGAGATAGGGTTAGGGTCTAGGGTTAGGGCTAGGATTAGGGTTACTGTTAGAGCTAGGGTTAGGGTTAGGGTCAGGGTTAGGAGCTAGGGTTCGGGTTAGGAGATAGGGTTAGGGTTAGGATTAGGAGCTAGGGTTAGTGTTAGGATTAGGGTTAGGGTTGGGGTTAGTAGCTAGGGTTAGTGTTAGGATTAGGGTTAGGGTTGGGGTTAGGAGGTAGGGTTAGGGCTAGGGATAGGGTTAGGGTCTAGGGTTAGGGCAAGGATTAGGGTTACTGTTAGGAGCTAGGGTTAGGGTTAGGAGCAAAGGTTAGGGTTAGGGTTGGGTTTAGGAGCTAGGGTTAGTGTTAGGATTAGGGTTAGGGTTGGGGTTAGGAGGTAGGGTTAGGGCTAGGAGATAGGGTTAGGGTCTAGGGTTAGGGCTAGGATTAGGGTTACTGTTAGGAGCTAGGGTTAGGGTTAGGGTCAGGGTTAGGAGCTAGGGTTCGGGTTAGGAGATAGGGTTAGGGTTAGGATTAGGAGCTAGGGTTGGGGTTAGGGGATAGGGTTAGGGTTAGGATTAGAAGCTAGGGTTGGAGTTAGGGTTAGGATCAAGGGTTACGGTTATTGTTAGGAGCTAGGGTTAGGGTTAGGGTCAGGGTTAGGAGCTAGGGTTAGTGTTAGGATTAGGGTTAGGGTTGGGGTTAGGAGGTAGGGTTAGGGCTAGGGGATAGGGTTAGTGTTAGGATTAGGGTTACTGTTAGGAGCTAGGGTTAGGGTTAGGAGCAAAGATTAGGGTTAGGGTTGGGTTTAGGAGCTAGGGTTAGTGTTAGGATTAGGGTTAGGGTTGGGGTTAGGGGATAGGGTTAGGGTTAGGATTAGAAGCTAGGGTTGGAGTTAGGGTTAGGATCAAGGGTTACGGTTATTGTTAGGAGCTAGGGTTAGGGTTAGGGTCAGGGTTAGGAGCTAGGGTAAGGATTAGGTTTAGGAGCTAGGGTTCGGGTTAGGAGATAGGGTTAGGGTTAGGGTTAGGATTAGGAGCTAGGGTTGGGGTTAGGGTTAGGATCAAGGGTTAGGGTTATGGTTAGGAACTAGGGTTAGGAGTTAGGGTGAGGATTAAGGTTAGGAGCTTGGGTTAGGGTTAGGATCTAGGGTTAGGAGCTAGGGTTAGGGTTAGGATTAGGTTTAGGAGCTAGGGTTAGGGTTAGGAGCTAGGGTTAGGGTTAGGAGCTAGGGTTAGGAGCTAGGGTTAGGGTTAGGGTTAGGCAGTACACTGGACAGCAATATGGTGAGAGGATGGGAGATAGTGAAGAGAGAGAGAGCAGGAGAGAGAATGGGAGATAGTGGAGAGAGAGAGAGGAGGAGAGAGGATGGGAGATAGTGAAGAGAGAGCAGGAGAGAGGGTGGGAGATAGGGAAGAGAGAGAGGGGATGGGAGATGGTGAAAGAGAGAGAGAGAGAGCTGGAGAGAGGATGGGGTTAGGAGCTAGGGTTAGGAATTAGAGTTAGTTTTAGGGTAAGGAGTTAGAGTTAGTGTTAGGATTAGGGTTATGGTTAGGATTAAGGTTAAGATTAGGGTTAGGAGCTAGGGTTAGGGTTAGGAGCTAGGATTAGGGTTAGGAGCTAGGGTTAGGGTTAGGGTTAGGTTCGGTTAGGGTTAGGGATAGGGTTAGGAGTTAGAGTTAGTGTTAGGATTAGGGTTATGGTTAGGATTAAGGTTAGGATTAGGGTTAGGAGCTAGGGTTAGGGTTAGGAGCTAGGGTTAGGGTTAGGAGCTAGGGTTAGGGTTAGGAGCTAGGGTTTGGGTTAGGGTTAGGAGCTAGGTTTAGGGTTAGGAGCTAGGGTTTGGGTTTGGAGCTAGGGTTAGGGTTAGGATCTTGGGTTAGGGTTAGTGTTATGAGCTAGGTTTAGGGTTAGGAGCTAGGGTTAGGGTTAGGAGCTTGGGTTAGGGTTAGGAGCTAGGATTAGGGTTAGGAGCTAGGTTTAGGGTTAGGAGCTAGGATTAGGGTTAGGAGCTAGGGTTAGGAGCTAGGGTTAGGGTTCGGAGCTAGGGTTAGGGTTAGGGTTAGGAGCTAGGGTTAGGGTTAGAGCTAGGGTTAGGGTTAGGGTTAGGAGCTAGGGTTAGGGTTAGGAGCTAGTGTTAGGGTTAGGAGTTAGGGTTAGTTATAATGTTAGGGTTAGGATTAGGGTTAGGAGCTAGGGTTAGTGTTATGAGCTAGGGTTAGGGTTAGGGTTAGGGTTAGGGTTAGGGTTAGGAGCTAGGGTTAGTGAACAGAGAGCAGAAGAGTGGATGGGAGATAGTGGGAGAGAGAGGGAGAGGGATGTGAGATAGTGAAGAGAGAGCAGGAGAGAGGGTGGGAGATAGTGAAGAAAGAGCAGGAGAGAGGGTGGGAGATAGTGAAGAGAGAGAGAGCAGGAGAGAGGATGGGAGATAGTGAAGAGAGAGAAGGGATGGGAGATGGTGAAGAGAGAGCTGGAGAGAGGATGGGAGATAGTAAAGAGAGAGAGAGAGAGAGAGAGAGAGCAGGAGAGAGGATGGGAGATAGTGAAGAGAGAGAGAGCTGAGAGAGGATGGGGTTAGGAGCTAGGGTTAGAGTTAGAGTTAAGGTTAGGATTAGGGTTAGGATTAGGGTTAGGATTAGGGTTAGGATTAGGGTTAGGATTAGGGTTAGGATTAGGGTTAGGATTAGGGTTAGGATTAGGGTTAGGGTTAGGTTCGGTTAGGGTTAGGGATAGGGTTAGGAGTTACATTTACATTTACATTTAAGTCATTTAGCAGACGCTCTTTTCCAGAGCGACTTACAAATTGGTGAATTCACCTTCTGACATCAGTGGAACAGCCACTTACAATAGTGCATCTAAATCATTTAAGGGGGGGTTGAGAAGGATTGCTTTATCCTATCCTAGGTATTCCTTGAAGAGGTGGGGTTTCAGGTGTCTCCGGAAGGTGGTGATTGACTCCGCTGTCCTGGCGTCGTGAGGGAGTTTGTTCCACCATTGGGGGGTCAGAGCAGCGAACAGTTTTGACTGGGCTGAGCGGGAACTGTACTTCCTCAGTGGTAGGGAGGCGAGCAGGCCAGAGGTGGATGAACGCAGTGCCCTTGTTTGGGTGTAGGGCCTGATCAGAGCCTGGAGGTACTGCGGTGCCGTTCCCCTCACAGCTCCGTAGGCAAGCACCATGGTCTTGTAGCGGATGCGAGCTTCAACTGGAAGCCAGTGGAGAGAGCGGAGGAGCGGGGTGACGTGAGAGAACTTGGGAAGGTTGAACACCAGACGGGCTGCGGCGTTCTGGATGAGTTGTAGGGGTTGAATGGCACAGGCAGGGAGCCCAGCCAACAGCGAGTTGCAGTAATCCAGACGGGAGATGACAAGTGCCTGGATTAGGACCTGCGCCGCTTCCTGTGTGAGGCAGGGTCGTACTCTGCGGATGTTGTAGAGCATGAACCTACAGGAACGGGCCACCGCCTTGATGTTAGTTGAGAACGACAGGGTGTTGTCCAGGATCACGCCAAGGTTCTTAGAGTTAGAGTTAGGGTTAGGGTTAGAGCTAGGGTTAGGGTTAGGAGCTAGGATTAGGTTAGGAGCTAGGGTTAGGGTTAGGGAAAGGGTTAGAGCTAGGGTTAGGGTTAGGGTTAGGGTTAGGATTAGGTTAGGGTTAGGGTTAGGGTTAGGGTTAGGATTAGGGTTAGGGTTAGGGTTAGGATTAGGGTTAGGGTTAGGTTAGGGTTAGGATTAGGATTAGGTTAGGGTTAGGGTTAGGGTTAGGATTAGGTTAGGTTAGGGTTAGGGTTAGGGTTAGGGTTAGGATTAGGAGCTAGGGTTAGGATTAGGGTTAGGGTTAGGGTTAGGGTTAGGGTTAGGTTCGGTTAGGTTAGGGATAGGGTTAGGAGTTAGAGTTAGGGAAAGGGTTAGGAGCTAGCGTTAGGGTTAGGGGGAAAGGGTTAGGAGCTAGGGTTAGGGTTAGGAGCTAGGATTAGGGTTAGAGCTAGGGTTAGGGTTAGGGAAGGGTTAGAGCTAGGGTTAGGAGCTAGGGTTAGGGTTAGGGTTAGGGTTAGGAGCTAGGGTTAGGATTAGGGTTAGGTTAGGGTTAGGGTTAGGTTCGGTTAGGGTTAGGGATAGGGTTAGGAGTTAGAGTTAGGGTTAGGGAAAGGGTTAGGAGCTAGCGTTAGGGTTAGGGAAAGGGTTAGGAGCTAGGGTTAGGTTAGAGCTAGGATTAGGGTTAGGAGCTAGGTTAGGGTTAGGGAAAGGGTTAGGAGCTAGGGTTAGGGTTAGGGAAAGGGTTAGGAGCTAGGGTTAGGGTTAGGGAAAGGGTTAGGAGCTAGGGTTAGGGTTAGGAAAGGGTTAGGAGCTAGGGTTAGGGTTAGGAGCTAGGATTAGGGTTAGGAGCTAGGGTTAGGGTTAGTTATAATGTTAGGGTTAGGAGCTTGGGTTAGGGTTAGGGTTAGGAGCTATGGTTTGGGTTAGGATCTAGGATTAGGGTTAGGAGCTAAGGTTAGGGTTAGGAGCTAGAGTTAGGGTTAGGAGCTAGGAGCTAGGGTTAGGGTTAGGATTAGGGTTAGGACCTAGGGTTAGTGAAGAGAGAGCAGGAGAGAGGATGGGAGATAGTGAAGAGAGAGAGAGAGATGATGGGAGATAGTGGAGAGAGAGAGAGGAAGAGAGGGGATGGGAGATAGTGAATATAGAGCAGGAGAGAGGTTGGGAGATAGTGAAGAGAGAGAGAGAGAGAGAGAGAGAGAGAGAGAGAGAGAGAGAGAGAGAGAGAGAGAGAGAGAGAGAGAGAGAGAGAGAGAGAGAAAGAGGAGAGAGGATGGGAGATAGTGAAGAGAGAGAGAGAGAGAGAGCAGGAGAGAGGATGGGAGATAGTGAAGAGAACAGGAGAGAGGATGGGA
>NC_088216.1:89615143-89626327 GCF_036934945.1 Oncorhynchus masou masou
AGGATTCATTACCACCGACCCAGGCCTGTCTTGTCTCCTTACGCCTGGTTCTTATTCCTCCTGATTAGTATGTGTATATTCAGTCTGTTCCCCAGTGTCCTGGCTGATTATTGTTCCATGGCCGTTGGTCTTGTGAGCACCTGCAATTGGTTGTATCGGCGTGTTACCGTGTTAGCGCGTCATTATGGGTCTCGTCCGTGTATCGCCAATTTTGGGTCTCGTCCCGTGTATTGTCATTACGGGTCTCGTCCCGATGTATTGTCATTACGGGTCGTCGCATGTATTGTCATTACGGGACTCCATTCCGTATCATTACGGGTCTCATTCCGTGTTATGTCATTACGGGTCTCATTCCGTGTTATGTCATTACGGGTCTCATTCCGTGTTGTCATTACGGGTCTCATTCGTATTGTCATTACGGGTCTCATTCCGTGTATTGTCATTACGGTCTCGTCCCGTGTATTGTCATTACGGGTCTCGTCCCGTGTATTGTCATTACGGGTCTCATTCCGTGTTATGTCATTACGGGTCTCATTCCGTGTGTTGTCATTACGGGTCTCATTCCGTGTATTGTCATTACGGGTCTCATTCCGTATTGTCATTACGGGTCTGCCCCGCATTGTCATTACGGGTCTCATTCCGTGTATTGTCATTACGGGTCTCGTCCCGTGTTATGATATTACGGGTTCAAAAGTTTGGGGTCAATTCAAAATGTTCTTGTTTTCGAAGGAAAATCAAATATTTTGCCCATTAAAATAACGTCAAATTGATCAGAAATACAGTGGAGACATCGTTAATGTTGTAAATGAATATTGTAACTGGAAACGGCTGATATCTTAATGGAATATCTACATAGGCGTACAGAGGCCCATTATCAGCAACCATCACTCCTGTGTTCCAATGGCACGGTGTGTTAGGTAATCCAAGTTTATCATTTTAAAAGGCTAATTGATCATTAGAAAACCCATTGGCAATTCTGTTAGCACAGCTGAAAACTGTTGTTCTCATTGAAGAAGCAATAAACTGGCCTTCTTTAGACTAGTTGAGTATCTGGTGCATCACTTTCTTTCTTCTGAAACCCATGCGAGAAATTGCCAAGAAACTGAAGATCTCGATAACGCTGTGTACTACTCTCCTTCACAGAACAGCGCAAACTGGCTCTAACCAGAATAGAAAGAGGAGTGGGAGGCCCCGTGTACAACTGAGCAAGGGGGACAAGTACATTAGTGTCTCTAGTTTGAGAAACAGACGCCTCACAAGTCCTCAACTTGCAGCTTCATTAAATAGTACCAAGAAACACCAGTCTCAACTTCAACAGTGAAGAGGCGACTCCGGATGCTGGCCTTCTAATTTGGCTTTTTTACATTTAAGTAGAAATGAATAAGGAAATGAGCTTTACAGAGAAGTATTTCCTCCTGTGTGACCTATATCCCCACTAGAAATCCTCTTTAACGATGACAGATTCTCCATCCTAGAGGGAGATCAAACAATTTCCAGACCCAGGGATATGTACTGTACTGGTCTGTGTATCTTAGGTTGTCTGCTTTTAATAACCGCACAGAAAGAATTCAAAAACAAACCTGATTTTGATAAACTCCCATATCTGATAAACTCCCATATCTACTGGGTGAAATTCCACAGTGTGACATCACAGCAGCAAGATTTGTGACCTGTTGCCACAAGAAAGGTCAACCAGTGAAGAACAAACACCATTGTAAATACAACCCGTATTTTATGCTTATTTATTTTCCCTTGTGTACTTGAACTATTTGCACATTGTTACAACACTGTATGAAGACATAATATGACATTTAAAATGTCTTTATTCTTTTGGAACTTGTGAGTATAATGTTAACTGTTCATTTTATTGATTATTTCACCTTTTGTTTATTATCTATTTGACTTGCTTTGGCCATGTAAACACATGGAACCGCATACGAAAAAGAATGGCATTCATTATACACTGTATATATACTTTCAACGTTTGGTCTAGCCTGCCTGAAGTGCCAGATGGGCAGGGATTTGCCATTTTTGGGACTATATATCTGTCTCAATCCATCCCTCTCTGCTCTCTCTCCTGTATATCTGTCTCAATCCATCCCTCTCTGCTCTCTCTCCCTGTATCTCTGTCTCAATCCCCATCCCTCTCTGCTCTCTCTCTCCCTGTATCTCTGTCTCAATCCTTCCCTCTCTGCTCTCTCTGTGTATCTCTGTATCAATCCATCCCTCTTCTCTGTGTATCTCTGTATCAATCCATCCTCTCTGTCCCTCTCTGTCTCTGTCTAAACCATTCCTCTCTGCTCTCTGCTCTCTCTCTCCCTGTATCTCTGTCTCAATCCATCCCCTCTGCTCTCTCTCCCTGTATATCTGTCTAAATCCATCCCTTTCTGCTCTCTCTCTGTATCTCTGTCTCAATCCATCCTTTCTGCTCTCTCTGTATCTCTGTCTCAATCCATCCCTCTGCCTCTGCTCTCTCTCTCTGTATCTCTGTCTCAATCCATCCTTTCTGCTCTCTCTGTATCTCTGTCTCAATCCATCCCTTTCTGCTCTCTCTCCTGTATCTCTGTCTCAATCCATCCCTCTCTGCTCTCTCTCCCTGTATCTCTGTTTCAATCCATCCCTCTCTGCTCTCTCTTTCCTGTATATCTGTCTCAATCCATTCCTCTCTGCTCTCTGCTCTGCTCTCTCCCTGTATCTCTGTCTCAATCCATCCCTCTGCTCTCTGCTCTCTCTCTCCCTGTATCTCTGTCTCAATCCATCCCTCTCCGCTCTCTCTGCGTCATTATTTTTTGGGTTTCCAAGGAAGTAGACACAAAGATAGGAGAGAAGTAGAGACGTGAATGTAGGTATGAAATGTGTCATTGAAGATACACATTGAAGAAAAGAAATGATGAAATCCGTGTCCTGTGATATTGCGTGATGTGTTGATGTCAGGGTTTAGATCAAAGATATTCTCTCAGCAGCAGACAGACATCCCTCTCCATTCTAAACGACATGTTTGTGCTGCTGAGAGAGATGGCACCATCCCCATATAATGATAGAAATATATTGTCAATATGGTTCGGTACCATGACAACCTATGTAAACTAGAATACTAAGCACTTATGTATGACACCGGACAACAGACCCAGCTAGTTTCAAAAGGCTGATGGTATGACCCCTGGACAATAGACCCAGCTAGTTTAAAAAGGCTGATGGTATGACCCCTGGACAATAGACCCAGCTAGTTTCAAAAGGCTGATGGTATGACCCCTGGACAATAGACCCAGCTAGTTTCAAAAGGCTGATGGTATGACCCCTGGACAATAGACCCAGCTAGTTTCAAAAGGCTGATGGTATGACCCTGGACAATAGGCTGATTGTATAACCCCAGGACAATAAACACAGCTAGTTTCAAAAGGATGATGGTATGACCCAAGGACAATAGACCCAGCTAGTTTCAAAAGGCTGATGGTATGACCCCAGGACAATAGACCCAGCTAGTTTCAAAAGGCTGATGGTATGAACCCAGGACAATAGACACAGCTAGTTTAAAAGGACTGATGGTATGACCACTAGACAATAGATCCAGCTAGTTTCAAAAGGCTGATGGTATGACCCCTGGACAATAGACCCAGCTAGTTTCAAAAGGCTGATGGTATGACCACTAGACAATAGACCCAGCTAGTTTCAAAAGGCTGATGGTATGACCACTAGACAATAGACCCAGCTAGTTTCAAAAGGCTGATGGTATGACCCCAGGACAATAGACCCAGCTAGTTTCAAAAGGCTGATGGTATGACCCCAGGACAATAGACCCAGCGAGTTTCAAAAGGCTGATGGTATGACCCCTAGACAATTGACCCAGCTAGTTTCAAAAGACTGATGGTATGACCCCAGGACAATAGACCCAGCTAGTTTCAAAGGCTGATGGTATGACCCCTGGACAATAGACCCAGCTAGTTTCAAAAGGCTGATGGTTTGACCCTGGACAATAGACCCAGCTAGTTTCAAAAGGCTGATGGTATGACCCTGGACAATAGACCCAGCTAGTTTCAAAAGGCTGATGGTATGACCCCTAGAAAATAGACCCAGCCAGTTTCAAAGGCTGATGGTATGACCCTAGGACAATAGACCCAGCTAGTTTCAAAAGGTTGATGGTATGACCCCAGGGCCATAGACCCAGCTAGTTTCAAAAGGCTGATGGTATGACCCAAGGACAATAGACCCAGCTAGTTTCAAAAGGCTGATGGTATGACCCAGGACAATAAACCCAGATAGTTTCAAAAGGCTGATAGTATGACCCCTGGAAAATAGACTGAGCTAGTTTCAAAAGGCTGATGGTATGACCCAGGACAATAGACCCAGCTAGTTTCAAAAGGCTGATGGTATGACCCCAGGACAATAGACCCAGCTAGCAAAAGTCTGTTTCAGGAAAAGACCCAGCTGATCATGGTATGACCCCTGGACAATAGACCCAGCTAGTTTCAAAAGGCTGATGGTATGAACCCAGGACAATAGACACAGCTAGTTTCAAAAGGCTGATGGTATGACCACTAGACAATAGACCCAGCTAGTTTCAAAAGGCTGATGGTATGACCCCAGGACAATAGACCCAGCTAGTTTCAAAAGGCTGATGGTATGACCCCAGGACAATAGACCCAGCTAGTTTCAAAAGGCTGAATGTATAACCCCAGGACAATAGACCCAGCTAGTTTCAAAAGGCTGATGGTATGACCCCAGGACAATAGACCCAGCTAGTTTCAAAAGGCTGATGGTATGACCCCTAGAAAATAGACCCAGCCAGTTTCAAAAGGCTGATGGTATGACCCCAGGACAATAGACCCAGCTCGTTTCAAAAGGCTGATGGTATGACCCCAGGACATTAGACACAGCTAGTTTCAAAAGGCTGATGGTATGACCCCTGGACAATAGACCCAGCTAGTTTCAAAAGGCTGATGGTATGACCCCTGGACAATAGACCCAGCTAGTTTCAAAAGGCTGATGGTATGACCCCAGGACAATAGACCCAGCTAGTTTCAAAAGGCTGATGGTATGACCCCAGGACAATAGACCCAGCTAGTTTCAAAAGGCTGATGGTATGACCCCAGGACAATAGACCCAGCTCGTTTCAAAAGGCTGATGGTATGACCCCAGGACAATAGACCCAGCTAGTTTCAAAAAGCTGATGGTATGACACCAGGACAATAGACCCAGCTAGTTTCAAAAGGCTGATGGTATGACCCCAGGACAATAGACCCAGCTAGTTTCAAAGGCTGATGGTATGACCCCAGGACAATAGACCCAGCTAGTTTCAAAAGGCTGATGGTATGACCCCAGGACAATAGACCCAGCTAGTTTCAAAAGGCTGATGATGACCCCAGGAGAATATGTTTCAAAAGGCCCAGGACAATAGACCCAGCTAGTTTCAAAAGGCTGATGGTATGACCCCAGGACAATAGACCCAGCTAGATTCAAAAGGCTGACGGTATATCTCCAGGACAATAGACCCAGCTAGTTTCAAAAGGCTGATGGTATGACCCCAGGACAATAGACCCAGCTAGTTTCAAAAGGCTGATGGTATGACCCCAGGACAATAGACCCAGCTAGTTTCAAAAGGCTGATGGTATGACCCCAGGACAATAGACCCAGCTAGTTTAAAAAGGATGATGTTATGACCCCAGGACAATAGACCCAGCTAGTTTCAAAAGGCTGATGGTATGAACCCAGGACAATAGACACAGCTAGTTTAAAAGGGCTGATGGTATGACCACTAGACAATAGATCCAGCTAGTTTCAAAAGGCTGATGGTATGACCCCAGGACAATAGACCCAGCTAGTTTCAAAAGGCTGATGGTATGACCCCAGGACAATAGACCCAGCTCGTTTCAAAAGGCTGAATGTATAACCCCAGGACAATAGACCCAGCTAGTTTCAAAAGGCTGATGGTATGACCCCTGGACAATAGACCCAGCTAGTTTCAAAAGGCTGATGGTATGACCCCTAGAAAATAGACCCAGCCAGTTTCAAAAGGCTGATGGTATGACCCCAGGACAATAGACCCAGCTCGTTTCAAAAGGCTGATGGTATGACCCCAGGACAATAGACACAGCTAGTTTCAAAAGGCTGATGGTATGACCCCTGGACAATAGACCCAGCTAGTTTCAAAAGGCTGATGGTATGACCCCAGGACAATAGACCCAGCTAGTTTCAAAAGGCTGATGGTATGACCCCAGGACAATAGACCCAGCTAGTTTCAAAAGGCTGATGGTATGACCCCAGGACAATAGACCCAGCTAGTTTCAAAAGGCTGATGGTATGACCCCAGGACAATAGACCCAGCTAGTTTCAAAAGGCTGATGGTATGACCCCAGGACAATAGACCCAGCTAGTTTCAAAAGGCTGAATGTATAACCCTAGGAGAATAGACCAAGCTAGTTTCAAAAGGCTGATGGTATGACCCCTGGACAATAGACCCAGCTAGTTTCAAAAGGCTGATGGTATGACCCCAGGACAATAGACCCAGCTAGTTTCAAAAGGCTGATGGTATGACCCCAGGACAATAGACCCAGCTAGTTTCAAAAGGCTGATGGTATGACCCCAGGACAATAGACCCAGCCAAAAGCTGATGGTTTCCAGGACAAAGACCCAGCTGTATCAAAAGGCTGATGGTATGACCCAAGGACAATAGACCCAGCTAGTTTCAAAAGGCTGATGGTATGACCCCAGGACAATAGACCCAGCTAGTTTCAAAAGGCTGATGGTATGACCCCTGGACAATAGACCCAGCTAGTTTCAAAAGGCTGATGGTATGACCCCAGGACAATAGACCCAGCTAGTTTCAAAAGGCTGATGGTATGAACCCAGGACAATAGACACAGCTAGTTTAAAAGGGCTGATGGTATGACCACTAGACAATAGACCCAGCTAGTTTCAAAAGGCTGATGGTATGACCCCAGGACAATAGACCCAGCTAGTTTCAAAAGGCTGATGGTATGACCCCAGGACAATAGACCCAGCTCGTTTCAAAAGGCTGAATGTATAACCCCAGGACAATAGACCCAGCTAGTTTCAAAAGGCTGATGGTATGACCCCTGGACAATAGACCCAGCTAGTTTCAAAAGGCTGATGGTATGACCCCAGGACAATAGACCCAGCTAGTTTCAAAAGGCTGATAGTATGACCCCAGGACATTAGACACAGCTAGTTTCAAAAGGCTGATGGTATGACCCCTGGACAATAGACCCAGCTAGTTTCAAAAGGCTGATGGTATGACCCCAGGACAATAGACCCAGCTAGTTTCAAAAGGCTGATGGTATGACCCAGGACAATAGACCCAGCTAGTTTCAAAAGGCTGATGGTATGACCCCAGGACAATAGACCCAGCTAGTTTCAAAAGGCTGATGGTATGACCCCAGGACAATCGACCCAGCTAGTTTCAAAAGGCTGATGGTATGACCCAAGGACAATAGACCAAGCTAGTTTCAAAAGGCTGATGGTATGACCCCTAGACAATAGATCCAGCTAATTTCAAAAGGCTGATGGTATGACCCAGGACAATAGACCCACTAGTTTCAAAAGCTGATGGTATGTTTCAAAGGCTGATGGTATGACCCCAGGACAATAGACCCAGCTAGTTTCAAAAGGCTGATGGTATGACCCCAGGACAATAGACCCAGCTAGTTTCAAAAGGCTGATGGTATGACCCCAGGACAATAGACCCAGCTAGACCCAGTTTCAAAAGGCTGATGGTATGACCCCAGGACAATAGACCCAGCTAGTTTCAAAAGGCTGATGGTATGACCCCTAGACAATAGACCCAGCTAGTTTCAAAAGGCTGATGGTATGACCCCAGGACAATAGACCCAGCTAGTTTCAAAAGGCTGATGGTATGACCCCAGGACAATAGACACAGCTAGTTTAAAAAGGCTGATAGGACAATAGACCCAGCTAGTTTAAAAAGGCTGATGGTATGATCCCTGGACAATAGACCCAGCTAGGACAATAGACCCAGCTAGTTTCAAAAGGCTGATGGTATGACCCCCCCAGCTACAATATGACCCAGCAATAAACCCAGCTAGTTTCAAAAGGCTGATGGTATGACCCCAGGACAATAGACCCAGCTAGTTTCAAAAGGCTGATGGTATGACCCCAGGACAATAGACCCAGCTAGTTTCAAAAGGCTGATGGTATAACCCCTGGACAATAGACCCAGCTAGTTTCAAAAGGCTGATGGAATGACCCCAGGACAATAGACCCAGCTAGTTTCAAAAGGCTGATGGTATGACCCCAGGACAATAGACACAGCTAGTTTAAAAAGGCTGATGGTATGACCCAAGGACAATAGACCAAGCTCGTTTCAAAAGGCTGAAGGTATGATCCCTGGACAATAGACCCAGCTAGTTTCAAAAGGCTGATGGTATGACCCAGCCCAAAAGGCTGATGGTATGACCCCAGGACAATAGCTCGTTTCAAAAGGCTGATGGTATGACCCCAGGACAATAGACCAGCTAGTTTCAAAAGGCTGATGGTATGACCCCTGGACAATAGACCCAGCTAGTTTCAAAAGGCTGATGGTATGACCCCAGGACAATAGACCCAGCTAGTTTCAAAAGGCTGATGGTATGACCCCAGGACAATAGACCCAGCTAGTTTCAAAAGGCTGATGGTATGACCCCAGGACAATAGACCCAGCTAGTTTCAAAAGGCTGATGGTATGACCCAAGGACAATAGACCAAGCTAGTTTCAAAAGCTGAGTTTAGACACAGCTAAAAGGCTGATGGTATGACCCCTGGACAATAAACCCAGCTAGTTTCAAAAGGCTGATGGTATAACCACTAGACAATAGACCCAGCTAGTTTCAAAAGGCTGATGGTATAACCCCAGGACAATAGACCCAGCTAGTTTCAAAAGGCTGATGGAATGACCCCAGGACAATAGACCCAGCTAGTTTCAAAAGGCTGATGGTATGACCCCAGGACAATAGACCCAGCTAGTTTCAAAAGTATGACCCCAGGACTGAGCTAGGACTGATGGTATGACCCCTGGACAATAGACCCAGCTAGTTTCAAAAGGCTGATGGTATGACCCCAGGACAATAGACCCAGCTTATATTTTCAAAAGGCTGATGGTATGACCCCTGGACAATAGACCCAGCTAGTTTCAAAAAGCTGATGGTTTGACACCAGGACAATAGACCCAGCTAGTTTCAAAAGGCTGATGGTATGACCCCAGGACAATCGACCCAGCTAGTTTCAAAAGGCTGATGGTATGACCCAAGGACAATAGACCAAGCTAGTTTCAAAAGGCTGATGGTATGACCCCTGGACAATAAACCCAGCTAGTTTCAAAAGGCTGATGGTATAACCACTAGACAATAGACCCAGCTAGTTTCAAAAGGCTGATGGTATAACCCCAGGACAATAGACCCAGCTAGTTTCAAAAGGCTGATGGAATGACCCCAGGACAATAGACCCAGCTAGTTTCAAAAGGCTGATGGTGTGACCCCAGGACAATAGACACAGCTAGTTTAAAAAGGCTGATGGTATGACCCCAGGACAATAGACCCAGCTAGTTTCAAAAGGCTGATGGTATGACCCCTGGACAATAGACCCAGCTAGTTTCAAAAGGCTGATGGTATGACCCCAGGACAATAGACCCAGCTAGTTTCAAAAGGCTGATGGTATAACCCCAGGACAATAGACCCAGCTAGTTTCAAAAGGCTGATGGTATGACCCCAGGACAATAGACCCAGCTAGTTTCAAAAGGCTGATGGTATGACCCCAGGACAATAGACCAAGCTAGTTTCAAAAGGCTGATGGTATGACCCCAAGGACAATAGACCCAGCTAGTTTCAAAAGGCTGATGGTATGACCCCTGGACAATAAACCCAGCTAGTTTCAAAAGGCTGATGGTATAACCACTAGACAATAGACCCAGCTAGTTTCAAAAGGCTGATGGTATGACCCCAGGACAATAGACCCAGCTAGTTTCAAAAGGCTGATGGAATGACCCCAGGACAATAGACCCAGCTAGTTTCAAAAGGCTGATGGTATGACCCCAGGACAATAGACACAGCTAGTTTAAAAAGGCTGATGGTATGACCCCTGATGGTATGACCCCAGGACAATAGACCCAGCTAGTTTCAAAAGGCTGATGGTATGACCAGGACAATAGACCCAGCTAGTTTCAAAAGGCTGATGGATTCAAAAGGCTGATGGTATGACCCAGGACAATAGACCCAGCTAGTTTAAAAAGGCTGATGGTATGACCACAAGACAATAGACCCAGCTAGTTTCAAAAGGCTTATGGTATGACCCAGGACAATAGACCCAGCTAGTTTCAAAAAGCTGATGGTATGGCCCCTGGACAATAGAACCAGCTAGTTTCAAAAGGCTGATGGTATGACCCCAGGACAATAGACCCAGCTAGTTTCAAAAGGCTGAAGGTATGAACCCTGGACAATGACCCCAAGGACAATAGACCCAGCTAGTTTCAAAAGGCTGATGGTATGACCCCAGGACAATAGACCCAGCTAGTTTCAAAAGGCTGATGGTATGACCCCAGGACAATAGACCCAGCTAGTTTCAAAAGGCTGAATGTATAACCCCAGGACAATAGACCCAGCTAGTTTCAAAAGGCTGATGGTATGACCCCTGGACAATAGACCCAGCTAGTTTCAAAAGGCTGATGGTATGTAGAAAATGACAGTTTCAAAGGCTGATGGTATGACCCCAGGACAATAGACCCAGCTCGTTTCAAAAGGCTGATGGTATGACCCCAGGACATTAGAGACAGCTAGTTTCAAAAGGCTGATGGAATGACCCCAGGACAATAGACCCAGCTAGTTTCAAAAGGCTGATGGTATGACCCCTGGACAATAGACCCACTAGTTTCAAAGGCTGACCCTAGGACAATAGACCCAGCTAGTTTCAAAGGCTGATGGTATGACCCCAGGACAATAGACCCAGCTAGTTTCAAAAGGCTGATGGTATGACCCCAGGACAATAGACCCAGCTAGTTTCAAAGGCTGATGGTATGACCCCTGGACAATAGACCCAGCTAGTTTCAAAGGCTGATGGTATGATGGACAATAGACCCAGCTAGTTTCAAAGGCTGATGGTATGAACCCAGGACAATAGACCAGCTAGTTTCAAAAGGCTGATGGTATGACAACTAGACAATAGACCCAGCTAGTTTCAAAG
>NC_088216.1:89626827-89686827 GCF_036934945.1 Oncorhynchus masou masou
CTGGGTCTATTGTCCTGGGGTCATACCATCAGCCTTTTGAAACTAGCTGGGTCTATTGTCCTGGGGTTATACCATCAGCCTTTTGAAACTAGCTGGGTCTATTGTCTAGTGGTCATACCATCAGCCTTTTGAAACTAGCTGGGTTTATTGTCCAGGGGTCATACCATCAGCCTTTTGAAACTAGCTTGGTCTATTGTCCTTGGGTCATACCATCAGCCTTTTGAAACTAGCTGGGTCGATTGTCCTGGGGTCATACCATCAGCCTTTTGAAACTAGCTGGGTCTATTGTCCTGGTGTCATACCATCAGCCTTTTGAAACTAGCTGGGTCTATTGTCCTGGGGTCATACCATCAGCCTTTTGAAACTAGCTGGGTCTATTGTCTAGTGGTCATACCATCAGCCTTTTGAAACTAGCTGGGTCTATTGTCCTGGGGTCATACCATCAGCCTTTTGAAACTAGCTGGTCTATTGTCCTGGGGTCATACCATCAGCCTTTTGAAACTAGCTGTGTCTATTGTCCTGGGGTCATACCATCAGCCTTTTGAAACTAGCTGGGTCTATTGTCCAGGGGTCATACCATCAGCCTTTTCAGCCTTTTGAAACTAGCTGGGTCTATTGTCCTGGGGTCATACCATCAGCCTTTTGAAACTAGCTGGGTCTATTGTCCTGGGGTCATACCATCAGCCTTTTGAAACTAGCTGGGTCTATTGTCCTGGGGTCATACCATCAGCCTTTTGAAACTAGCTGGGTCTATTGTCCAGGGGGTCATACCATCAGCCTTTTGAAACTAGCTGGGTCTATTGTCCTGGGGTCATACCATCAGCCTTTTGAAACTAGCTGGGTCTATTGTCATACCATCCTAGCTGGGTCTATACCATCAGCCTTTTGAAACTAGCTGGGTCTATTGTCCTGGGGTCATACCATCAGCCTTTTGAAACTAGCTGGGTCTATTGTCCTGGGGTCATACCATCAGCCTTTTGAAACTAGCTGGGTCTATTGTCCTGGGGTCATACCATCAGCCTTTTGAAACTAGCTGGGTCTATTGTCAGCCTTTTGAAACAGCTGGGGTCATACCATCAGCCTTTTGAAACTAGCTGGGTCTATTGTCCTGGGGTCATACCATCAGCCTTTTGAAACTAGCTGGGTCTATTGTTGGGGTCATACCATCAGCCTTTTGAAACTAGCTGGGTCTATTGTAGGGTCATACCATCAGCCTTTTGAAACTAGCTGGGTCTATTGTCCTGGGGTCATACCATCAGCCTTTTGAAACTAGCTGTCTATTGGTCTATTGTCCTGGGGTCATACCATCAGCCTTTTGAAACTAGCTGGGTCTATTGTCTAGCTGGGGTCATACCATCAGCCTTTTGAAACTAGCTGGGTCTATTGTCCTGGGGTCATACCATCAGCCTTTTGAAACTAGCTGGGTCTATTGTCCTGGGGTCATACCATCAGCCTTTTTTGAAACATCAGCCTTTTGAAACTAGCTGGGTCTATTGTCCTAGGGGTCATACCATCAGCCTTTTGAAACTAGCTGGGTCTATTGTCCAGGGGTCATACCATCAGCCTTTTGAAACTAGCTGGGTCTATTGTCCTGGGGTCATACCATACCATCAGCTGGGGTCATACCATCAGCCTTTTGAAACTAGCTGGGTCTATTGTCCTGGGGTCATACCATCAGCCTTTTGAAACTAGCTGGGTCTATTGTCCAGGGGTCATACCATCAGCCTTTTGAAACTAGCTGGGTCTATTGTCCTGGGGTCATACCATCAGCCTTTTGAAACTAGCTGGGTCTATTGTCCTGGGGTCATACCATCAGCCTTTTGAAACTAGCTGGGTCTATTGTCCTGGGGTCATACCATCAGCCTTTTGAAACTCAGCTTTTGAAACTAGCTGGGTCTATTGTCCTGGGGTCATACCATCAGCCTTTTGAAACTAGCTGGGTCTATTGTCCTGGGGTCATACCATCAGCCTTTTGAAACTAGCTGGGTCTATTGTCCTGGGGTCATACCATCAGCCTTTTGAAACTAGCTGGGTCTATTGTCCTGGGGTCATACCATCAGCCTTTTGAAAACTATTGCTGGGTCTTTTGAAATTGTCCTGGGGTCATACCATCAGCCTTTTGAAACTAGCTGGGTCTATTGTCCTGGGGTCATACCATCAGCCTTTTGAAACTAGCTGGGTCTATTGTCCTGGGGTCATACCATCAGCCTTTTTGAGCTGGGTCTATTGTCCTGGGTCATACCATCAGCCTTTTGAAACTAGCTGGGTCTATTGTCCTGGGGTCATACCATCAGCCTTTTGAAACTAGCTGGGTCTATTGTCCAGGGGTCATACCATCAGCCTTTTGAAACTAGCTGGGTCTATTGTCCTGGGGTCATACCATCAGCCTTTTGAAACTAGCTGGGTCTATTGTCCTGGGGTCATACCATCAGCCTTTTGAAACTAGCTGGGTCTATTGTCCTGGGGTCATACCATCAGCCTTTTGAAACTAGCTGGGTCTATTGTCCTATTGGGGTCATACCATCAGCCTTTTGAAACTAGCTGGGTCTATTGTCCTGGGGTCATACCATCAGCCTTTTGAAACTAGCTGGGTCTATTGTCCTGGGGTCATACCATCAGCCTTTTGAAACTAGCTGGGTCTATTGTCCTGGGGTCATACCATCAGCCTTTTGAAACTAGCTGGGTCTATTGTCCTGGGGTCATACCATCAGCCTTTTGAAACTATTGTCCAGGGGCATCAGCCTTTTGAAACTCTGGGTCTATTGTCCAGGGGTCATACCATCAGCCTTTTGAAACTAGCTGGGTCTATTGTCCTGGGGTCATACCATCAGCCTTTTGAAACTAGCTGGGTCTATTGTCCTGGGTCATACCATCAGCCTTTTGAAACTAGGTCTATTGTCCTAGGGGTCATACCATCAGCCTTTTGAAACTAGCTGGGTCTATTGTCCTGGGGTTATACAATCAGCCTTTTGAAACTAGCTGGGTCTATTGTCTAGTGGTCATACCATCAGCCTTTTTAAACTAGCTGTGTCTATTGTCCTGGGGTCATACCATCAGCCTTTTGAAACTAGCTGGGTCTATTGTCCTGGGGTCATACCATCAGCCTTTTGAAACTAGCTGGGTCTATTGTCCTGGGGTCATACCATCAGCCTTTTGAAACTAGCTGGGTCTATTGTCCTGGGGTCATACCATCAGCCTTTTGAAACTAGCTGGGTCTATTGTCCTGGGGTCATACCATCAGCCTTTTGAAACTAGCTGGGTCTATTGTCCTGGGGTCATACCATCAGCCTTTTGAAACTAGCTGGGTCTATTGTCCAGGGGTCATACCATCAGCCTTTTGCAACAAGCTGGGTCTATTGTCCTGGGGTTATACAATCAGACTTTTGAAACTAGCTGGGTCTATTGTCTAGTGGTCATACCATCAGCCTTTTGAAACTAGCTGGGTCTATTGTCCTGGGGTCATACCATCAGCCTTTTGAAACTAGCTGGGTCTATTGTCCTGGGGTCATACCATCAGCCTTTTGAAACTAGCTGGGTCTATTGTCCTGGGGTCATACCATCAGCCTTTTGAAACTAGCTGGGTCTATTGTCCTGGGGTCATACCATCAGCCTTTTGAAACTAGCTGGGTCTATTGTCCAGGGGTCATACCATCAGCCTTTTGAAACTAGCTGGGTCTATTGTCCTGGGGTCATACCATCAGCCTTTTGAAACTAGCTGGGTCTATTGTCCTGGGGTCATACCATCAGCCTTTTGAAACTAGCTGGGTCTATTGTCCTGGGGTCATACCATCAGCCTTTTGAAACTAGCTGGGTCTATTGTCCAGGGGTCATACCATCAGCCTTTTGAAACTAGCTGGGTCTATTGTCCTGGGGTCATACCATCAGCCTTTTGAAACTAGCTGGGTCTATTGTCTAGGGGTCATACCATCAGCCTTTTGAAACTAGCTGGGTCTATTGTCAAAGGGGTCATACCATCAGCCTTTTGAAACTAGCTGGGTCTATTGTCCTGGGGTCAATCCATCAGCCTTTTGAAACTAGCTGGGTCTATTGTCCAGGGGTCATACCATCAGCCTTTTGAAACTAGCTGGGTCTATTGTCCTGGGGTCATATCATCAGCCTTTTTGAAACTAGCTGGGTCTATTGTGTCATACCATCAGCCTTTTGAAACTAGCTGGGTCTATTGTCCTGGGGTCATACCATCAGCCTTTTGAAACTAGCTGGGTCTATTGTCCTGGGGTCATACCATCAGCCTTTTGAAACTAGCTGGGTCTATTGTCCTGGGGTCATACCATCAGCCTTTTGAAACTAGCTGGGTCTATTGTCCTGGGGTCATACCATCAGCCTTTTGAAACTAGCTGGGTCTATTGTCCAGGGGTCATACCATCAGCCTTTTGAAACTAGCTGGGTCTATTGTCCAGGGGTCATACCATCAGCCTTTTGAAACTAGCTGGGTCTATTGTCCTGGGGTCATACCATCAGCCTTTTGAAACTAGCTGGGTCTATTGTCCAGGGGTCATACCATCAGCCTTTTGAAACTAGCTGGGTCTATTGTCCTGGGGTTATACCATCAGCCTTTTGAAACTAGCTGGATCTATTGTGAAACTAGCTGGTCATACCATCAGCCTTTTGAAACTAGCTGGGTCTATTGTCCAGGGGTCATACCATCAGCCTTTTGAAACTAGCTGGGTCTATTGTCTTTTGAAACTAGCTGGGGTCATACCATCAGCCTTTTGAAACTAGCTGGGTCTATTGTCCTGGGGTCATACCATCAGCCTTTTGAAACTAGCTGGGTCTATTGTCCAGGGGTCATACCATCAGCCTTTTGAAACTAGCTGGGTCTATTGTCCAGGGGTCATACCATCAGCCTTTTGAAACTAGCTGGGTCTATTGTCCTGGGGTCATACCATCAGCCTTTTGAAACTAGCTGTGTCTATTGTCCTGGGGTCATACCATCAGCCTTTTGAAACTAGCTGGGTCTATTGTCCTGGGGTCATACCATCAGCCTTTTGAAACTAGCTGGGTCTATTGTCCTGGGGTTATACCATCAGCCTTTTGAAACTAGCTGGGTCTATTGTCCTAGGGGGGTCATACCATCAGCCTTTTGAAACTAGCTGGGTCTATTGTCAAGGGGTCATACCATCAGCCTTTTGAAACTAGCTGGGTCTATTGTCCTAGGGGTCATACCATCAGCCTTTTGAAACTAGCTGGGTCTATTGTCCTGGGGTCATACCATCAGCCTTTTGAAACTAGCTGGGTCTATTGTCCTGGGGTCATACCATCAGCCTTTTGAAACTAGCTGGGTCTATTGTCCTGGGGTCATACCATCAGCCTTTTGAAACTAGCTGGGTCTATTGTCCTGGGGTCATACCATCAGCCTTTTGAAACTAGCTGGGTCTATTGTCCAGGGGTCATACCATCAGCCTTTTGAAACTAGCTGGGTCTATTGTCCTGGGGTCATACCATCAGCCTTTTGAAACTAGCTGGGTCTATTGTCCTGGGGTCATACCATCAGCCTTTTGAAACTAGCTGGGTCTATTGTCCTGGGGTCATACCATCAGCCTTTTGAAACTAGCTGGGTCTATTGTCCTGGGGTCATACCATCAGCCTTTTGAAACTAGCTGGGTCTATTGTCCTAGGGGTCATACCATCAGCCTTTTGAAACTAGCTGGGTCTATTGTCCTGGGGTCATACCATCAGCCTTTTGAAACTAGCTGGGTCTATTGTCCTGGGGTCATACCATCAGCCTTTTGAAACTAGCTGGGTCTATTGTCCTGGGGTCATACCATCAGCCTTTTGAAACTAGCTGGGTCTATTGTCCTGGGGTCATACCATCAGCCTTTTGAAACTAGCTGGGTCTATTGTCCAGGGGTCATACCATCAGCCTTTTGAAACTAGCTGGGTCTATTGTCCAGGGGTCATACCATCAGCCTTTTGAAACTAGCTGGTCTATTGTCCTGGGGTCATACCATCAGCCTTTTGAAACTAGCTGGGTCTATTGTCCTGGGGTCATACCATCAGCCTTTTGAAACTAGCTGGGTCTATTGTCCTGGGGTCATACCATCAGCCTTTTGAAACTAGCTGGGTCTATTGTCCAGGGGTCATACCATCAGCCTTTTGAAACTAGCTGGGTCTATTGTCCTGGGGTTATACCATCAGCCTTTTGAAACTAGCTGGGTCTATTGTCCTGGGGTCATACCATCAGCCTTTTGAAACTAGCTGGGTCTATTGTCCTGGGGTCATACCATCAGCCTTTTGAAACTAGCTGGGTCTATTGTCCTGGGGTCATACCATCAGCCTTTTGAAACTAGCTGGGTCTATTGTCCTGGGGTCATACCATCAGCCTTTTGAAACTAGCTGGGTTTATTGTCCAGGGGTCATACCATCAGCCTTTTGAAACTAGCTGGGTCTATTGTCCTGGGGTCATACCATCAGCCTTTTGAAACTAGCTGGGTCTATTGTCCTAGTGGTCATACCATCAGCCTTTTGAAACTAGCTGGGTCTATTGTCCTGGGGTCATACCATCAGCCTTTTGAAACTAGCTGGGTCTATTGTCCTGGGGTCATACCATCAGCCTTTTGAAACTAGCTGGGTCTATTGTCCAGGGGTCATACCATCAGCCTTTTGAAACTAGCTGGGTCTATTGTCCTGGGGTCATACCATCAGCCTTTTGAAACTAGCTGGGTCTATTGTCCTGGGGTCATACCATCAGCCTTTTGAAACTAGCTGGGTCTATTGTCCTGGGGTCATACCATCAGCCTTTTGAAACTAGCTGGGTCTATTGTCCTGGGGTCATACCATCAGCCTTTTGAAACTAGCTGGGTCTATTGTCCTGGGGTCATACCATCAGCCTTTTGAAACTAGCTGGGTCTATTTTGTCATACCATCAGCCTTTTGAAACTAGCTGGGTCTATTGTCCTGGGGTCATACCATCAGCCTTTTGAAACTAGCTGGGTCTATTGTCCTGGGGTCATACCATCAGCCTTTTGAAACTAGCTGGGTCTATTGTCCTGGGGTCATACCATCAGCCTTTTGAAACTAGCTGGGTCTATTGTCCAGGGGTCATACCATCAGCCTTTTGAAACTAGCTGGGTCTATTGTCCTGGGGTCATACCATCAGCCTTTTGAAACTAGCTGGGTCTATTGTCCTGGGGTCATACCATCAGCCTTTTGAAACTAGCTGGGTCTATTGTCCTGGGGTCATACCATCAGCCTTTTGAAACTAGCTGGGTCTATTGTCCTGGGGTCATACCATCAGCCTTTTGAAACTAGCTGGGTCTATTGTCCAGGGGTCATACCATCAGCCTTTTGAAACTAGCTGGGTCTATTGTCCTGGGGTCATACCATCAGCCTTTTGAAACTAGCTGGGTCTATTGTCCTGGGGTCATACCATCAGCCTTTTGAAACTAGCTGGGTCTATTGTCCTGGGGTCATACCATCAGCCTTTTGAAACTAGCTGGGTCTATTGTCCTGGGGTCATACCATCAGCCTTTTGAAACTAGCTGGGTCTATTGTCCTGGGGTCATACCATCAGCCTTTTGAAACTAGCTGGGTCTATTGTCCAGGGGTCATACCATCAGCCTTTTGAAACTAGCTGGGTCTATTGTCCTGGGGTCATACCATCAGCCTTTTGAAACTAGCTGGGTCTATTGTCCTGGGGTCATACCATCAGCCTTTTGAAACTAGCTGGGTCTATTGTCCTGGGGTCATACCATCAGCCTTTTGAAACTAGCTGGGTCTATTGTCCTGGGGTCATACCATCAGCCTTTTGAAACTAGCTGGGTCTATTGTCCTGGGGTCATACCATCAGCCTTTTGAAACTAGCTGGGTCTATTGTCCTGGGGTCATACCATCAGCCTTTTGAAACTAGCTGGGTCTATTGTCCTGGGGTCATACCATCAGCCTTTTGAAACTAGCTGGGTCTATTGTCCTAGGGGTCATACCATCAGCCTTTTGAAACTAGCTGGGTCTATTGTCCTGGGGTCATACCATCAGCCTTTTGAAACGAGCTGGGTCTATTGTCCTGGGGTCATACCATCAGCCTTTTGAAACTAGCTGGGTCTATTGTCCTGGGGTCATACCATCAGCCTTTTGAAACTAGCTGTCTATTGTCAGGGGTATTCAGCCTTTTCTAGCTGGGTCTATTGTCCTAGGGGTCATACCATCAGCCTTTTGAAACTAGCTGGGTCTATTGTCCAGGGTCATACCATCAGGGCTGGGTCTATTGTCCAGGGGTCATACCATCAGCCTTTTGAAACTAGCTGGGTCTATTGTCCTGGGGTCATACCATCAGCCTTTTGAAACTAGCTGGGTCTATTGTCCTGGGGTCATACCATCAGCCTTTTGAAACTAGCTGGGTCTATTGTCCTGGTGTCAAACCATCAGTTTTTGAAACTAGCTGGGTCTATTGTCCAGGGGTCATACCATCAGCCTTTTGAAACTAGCTGGGTCTATTGTCCTGGGGTCATACCATCAGCCTTTTGAAACTAGCTGGGTCTATTGTCCTGGGGTCATACCATCAGCCTTTTGAAACTAGCTGGGTCTATTGTCCTGGGGTCATACCATCAGCCTTTTGAAACTAGCTGGGTCTATTGTCCTGGGGTCATACCATCAGCCTTTTGAAACTAGCTGGGTCTATTGTCCTGGGGTCATACCATCAGCCTTTTGAAACTAGCTGGGTCTATTGTCCTGGGGTCATACCATCAGCCTTTTGAAACTAGCTGGGTCTATTGTCCAGGGGTCATACCATCAGCCTTTTGAAACTAGCTGGGTCTATCGTCCTGGGGTTATATAATCAGCCTTTTTAAACTAGCTGTGTCTATTGTCCTGGGGTCACACCATCAGCCTTTTGAAACTAGCTGGGTCTATTGTCCACCATCAGCCTTTTGAAACTAGCTGGGTCTATTGTCCTGGGGTCATACCATCAGCCTTTTGAAACTAGCTGGGTCTATTGTCCTGGGGTCATACCATCAGCCTTTTGAAACTAGCTGGGTCTATTGTCCTGGGGTCATACCATCAGCCTTTTGAAACTAGCTGGGTCTATTGTCCTGGGGTCATACCATCAGCCTTTTGAAACTAGCTGGGTCTATTGTCTAGGGGTCATACCATCAGCCTTTTGAAACTAGCTGGGTCTATTGTCCAGGGGTCATACCATCAGCCTTTTGAAACTAGCTGGGTCTATTGTCCTGGGGTCATACCATCAGCCTTTTGAAACTAGCTGGGTCTATTGTCCTGGGGTCATACCATCAGCCTTTTGAAACTAGCTGGGTCTATTGTCCTGGGGTCATACCATCAGCCTTTTGAAACTAGCTGGGTCTATTGTCCTGGGGTCATACCATCAGCCTTTTGAAACTAGCTGGGTCTATTGTCCTGGGGTCATACCATCAGCCTTTTGAAACTAGCTGGGTCTATTGTCCAGGGGTCATACCATCAGCCTTTTGAAACTAGCTGGGTCTATTGTCCTAGGGTCATACCATCAGCCTTTTGAAACTAGCTGGGTCTATTGTCCTGGGGTCATACCATCAGCCTTTTGAAACTAGCTGGGTCTATTGTCCTGGGGTCATACCATCAGCCTTTTGAAACTAGCTGGGTCTATTGTCCAGGGGTCATACCATCAGCCTTTTGAAACTAGCTGGGTCTATTGTCTCAGGCTGGGTATGTCCTGGGGTCATACCATCAGCCTTTTGAAACTAGCTGGGTCTATTGTCCTGGGGTCATACCATCAGCCTTTTGAAACTAGCTGGGTCTATTGTCCTGGGGTCATACCATCAGCCTTTTGAAACTAGCTGGGTCTATTGTCCTGGGGTCATACCATCAGCCTTTTGAAACTAGCTGGGTCTATTGTCCTGGGGTCATACCATCAGCCTTTTGAAACTAGCTGGGTCTATTGTCCAGGGGTCATACCATCAGCCTTTTGAAACTAGCTGGGTCTATTGTCCAGGGGTCATACCATCAGCCTTTTGAAACTAGCTGGGTCTATTGTCCTGGGGTCATACCATCAGCCTTTTGAAACTAGCTGGGTCTATTGTCCTGGGGTCATACCATCAGCCTTTTGAAACTAGCTGGGTCTATTGTCCTGGGGTCATACCATCAGCCTTTTGAAACTAGCTGGGTCTATTGTCCTGGGGTCATACCATCAGCCTTTTGAAACTAGCTGGGTCTATTGTCCTGGTGGTCATACCATCAGCCTTTTGAAACTAGCTGGGTCTATTGTCCAGGGGTCATACCATCAGCCTTTTGAAACTAGCTGGGTCTATTGTCCAGGGGTCATACCATCAGCCTTTTGAAACTAGCTGGGTCTATTGTCCTGGGGTCATACCATCAGCCTTTTGAAACTAGCTGGGTCTATTGTCCTGGGGTTATACATTCAGCCTTTTGAAACGAGCTGGGTCTATTGTCCTGGGGTCATACCATCAGCTTTTTGAAACTAGCTGGGTCTATTGTCCTGGGTTCATACCATCAGCCTTTTGAAACTAGCTGGGTCTATTGTCCTGGGGTTATACCATCAGCCTTTTGAAACTAGCTGGGTCTATTGTCAAAGGGGTCATACCATCAGCCTTTTGAAACTAGCTGGGTCTATTGTCTAGGGGTCATACCATCAGCCTTTTTGAAACTAGCTGGGTCTATTGTCCAGGGGTCATACCATCAGCCTTTTGAAACTAGCTGGGTCTATTGTCCTGGGGTCATACCATCAGCCTTTTGAAACTAGCTGGGTCTATTGTCCTGGGGTCATACCATCAGCCTTTTGAAACTAGCTGGGTCTATTGTCCTGGGGTCATACCATCAGCCTTTTGAAACTAGCTGGGTCTATTGTCCTGGGGTCATACCATCAGCCTTTTGAAACTAGCTGGGTCTATTGTCCTGGGGTCATACCATCAGCCTTTTGAAACTAGCTGGGTCTATTGTCCTAGTGGTCATACCATCAGCCTTTTGAAACTAGCTGGGTCTATTGTCCTGGGGTCATACCATCAGCCTTTTGAAACTAGCTGGGTCTATTGTCCTGGGGTCATACCATCAGCCTTTTGAAACTAGCTGGGTCTATTGTCCTGGGTCATACCATCAGCCTTTTGAAACTAGCTGGGTCTATTGTCCTGGGGTCATACCATCAGCCTTTTGAAACTAGCTGGGTCTATTGTCCTAGGGGTCATACCATCAGCCTTTTGAAACTAGCTGGGTCTATTGTCCTGGGGTCATACCATCAGCCTTTTGAAACTAGCTGGGTCTATTGTCCTGGGGTCATACCATCAGCCTTTTGAAACTAGCTGGGTCTATTGTCCTGGGGTCATACCATCAGCCTTTTGAAAACTATTGCTGGGTCTATTGTCTAGGGGTCATACCATCAGCCTTTTGAAACTAGCTGGGTCTATTGTCCTGGGGTCATACCATCAGCCTTTTGAAACTAGCTGGGTCTATTGTCCTGGGGTCATACCATCAGCCTTTTGAAACTAGCTGGGTCTATTGTCCTGGGGTCATACCATCAGCCTTTTGAAACTAGCTGGGTCTATTGTCCAGGGGTCATACCATCAGCCTTTTGAAACTAGCTGGGTCTATTGTCCTGGGGTCATACCATCAGCCTTTTGAAACTAGCTGGGTCTATTGTCCTGGGGTCATACCATCAGCCTTTTGAAACTAGCTGGGTCTATTGTCCTGGGGTCATACCATCAGCCTTTTGAAACTAGCTGGGTCTATTGTCCAGGGGTCATACCATCAGCCTTTTGAAACTAGCTGGGTCTATTGTCCTGGGGTCATACCATCAGCCTTTTGAAACTAGCTGGGTCTATTGTCCTGGGGTCATACCATCAGCCTTTTGAAACTAGCTGGGTCTATTGTCCTGGGGTCATACCATCAGCCTTTTGAAACTAGCTGGGTCTATTGTCCTGGGGGGTCATACCATCAGCCATTTTGAAACTAGCTGGGTCTATTGTCCTAGGGGTCATACCATCAGCCTTTTGAAACTAGCTGGGTCTATTGTCCTGGGGTCATACCATCAGCCTTTTGAAACAGTCTATTGTCCTGAATCAGCCTTTTGAAACCTAGCTGGGTCTATTGTCCTATTGGGGTCATACCATCAGCCTTTTGAAACTAGCTGGGTCTATTGTCCTGGGGTCATACCATCAGCCTTTTGAAACTAGCTGGGTCTATTGTCCTGGGGTCATACCATCAGCCTTTTGAAACTAGCTGGGTCTATTGTCCAGGGGTCATACCATCAGCCTTTTGAAACTAGCTGGGTCTATTGTCCTGGGGTCATACCATCAGCCTTTTGAAACTAGCTGGGTCTATTGTCCTGGGGTCATACCATCAGCCTTTTGAAACTAGCTGGGTCTATTGTCCTGGGGTCATACCATCAGCCTTTTGAAACTAGCTGGGTCTATTGTCTAGGGGTCATACCATCAGCCTTTTGAAACTAGCTGGGTCTATTGTCCAGGGGTCATACCATCAGCCTTTTGAAACTAGCTGGGTCTATTGTCCTGGGGTTATACATTCAGCCTTTTGAAACGAGCTGGGTCTATTGTCCTGGGGTCATACCATCAGCCTTTTGAAACTAGCTGGGTCTATTGTCCTGGGGTCATACCATCAGCCTTTTGAAACTAGCTGGGTCTATTGTCCAGGGGTCATACCATCAGCCTTTTGAAACTAGCTGGGTCTATTGTCCTGGGGTCATACCATCAGCCTTTTGAAACTAGCTGGGTCTATTGTCCTGGGGTCATACCATCAGCCTTTTGAAACTAGCTGGGTCTATTGTCCTGGGGTCATACCATCAGCCTTTTGAAACTAGCTGGGTCTATTGTCCAGGGGTCATACCATCAGCCTTTTGAAACTAGCTGGGTCTATTGTCCTGGGGTCATACCATCAGCCTTTTGAAACTAGCTGGGTCTATTGTCCTGGGGTCATACCATCAGCCTTTTGAAACTAGCTGGGTCTATTGTCCTGGGGTCATACCATCAGCCTTTTGAAACTAGCTGGGTCTATTGTCCAGGGGTCATACCATCAGCCTTTTGAAACTAGCTGGGTCTATTGTCCTGGGGTCATACCATCAGCCTTTGAAACTAGCTGGGTCTATTGTCCTGGGGTCATACCATCAGCCTTTTGAAACTAGCTGGGTCTATTGTCCTGGGGTCATACCATCAGCCTTTTGAAACTAGCTGGGTCTATTGTCCTGGGGTCATACCATCAGCCTTTTGAAACTAGCTGGGTCTATTGTCCTGGGGTCATACCATCAGCCTTTTGAAACTAGCTGGGTCTATTGTCTAGTGGTCATACCATCAGCCTTTTGAAACTAGCTGGGTCTATTGTCCAGGGGTCATACCATCAGCCTTTTGAAACTAGCTGGGTCTATTGTCCTGGGGTTATACAATCAGCCTTTTGAAACTAGCTGGGTCTATTGTCCTGGGGTCACACCATGAAACAGCCTATTTGAAACTGAAGCTGGGTCTATTGTCCTGGGGTCATACCATCAGCCTTTTGAAACTAGCTGGGTCTATTGTCCTGGGGTCATACCATCAGCCTTTTGAAACTAGCTGGGTCTATTGTCCTGGGGTCATACCATCAGCCTTTTGAAACTAGCTGGGTCTATTGTCCTGGGGTCATACCATCAGCCTTTTGAAACTAGCTGGGTCTATTGTCCAGGGGTCATACCATCAGCCTTTTGAAACGAGCTGGGTCTATTGTCCTGGGGTCATACCATCAGCCTTTTGAAACTAGCTGGGTCTATTGTCCTGGGGTCATACCATCAGCCTTTTGAAACTAGCTGGGTCTATTGTCCTGGGGTCATACCATCAGCCTTTTGAAACTAGCTGGGTCTATTGTCCTGGGGTCATACCATCAGCCTTTTGAAACTAGCTGGGTCTATTGTTAGGGGTCATACCATCAGCCTTTTGAAACTAGCTGGGTCTATTGTCCAGGGGTCATACCATCAGCCTTTTGAAACTAGCTGGGTCTATTGTCCTGGGGTCATACCATCAGCCTTTTGAAACTAGCTGGGTCTATTGTCCTGGGGTCATACCATCAGCCTTTTGAAACTAGCTGGGTCTATTGTCCTGGGGTCATACCATCATAGGGGTCATACCATCAGCCTTTTGAAACTAGCTGGGTCTATTGTCCAGGGGTCATACCATCAGCCTTTTGAAACTAGCTGGGTCTATTGTCCTGGGGTCATACCATCAGCCTTTTGAAACTAGCTGGGTCTATTGTCCTGGGGTCATACCATCAGCCTTTTGAAACTAGCTGGGTCTATTGTCCTGGGGTCATACCATCAGCCTTTTGAAACTAGCTGGGTCTATTGTCCTGGGGTCATACCATCAGCCTTTTGAAACTAGCTGGGTCTATTGTCCTGGGGTCATACCATCAGCCTTTTGAAACTAGCTTGGTCTATTGTCCTTGGGTCATACCATCAGCCTTTTGAAACTAGCTGGGTCTATTGTCCTGGGGTCATACCATCAGCCTTTTGAAACTAGCTGGGTCTATTGTCCAGGGGTCATACCATCAGCCTTTTGAAACTAGCTGGGTCTATTGTCCAGGGGTCATACCATCAGCCTTTTGAAACTAGCTGGGTCTATTGTCTAGTGGTCATACCATCAGCCTTTTGAAACTAGCTGGGCTGGGTCTATTGTCCTGGGGTCATACCATCAGCCTTTTGAAACTAGCTGGGTCTATTGTCCTGGGGTCATACCATCAGCCTTTTGAAACTAGCTGGGTCTATTGTCCTGGGGTCATACCATCAGCCTTTTGAAACTAGCTGGGTCTATTGTCCTGGGGTCATACCATCAGCCTTTTGAAAAGCTGGGTCTATTGTCCTGGTCATACCATCAGCCTTTTGAAACTAGCTGGGTCTATTGTCCTGGGGTCATACCATCAGCCTTTTGAAACTAGCTGGGTCTATTGTCCAGGGGTCATACCATCAGCCAGCTTTTGGGTCTATTGTCCTGGGGTCATACCATCAGCCTTTTGAAACTAGCTGGGTCTATTGTCTAGTGGTCATACCATCAGCCTTTTGAAACTAGCTGGGTCTATTGTCCAGGGGTCATACCATCAGCCTTTTGAAACTAGCTGGGTCTATTGTCCAGGGGTCATACCATCAGCCTTTTGAAACTAGCTGGGTCTATTGTCCTGGGGTCATACCATCAGCCTTTTGAAACTAGCTGGGTCTATTGTCCAGGGGTCATACCATCAGCCTTTTGAAACTAGCTGGGTCTATTGTCCAGGGGTCATACCATCAGCCTTTTGAAACTAGCTGGGTCTATTGTCCTGGGGTCATACCATCAGCCTTTTGAAACTAGCTGGGTCTACTAGGGGTCATACCATCAGCCTTTTGAAACTAGCTTGGTCTATTGTCCTGGGGTCATACCATCAGCCTTTTGAAACTAGCTGGGTCTATTGTCCTGGGGTCATACCATCAGCCTTTTGAAACTAGCTGGGTCTATTGTCCTGGGGTCATACCATCAGCCTTTTGAAACTAGCTGGGTCTATTGTCCAGGGGTCATACCATCAGCCTTTTGAAACTAGCTGGGTCTATTGTCCTGGGGTCATACCATCAGCCTTTTGAAACTAGCTGGGTCTATTGTCCTGGGGTCATACCATCAGCCTTTTGAAACTAGCTGGGTCTATTGTCAAAGGGGTCATACCATCAGCCTTTTGAAACTAGCTGGGTCTATTGTCTAGGGGTCATACCATCAGCCTTTTGAAACTAGCTGGGTCTATTGTCCTGGGGTCATACCATCAGCCTTTTGAAACTAGCTGGGTCTATTGTCTAGGGGTCATACCATCAGCCTTTTGAAACTAGCTGGTCTATTGTCCTGGGGTCATACCATCAGCCTTTTGAAACTAGCTGGGTCTATTGTCCTGGGGTCATACCATCAGCCTTTTGAAACTAGCTGGGTCTATTGTCCTGGGGTCATACCATCAGCCTTTTGAAACTAGCTGGGTCTATTGTCCTGGGGTCATACCATCAGCCTTTTGAAACTAGCTGGGTCTATTGTCCAGGGGTCATACCATCAGCCTTTTGAAACTAGCTGGGTCTATTGTCCTGGGGTCATATCATCAGCCTTTTTGAAACTAGCTGGGTCTATTGTCCTGGGGTCATACCATCAGCCTTTTGAAACTAGCTGGGTCTATTGTCCTGGGGTCATACCATCAGCCTTTTGAAACTAGCTGGGTCTATTGTCCAGGGGTCATACCATCAGCCTTTTGAAACTAGCTGGGTCTATTGTCCTGGGGTTATACAATCAGCCTTTTGAAACTAGCTGGTCTATTGTCTATTGTCCTGGTCTATTGTCCAGGGTCATACCATCAGCCTTTTGGTCTATACCATCAGCCTTTTGAAACTAGCCTATTGGGGTCATACCATCAGCCTTTTGAAACTAGCTGGGTCTATTGTCCTGGGGTCATACCATCAGCCTTTTGAAACTAGCTGGGTCTATTGTCCTGGGGTCATACCATCAGCCTTTTGAAACTAGCTGGGTCTATTGTCCTGGGGTCATACCATCAGCCTTTTGAAACTAGCTGGGTCTATTGTCCTGGGGTTATACCATCAGCCTTTTGAAACTAGCTGGGTCTATTGTCTAGTGGTCATACCATCAGCCTTTTGAAACTAGCTGGGTCTATTGTCCAGGGGTCATACCATCAGCCTTTTGAAACTAGCTGGGTCTATTGTCCTGGGGGTCATACCATCAGCCTTTTGAAACTAGCTGGGTCTATTGTCCTGGGGTCATACCATCAGCCTTTTGTAGCTGGGTCTATTGTCCTGGGGTCATACCATCAGCCTTTTTAGCTGGGTCTATTGTCCTGGGGTCATACCATCAGCCTTTTGAAACTAGCTGGGTCTATTGTCCTGGGGTCATACCATCAGCCTTTTGAAACTAGCTGGGTCTATTGTCCTGGGGTCATACCATCAGCCTTTTGAAACTAGCTGGGTCTATTGTCCTGGGGTCATACCATCAGCCTTTTGAAACTAGCTGGGTCTATTGTCCTGGGGTCATACCATCAGCCTTTTGAAACTAGCTGGGTCTATTGTCAGCCTTTTGAAACTAGCTGGGTCTATTGTCCTGGGGTCATACCATCAGCCTTTTGAAACTAGCTGGGTCTATTGTCCTGGGGTCATACCATCAGCCTTTTGAAACTAGCTGGGTCTATTGTCCTAGTGGTCATACCATCAGCCTTTTGAAACTAGCTGGGTCTATTGTCCAGGGGTCATACCATCAGCCTTTTGAAACTAGCTGGGTCTATTGTCCTGGGGTCATACCATCAGCCTTTTGAAACTAGCTGGGTCTATTGTCCTGGGGTCATACCATCAGCCTTTTGAAACTAGCTGGGTCTATTGTCCTGGGGTCATACCATCAGCCTTTTGAAACTAGCTGGGTCTATTGTCCTGGGGTCATACCATCAGCCTTTTGAAACTAGCTGGGTCTATTGTCCTGGGGTCATACCATCAGCCTTTTGAAACTAGCTGGGTCTATTGTCCAGGGGTCATACCATCAGCCTTTTGAAACTAGCTGGGTCTATTGTCCTGGGGTCATACCATCAGCCTTTTGAAACTAGCTGGGTCTATTGTCCTGGGGTCATACCATCAGCCTTTTGAAACTAGCTGGGTCTATTGTCCTGGGGTCATACCATCAGCCTTTTGAAACTAGCTGGGTCTATTGTCCTGGGGTCATACCATCAGCCTTTTGAAACTAGCTGGGTCTATTGTCCTGGGGTCATACCATCAGCCTTTTGAAACTAGCTGGGTCTATTGTCCTAGGGGTCATACCATCAGCCTTTTGAAACTAGCTGGGTCTATTGTCCAGGGGTCATACCATCAGCCTTTTGAAACTAGCTGGGTCTATTGTCCAGGGGTCATACCATCAGCCTTTTGAAACTAGCTGGGTCTATTGTCCTGGGGTCATACCATCAGCCTTTTGAAACTAGCTGGGTCTATTGTCCTGGGGTCATACCATCAGCCTTTTGAAACTAGCTGGGTCTATTGTCCTGGGGTCATACCATCAGCCTTTTGAAACTAGCTGGGTCTATTGTCCTGGGGTTATACCATCAGCCTTTTGAAACTAGCTGGGTCTATTGTCCTGGGGTCATACCATCAGCCTTTTGAAACTAGCTGGGTCTATTGTCCTGGGGTCATACCATCAGCCTTTTGAAACTAGCTGGGTCTATTGTCCTGGGGTCATACCATCAGCCTTTTGAAACTAGCTGGGTCTATTGTCCAGGGGTCATACCATCAGCCTTTTGAAACTAGCTGGGTCTATTGTCCAGGGGTCATACCATCAGCCTTTTGAAACTAGCTGGGTCTATTGTCCTCAGCCTTTTGAAACTAGGGGTCATACCATCAGCCTTTTGAAACTAGCTGGGTCTATTGTCCTGGGGTCATACCATCAGCCTTTTGAAACTAGCTGGGTCTATTGTCCAGGGGTCATACCATCAGCCTTTTGAAACTAGCTGGGTCTATTGTCCTGGGGTCATACCATCAGCCTTTTGAAACTAGCTGGGTCTATTGTCCAGGGGTCATACCATCAGCCTTTTGAAACTAGCTGGGTCTATTGTCCTGGGGTCATACCATCAGCCTTTGAAACTAGCTGGGTCTATTGTCCAGGGGTCATACCATCAGCCTTTTGAAACTAGCTGGGTCTATTGTCCTGGGGTCATACCATCAGCCTTTTGAAACTAGCTGGGTCTATTGTCCAGGGGTCATACCATCAGCCTTTTGAAACTAGCTGGGTCTATTGTCCTGGGGTCATACCATCAGCCTTTTGAAACTAGCTGGGTCTATTGTCCTGGGGTCATACCATCAGCCTTTTGAAACTAGCTGGGTCTATTGTCTAGGGGTCATACCATCAGCCTTTTGAAATTAGCTGGGTCTATTGTCAGAGGGGTCATACCATCAGCCTTTTGAAACTAGCTGGGTCTATTGTCAAAGGGGTCATACAATTGGCCTTTTGAAACTAGCTGGGTCTATTGTCCTGGGGTCATACCATCAGCCTTTCTAAAATAGCTCTGTCTATTGTCCTGGGGTCATACCATCAGCCTTTTGAAACTAGCTGTGTCTATTCTCCTGGGGTCATACCATCAGCCTTTTGAAACTAGCTGGGTCTATTGTCCTGGGGTCATACCATCAGCCTTTTGAAACTAGCTGGGTCTATTGTCCTGGGGTCATACCATCAGCCTTTTGAAACTAGCTGGGTCTATTGTCCTGGGGTCATACCATCAGCCTTTTGAAACTAGCTGGGTCTATTGTCCTGGGGTCATACCATCAGCCTTTTGAAACTAGCTGGGTCTATTGTCCAGGGGTCATACCATCAGCCTTTTGAAACTAGCTGGGTCTATTGTCCTGGGGTCATACCATCAGCCTTTTGAAACTAGCTGGGTCTATTGTCCTGGGGTCATACCATCAGCCTTTTGAAACTAGCTGGGTCTATTGTCCTGGGGTCATACCATCAGCCTTTTGAAACTAGCTGGGTCTATTGTCCTGGGGTCATACCATCAGCCTTTTGAAACTAGCTGGGTCTATTGTCTAGGGTCATACCATCAGCCTTTTGAAACGAGCTGTGTCTATTGTCCTGGGGTCATACCATCAGCCATTTGAAACTAGCTGGGTCTATTGTCCTGGTGGTCATACCATCAGCCTTTTGAAACTAGCTGGGTCTATTGTCCAGGGGTCATACCATCAGCCTTTTGCAACAAGCTGGGTCTATTGTCCTGGGGTCATACCATCAGCCTTTTGAAACTAGCTGGGTCTATTGTCCAGGGGTCATACCATCAGCCTTTTGAAACTAGCTGGGTCTATTGTCCTGGGGTCATACCATCAGCCTTTTGAAACAGCTGGGTCTATTGTCCAGGGGTCATACCATCAGCCTTTTGAAACTAGCTGGGTCTATTGTCCTGGGGTCATACCATCAGCCTTTTGAAACTAGCTGGGTCTATTGTCCTGGGGTCATACCATCAGCCTTTTGAAACTAGCTGGGTCTATTGTCCTAGGGGTCATACCATCAGCCTTTTGAAACTAGCTGGGTCTATTGTCCTGGGGTCATACCATCAGCCTTTTGAAACTAGCTGGGTCTATTGTCCTGGGGTTATACCATCAGCCTTTTGAAACTAGCTGGGTCTATTGTCCTGGGGTCATACCATCAGCCTTTTGAAACTAGCTGGGTCTATTGTCCTGGGGTCATACCATCAGCCTTTTGAAACTAGCTGGGTCTATTGTCCTGGGGTCATACCATCAGCCTTTTGAAACTAGCTGGGTCTATTGTCTGGGGTCATACCATCAGCCTTTTGAAACTAGCTGGGTCTATTGGGTCATACCATCAGCCTTTTGAAACTAGCTGGGTCTATTGTCCTGGGGTCATACCATCAGCCTTTTGAAACTAGCTGGGTCTATTGTCTAGGGGTCATACCATCAGCCTTTTGAAACTAGCTGGGTCTATTGTCCTGGGGTCATACCATCAGCCTTTTGAAACTAGCTGGGTCTATTGTCCTGGGGTCATACCATCAGCCTTTTGAAACTAGCTGGGTCTATTTTCCAGGGGTCATACCATCAGCCTTTTGAAACTAGCTGGGTCTATTGTCCTGGGGTCATACCATCAGCCTTTTGAAACTAGCTGTGTTTATTGTCCTGGGGTCATACCATCAGCCTTTTGAAACTAGCTGGGTCTATTGTCCTGGGGTCATACCATCAGCCTTTTGAAACTAGCTGGGTCTATTGTCCTGGGGTCATACCATCAGCCTTTTGAAACTAGCTGGGTCTATTGTCCTGGGGTCATACCATCAGCCTTTTGAAACTAGCTGGGTCTATTGTCAAAGGGGTCATACCATCAGCCTTTTGAAACTAGCTGGGTCTATTGTCCTGGGGTCATACCATCAGCCTTTTGAAACTAGCTGGGTCTATTGTCCTGGGGTCATACCATCAGCCTTTTGAAACTAGCTGGGTCTATTGTCCTGGGGTCATACCATCAGCCTTTTGAAACTAGCTGGGTCTATTGTCCTGGGGTCATACCATCAGCCTTTTGAAACTAGCTGGGTCTATTGTCCAGGGGTCATACCATCAGCCTTTTGAAACTAGCTGGGTCTATTGTCCTGGGGTTATATAATCAGCCTTTTGAAACTAGCTGGGTCTTGTGGTCATACCATCAGCCTTTTGAAACAAGCTGGGTCTATTGTCCAGGGGTCATACCATCAGTCTTTTGAAACTAGCTGAAACTAGCTGGGTCTATTGTCCTGGGGTCATACCATCAGCCTTTTGAAACTAGCTGGGTCTATTGTCCTGGGGTCATACCATCAGCCTTTTGAAACTAGCTGGGTCTATTGTCCTGGGGTCATACCATCAGCCTTTTGAAACTAGCTGGGTCTATTGTCCTGGGGTCATACCATCAGCCTTTTGAAACTAGCTGGGTCTATTGTCTAGTGGTCATACCATCAGCCTTTTGAAACTAGCTGGGTCTATTGTCCAGGGGTCATACCATCAGCCTTTTGAAACTAGCTGGGTCTATTGTCCAGGGGTCATACCATCAGCCTTTTGAAACTAGCTGGGTCTATTGTCCAGGGGTCATACCATCAGCCTTTTGAAACTAGCTGGGTCTATTGTCCTGGGGTCATACCATCAGCCTTTTGAAACTAGCTGGGTCTATTGTCCTGGGGTCATACCATCAGCCTTTTGAAACTAGCTGGGTCTATTGTCCTGGGGTCATACCATCAGCCTTTTGAAACTAGCTGGGTCTATTGTCCTGGGGTCATACCATCAGCCTTTTGAAACTAGCTGGGTCTATTGTCCTGGGGTCATACCATCAGCCTTTTGAAACTAGCTGGGTCTATTGAAACCATCAGCCTTTTGAAACTAGCTGGGTCTATTGTCCTGGGGTCATACCATCAGCCTTTTGAAACTAGCTGGGTCTATTGTCCTAGGGGTCATACCATCAGCCTTTTGAAACTAGCTGGTCTATTGTCCTGGGGTCATACCATCAGCCTTTTGAAACTAGCTGGGTCTATTTTCCTGGGGTCATACCATCAGCCTTTTGAAACTAGCTGGGTCTATTGTCCTGTGTCATACCATCAGCCTTTTGAAACTAGCTGTGTCTATTGTCCTGGGGTCATACCATCAGCCTTTTGAAACTAGCTGGGTCTATTGTCCAGGGGTCATACCATCAGCCTTTTGAAACTAGCTGGGTCTATTGTCCAGGGGTCATACCATCAGCCTTTTGAAACTAGCTGGGTCTATTGTCCTGGGGTCATACCATCAGCCTTTTGAAACTAGCTGGGTCTATTGTCCTGGGGTCATACCATCAGCCTTTTGAAACTAGCTGGGTCTATTGTCTAGGGGTCATACCATCAGCCTTTTGAAACTAGCTGGGTCTATTGTCCTGGGGTCATACCATCAGCCTTTTGAAACTAGCTGGGTCTATTGTCCAGGGGTCATACCATCAGCCTTTTGAAACTAGCTGGTCTATTGTCCTGTGTCATACCATCAGCCTTTTGAAACTAGCTGGGTCTATTGTCCTGGGGTCATACCATCAGCCTTTTGAAACTAGCTGGGTCTATTGTCCAGGGGTCATACCATCAGCCTTTTGAAACTAGCTGGGTCTATTGTCTAGTGGTCATACCATCAGCCTTTTGAAACTAGCTGTGTCTATTGTCCTGGGGTCATACCATCAGCCTTTTGAAACTAGCTGGGTCTATTGTCCTGGGGTCATACCATCAGCCTTTTGAAACTAGCTGGGTCTATTGTCCTGGGGTCATACCATCAGCCTTTTGAAACTAGCTGGGTCTATTGTCCAGGGGTCATACCATCAGCCTTTTGAAACTAGCTGGGTCTATTGTCCTGGGGTCATACCATCAGCCTTTTGAAACTAGCTGGGTCTATTGTCCAGGGGTCATACCATCAGCCTTTTGAAACTAGCTGGGTCTATTGTCCTGGGGTCATACCATCAGCCTTTTGAAACTAGCTGGGTCTATTGTCTAGGGGTCATACCATCAGCCTTTTGAAACTAGCTGGGTCTATTGTCCAGGGGTCATACCATCAGCCTTTTGAAACTAGCTATTGTCTGGGTCTATTGTCCTGGGGTCATACCATCAGCCTTTTGAAACTAGCTGGGTCTATTGTCCTAGGGGTCATACCATCAGCCTTTTGAAACTAGCTGGGTCTATTGTCCTGGGGTCATACCATCAGCCTTTTGAAACTAGCTGGGTCTATTGTCCTGGGGTCATACCATCAGCCTTTTGAAACTAGCTGGGTCTATTGTCAAAGGGGTCATACCATCAGCCTTTTGAAACTAGCTGGGTCTATTGTCCTGGGGTCATACCATCAGCCTTTTGAAACTAGCTGGGTCTATTGTCCTGGGGTCATACCATCAGCCTTTTGAAACTAGCTGGGTCTATTGTCCTGGGGTCATACCATCAGCCTTTTGAAACTAGCTGGGTCTATTGTCCTGGGGTCATACCATCAGCCTTTTGAAACTAGCTGGGTCTATTGTCTAGGGGTCATACCATCAGCCTTTTGAAACTAGCTGGGTCTATTGTCCTGGGGTCATACCATCAGCCTTTTGAAACTCGCTGGGTCTATTGTCCTGGGGTCATACCATCAGCCTTTTGAAACTAGCTGGGTCTATTGTCCTGGGGTCATACCATCAGCCTTTTGAAACTAGCTGGGTCTATTGTCCTGGGGTCATACCATCAGCCTTTTGAAACTAGCTGGGTCTATTGTCTAGTGGTCATACCTCAGCCTTTTGAAACTAGCTGGGTCTATCCAGGGGTCATACCATCAGCCTTTTGAAACTAGCTGGGTCTATTGTCTAGGGTCATACCATCAGCCTTTTGAAACTAGCTGGGTCTATTGTCCTGGGGTCATACCATCAGCCTTTTGAAACTAGCTGGGTCTATTGTCCTGGGGTCATACCATCAGCCTTTTGAAACTAGCTGGGTCTATTGTCCTGGGGTCATACCATCAGCCTTTTGAAACTAGCTGGGTCTATTGTCCTGGGGTCATACCATCAGCCTTTTGAAACTAGCTGGGTCTATTGTCCTGGGGTCATACCATCAGCCTTTTGAAACTAGCTTGGTCTATTGTCCTTGGGTCATACCATCAGCCTTTTGAAACTAGCTGGGTCGATTGTCCTGGGGTCATACCATAAGTCTTTTGAAACTAGCTGGGTCTATTGTCCTGGGGTTATACATTCAGCCTTTTGAAACGAGCTGGGTCTATTGTCCAGGGGTCATACCATCAGCCTTTTGAAACTAGCTTTTCTATTGTCCAGGGGTCATACCATCAGCCTTTTGAAACTAGCTGCGTATATTGTCCTGGGGTTATTCAATCAGCCTTTTGAAACTAGCTGCGTCTATTGTCCTGGGGTCATACCATCAGCCTTTTGAATCTAGCTGGGTCTATTGTCTAGTGGTCATACCATCAGCCTTTTGAAACTAGCTGGGTCTATTGTCCAGGGGTCATACCATCAGCCTTTTGAAACTAGCTGGGTCTATTGTCCTGGGGTCATACCATCAGCCTTTTGAAACTAGCTGGGTCTATTGTCCTGGGGTCATACCATCAGCCTTTTGAAACTAGCTGGGTCTATTGTCCTGGGGTCATACCATCAGCCTTTTGAAACTAGCTGGGTCTATTGTCCTAGGGGTCATACCATCAGCCTTTTGAAACTAGCTGGGTCTATTGTCCTGGGGTCATACCATCAGCCTTTTGAAACTAGCTGGGTCTATTGTCCTAGGGTCATACCATCAGCCTTTTGAAACTAGCTGGGTCTATTGTCCTAGGGGTCATACCATCAGCCTTTTGAAAAAGCTGGGTCTATTGTCCTGGGTCATACCATCAGCCTTTTGAAACTAGCTGGGTCTATTGTCCTGGGGTCATACCATCAGCCTTTTGAAACTAGCTGGGTCTATTGTCCAGGGGTCATACCATCAGCCTTTTGAAACTAGCTGGGTCTATTGTCAAAGGGGTCATACCATCAGCCTTTTGAAACTAGCTGGGTCTATTGTCCTGGGGTCATACCATCAGCCTTTTGAAACTAGCTGGGTCTATTGTCCTGGGGTCATACCATCAGCCTTTTGAAACTAGCTGGGTCTATTGTCCAGGGGTCATACCATCAGCCTTTTGAAACTAGCTGGGTCTATTGTCCAGGGGTCATACCATCAGCCTTTTGAAACTAGCTGGGTCTATTGTCCTGGGGTCATACCATCAGCCTTTTGAAACTAGCTGGGTCTATTGTCCTGGGGTCATACCATCAGCCTTTTGAAACTAGCTGGGTCTATTGTCCTGGGGTCATACCATCAGCCTTTTGAAACTAGCTGGGTCTATTGTCCTGGGGTCATACCATCAGCCTTTTGAAACTAGCTGGGTCTATTGTCCTAGGGTCATACCATCAGCCTTTTGAAAAAGCTGGGTCTATTGTCCAGGGGTCATACCATCAGCCTTTTGAAACTAGCTGGGTCTATTGTCCTAGTGGTCATACCATCAGCCTTTGAAACTAGCTGGTCTATTGTCCTGGGGTCATACCATCAGCCTTTTGAAACTAGCTGGGTCTATTGTCCTGGGGTCATACCATCAGCCTTTTGAAACTAGCTGGGTCTATTGTCCTGGGGTCATACCATCAGCCTTTTGAAACTAGCTGGGTCTATTGTCCTGGGGTCATACCATCAGCCTTTTGAAACTAGCTGGGTCTATTGTCCAGGGGTCATACCAGCCTTTTGAAACTAGCTGGGTCTATTGTCCTGGGGTCATACCATCAGCCTTTTGAAACTAGCTGGGTCTATTGTCCTGGGTTCATACCATCAGCCTTTTGAAACTAGCTGGGTCTATTGTCCAGGGGTCATACCATCAGCCTTTTGAAACTAGCTGGGTCTATTGTCCTGGGGTCATACCATCAGCCTTTTGAAACTAGCTGGGTCTATTGTCCAGGGGTCATACCATCAGCCTTTTGAAACTAGCTGGGTCTATTGTCCTGGGGTCATATCATCAGCCTTTTTGAAACTAGCTGGGTCTATTGTCCAGGTGTCATACCATCAGCCTTTTGAAACTAGCTGGGTCTATTGTCCTGGGGTTATACCATCAGCCTTTTGAAACTAGCTGGGTCTATTGTCTAGGGGTCATACCATCAGCCTTTTGAAACTAGCTGGGTCTATTGTCAAAGGGGTCATACCATCAGCCTTTTGAAACTAGCTGGGTCTATTGTCAAAGGGGTCATACCATCAGCCTTTTGAAACTAGCTGGGTCTATTGTCCTAGGGGTCATACCATCAGCCTTTTGAAACTAGCTGGGTCTATTGTCCTGGGGTCATACCATCAGCCTTTTGAAACTAGCTGGGTCTATTGTCCTGGGGTCATACCATCAGCCTTTTGAAACTAGCTGGGTCTATTGTCTAGGGGTCATACCATCAGCCTTTTGAAACTAGCTGGGTCTATTGTCCAGGGGTCATACCATCAGCCTTTTGAAACTAGCTGGGTCTATTGTCCAGGGGTCATACCATCAGCCTTTTGAAACTAGCTGGGTCTATTGTCCAGGGGTCATACCATCAGCCTTTTGAAACTAGCTGGGTCTATTGTCCTTGGGTCATACCATCAGCCTTTTGAAACTAGCTGGGTCTATTGTCCTGGGGTCATACCATCAGCCTTTTGAAACTAGCTGGGTCTATTGTCCTGGGGTCATACCATCAGCCTTTTGAAACTAGCTGGGTCTATTGTCCTGGGGTCATACCATCAGCCTTTTGAAACTAGCTGGGTCTATTGTCCTGGGGTCATACCATCAGCCTTTTGAAACTAGCTGGGTCTATTGTCCTGGGGTCATACCATCAGCCTTTTGAAACTAGCTGGGTCTATTGTCCTGGGGTCATACCATCAGCCTTTTGAAACTAGCTGGGTCTATTGTCTAGTGGTCATACCATCAGCCTTTTGAAACTAGCTGGGTCTATTGTCCTGGGGTCATACCATCAGCCTTTTGAAACTAGCTGGGTCTATTGTCCAGGGGTCATACCATCAGCCTTTTGAAACTAGCTGGGTCTATTGTCCTGGGGTCATACCATCAGCCTTTTGAAACTAGCTGGGTCTATTGTCCAGGGGTCATACCATCAGCCTTTTGAAACTAGCTGGGTCTATTGTCCTGGGGTCATACCATCAGCCTTTTGAAACTAGCTGGGTCTATTGTCCTGGGGTCATACCATCAGCCTTTTGAAACTAGCTGGGTCTATTGTCCTGGGGTCATACCATCAGCCTTTTGAAACTAGCTGGGTCTATTGTCAAAGGGGTCATACCATCAGCCTTTTGAAACTAGCTGGGTCTATTGTCCAGGGGTCATACCATCAGCCTTTTGAAACTAGCTGGGTCTATTGTCCAGGGGTCATACCATCAGCCTTTTGAAACTAGCTGGGTCTATTGTCCAGGGGTCATACCATCAGCCTTTTGAAACTAGCTGGGTCTATTGTCCTGGGGTCATACCATCAGCCTTTTGAAACTAGCTGGGTCGATTGTCCTGGGGTCATACCATCAGCCTTTTGAAACTAGCTGGGTCTATTGTCCTGGTGTCATACCATCAGCTTTTGAAACTAGCTGGGTCTATTGTCCTGGGGTCATACCATCAGCCTTTTGAAACTAGCTGGGTCTATTGTCCTGGGGTTATACCATCAGCCTTTTGAAACTAGCTGGGTCTATTGTCCTGGGGTCATACCATCAGCCTTTTGAAACTAGCTGGGTCTATTGTCCTGGGGTCATACCATCAGCCTTTTGAAACTAGCTGGGTCTATTGTCTAGTGGTCATACCATCAGCCTTTTGAAACTAGCTGGGTCTATTGTCCTGGGGTCATACCATCAGCCTTTTGAAACTAGCTGGGTCTATTGTCTAGGGGTCATACCATCAGCCTTTTGAAACTAGCTGGGTCTATTGTCCTGGGGTCATACCATCAGCCTTTTGAAACTAGCTGGGTCTATTGTCCAGGGGTCATACCATCAGCCTTTTGAAACTAGCTGGGTCTATTGTCCAGGGGTCATACCATCAGCCTTTTGAAACTAGCTGGGTCTATTGTCCTGGGGTCATACCATGGGGTCATACCATCAGCCTTTTGAAACTAGCTAGCTGGGTCTATTGTCTAGTGGTCATACCATCAGCCCTTTGAAACGAGCTGGGTCTATTGTCCTGGGGTCATACCATCAGCGTTTTGAAACTTGCTGGGTCTATTGTCCTGGGGTCATACCATCAGCCTTTTGAAACTAGCTGGGTCTATTGTCAAAGGGGTCATACCATCAGCCTTTTGAAACTAGCTGGGTCTATTGTCTAGGGGTCATACCATCAGCCTTTTTGAAACTAGCTGGGTCTATTGTCCTGGGGTCATACCATCAGCCTCTTGAAACTAGCTGGGTCTATTGTCTAGGGGTCATACCATCAGCCTTTTCAAACTAGCTGGGTCTATTGTCCTGGGGTCATACCATCAGCCTTTTGAAACTAGCTGGGTCTATTGTCCTGGGGTCATACCATCAGCCTTTTGAAACTAGCTGGGTCTATTGTCCTGGGGTCATACCATCAGCCTTTTGAAACTAGCTGGGTCTATTGTCCTGGGGTCATACCATCAGCCTTTTGAAACTAGCTGGGTCTATTGTCCTGGGGTCATACCATCAGCCTTTTGAAACTAGCTGGGTCTATTGTCCTAGGGGTCATACCATCAGCCTTTTGAAACTAGCTGGGTCTATTGTCCTGGGGTCATACCATCAGCCTTTTGAAACTAGCTGGGTCTATTGTCCTAGGGGTCATACCATCAGCCTTTTGAAACTAGCTGGGTCTATTGTCAAGGGGTCATACCATCAGCCTTTTGAAACTAGCTGGGTCTATTGTCCTGGGGTACCATCCTTTTGAAACTAGCTGGGTCTATTGTCCTGGGGTCATACCATCAGCCTTTTGAAACTAGCTGGGTCTATTGTCCAGGGGTCATACCATCAGCCTTTTGAAACTAGCTGGGTCTATTGTCCTGGGGTCATACCATCAGCCTTTTGAAACTAGCTGGGTCTATTGTCCTGGGGTCATACCATCAGCCTTTTGAAACTAGCTGGGTCTATTGTCCAGGGGTCATACCATCAGCCTTTTGAAACTAGCTGGGTCTATTGTCCTGGGGTCATACCATCAGCCTTTTGAAACTAGCTGGGTCTATTGTCCTGGGGTCATACCATCAGCCTTTTGAAACTAGCTGGGTCTATTGTCCAGGGGTCATACCATCAGCCTTTTGAAACTAGCTGGGTCTATTGTCCAGGGGTCATACCATCAGCCTTTTGAAACTAGCTGGGTCTATTGTCCTGGGGTCATACCATCAGCCTTTTGAAACTAGCTGGGTCTATTGTCCTGGGGTCATACCATCAGCCTTTTGAAACTAGCTGGGTCTATTTTCTAGGGGTCATACCATCAGCCTTTTGAAACTAGCTGGGTCTATTGTCCAGGGGTCATACCATCAGCCTTTTGAAACTAGCTGGGTCTATTGTCCTGGGGTTATACATTCAGCCTTTTGAAACGAGCTGGGTCTATTGTCCTGGGGTCATACCATCAGCCTTTTGAAACTAGCTGGGCTATTGTCCTGGGGTCATACCATCAGCCTTTTGAAACTAGCTGGGTCTATTGTCCAGGGGTCATACCATCAGCCTTTTGAAACTAGCTGGGTCTATTGTCCTGGGGTCATACCATCAGCCTTTTGAAAAGAGCTGGGTCTATTGTCCTGGGGTCATACCATCAGCCTTTTGAAACTAGCTGGGTCTATTGTCCTGGGGTCATACCATCAGCCTTTTGAAACTAGCTGGGTCTATTGTCCAGGGGTCATACCATCAGCCTTTTGAAACTAGCTGGGTCTATTGTCCTGGGGTCATACCATCAGCCTTTTGAAACTAGCTGGGTCTATTGGGTCATACCATCAGCCTTTTGTAGCTGGGGTCCTGGGGTCATACCATCAGCCTTTTGAAACTAGCTGGGTCTATTGTCCTGGGGTCATACCATCAGCCTTTTGAAACTAGCTGGGTCTATTGTCCTGGGGTCATACCATCAGCCTTTTGAAACTAGCTGGGTCTGGGTCATACCATCAGCCTTTTGAAACTAGCTGGGTCATTGTCCTGGGGTTATACCATCAGCCTTTTGAAACTAGCTGGGTCTATTGTCCTGGGGTCATACCATCAGCCTTTTGAAACTAGCTGGGTCTATTGTCCTGGGGTCATACCATCAGCCTTTTGAAACTAGCTGGGTCTATTGTCTAGTGGTCATACCATCAGCCTTTTGAAACTAGCTGGGTCTATTGTCCAGGGGTCATACCATCAGCCTTTTGAAACTAGCTGGGTCTATTGTCCTGGGGTTATACAATCAGCCTTTTGAAACTAGCTGGGTCTATTTTGGGGTCATACCATCACTTTTGAAACTAGCTGGGTCTATTGTCCTGGGGTCATACCATCAGCCTTTTGAAACTAGCTGGGTCTATTGTCCTGGGGTCATACCATCAGCCTTTTGAAACTAGCTGGGTCTATTTCCTCGGGGTCATACCATCAGCCTTTGAAACTAGCTGGGTCTATTGTCCTGGGGTCATACCATCAGCCTTTTGAAACTAGCTGGGTCTATTGTCCAGGGGTCATACCATCAGCCTTTTGAAACTAGCTGGGTCTATTGTCCTGGGGTCATACCATCAGCCTTTTGAAACTAGCTGGGTCTATTGTCCTGGGGTCATACCATCAGCCTTTTGAAACTAGCTGGGTCTATTGTCCTGGGGTCATACCATCAGCCTTTTGAAACTAGCTGGGTCTATTGTCCTGGGGTCATACCATCAGCCTTTTGAAACTAGCTGGGTCTATTGTCCAGGGGTCATACCATCAGCCTTTTGAAACTAGCTGGGTCTATTGTCCTGGGGTCATACCATCAGCCTTTTGAAACTAGCTGGGTCTATTGTCCTGGGGTCATACCATCAGCCTTTTGAAACTAGCTGGGTCTATTGTCCAGGGGTCATACCATCAGCCTTTTGAAACTAGCTGGGTCTATTGTCCTGGGGTCATACCATCAGCCTTTTGAAACTAGCTGGGTCTATTGTCCTGGGGTCATACCATCAGCCTTTTGAAACTAGCTGGGTCTATTGTCCAGGGGTCATACCATCAGCCTTTTGAAACTAGCTGGGTCTATTGTCCAGGGGTCATACCATCAGCCTTTTGAAACTAGCTGGGTCTATTGTCCTGGGGTCATACCATCAGCCTTTTGAAACTAGCTGGGTCTATTGTCTAGGGGTCATACCATCAGCCTTTTGAAACTAGCTGGGTCTATTGTCCTGGGGTCATACCATCAGCCTTTTGAAACTAGCTGGGTCTATTGTCCAGGGGTCATACCATCAGCCTTTTGAAACTAGCTGGGTCTATTGTCCTGGGGTCATACCATCAGCCTTTTGAAACTAGCTGGGTCTATTGTCCTGGGGTCATACCATCAGCCTTTTGAAACTAGCTGGGTCTATTGTTGGGGTCATACCATCAGCCTTTTGAAACTAGCTGGGTCTATTGTCCTGGGGTCTACCATCAGCCTTTTGAAACTAGCTGGGTCTATTGTCCAGGGGTCATACCATCAGCCTTTTGAAACTAGCTGGGTCTATTGTCCAGGGGTCATACCATCAGCCTTTTGAAACTAGCTGGGTCTATTGTCCTGGGGTCATACCATCAGCCTTTTGAAACTAGCTGGGTCTATTGTCCTGGGGTCATACCATCAGCCTTTTGAAACTAGCTGGGTCTATTGTCCTGGGGTCATACCATCAGCCTTTTGAAACTAGCTGGGTCTATTGTCCTGGGGTTATACCATCAGCCTTTTGAAACTAGCTGGGTCTATTGTCTAGCTGGGGTCATACCATCAGCCTTTTGAAACTAGCTGGGTCTATTGTCCTGGGTCATACCATCATTTTGAAACTAGCTGGGTCTATTGTCCTGGGTCATACCATCAGCCTTTTGAAACTAGCTGGGTCTATTGTCCAGGGGTCATACCATCAGCCTTTTGAAACTAGCTGGGTCTATTGTCCAGGGTCATACCATCAGCCTTTTGAAACTAGCTGGGTCTATTGTCCTGGGGTCATACCATCAGCCTTTTGAAACTAGCTGGGTCTATTGTCCTGGGGTCATACCATCAGCCTTTTGAAACTAGCTGGGTCTATTGTCCTGGGGTCATACCATCAGCCTTTTGAAACTAGCTGGGTCTATTGTCCTGGGGTCATACCATCAGCCTTTTGAAACTAGCTGGGTCTATTGTCCTGGGGTCATACCATCAGCCTTTTGAAACTAGCTGGGTCTATTGTCCTGGGGTCATACCATCAGCCTTTTGAAACTAGCTGGGTCTATTGTCCTGGGGTCATACCATCAGCCTTTTGAAACTAGCTGGGTCTATTGTCCTGGGGTTATACCATCAGCCTTTTGAAACTAGCTGGGTCTATTGTCTAGGGGTCATACCATCAGCCTTTTGAAACTAGCTGGGTCTATTGTCCAGGGGTCATACCATCAGCCTTTTGAAACTAGCTGGGTCTATTGTCCTGGGGTTATACCATCAGCCTTTTGAAACTAGCTGGGTCTATTGTCCTGGGGTCATACCATCAGCCTTTTGAAACTAGCTGGGTCTATTGTCTAGGGGTCATACCATCAGCCTTTTGAAACTAGCTGGGTCTATTGTCTAGTGGTCATACCATCAGCCTTTTGAAACTAGCTGGGTCTATTGTCCAGGGGTCATACCATCAGCCTTTTGAAACTAGCTGGGTCTATTGTCCTGGGGTCATACCATCATATTGTCCTGGGGTCATACCATCAGCCTTTTGAAACTAGCTGGGTCTATTGTCCTGGGGCCTTTTGAAACATATTGTCCATACCATCAGCCTTTTGAAACTAGCTGGGTCTATTGTCCTGGTGTCATACCATCAGCCTTTTGAAACTAGCTGGGTCTATTGTCCAGGGGTCATACCATCAGCCTTTTGAAACTAGCTGGGTCTATTGTCCAGGGGTCATACCATCAGCCTTTTGAAACTAGCTGGGTCTATTGTCCTGGGGTCATACCCAGGGGTAGCTGGGTCTATTGTCCTGGGGTCATACCATCAGCCTTTTGAAACTAGCTGGGTCTATTGTCCTGGGGTCCTACCATCAGCCTTTTGAAACTAGCTGGGTCTATTGTCTTGTGGTCATACCATCAGCCTTTTGAAACTAGTCTATTGTCCAGGGGTCATACCATCAGCCTTTTGAAACTAGCTGGGTCTATTGTCAAAGGGGTCATACCATCAGCCTTTTGAAACTAGCTGGGTCTATTGTCCAGGGGTCATACCATCAGCCTTTTGAAACTAGCTGGGTCTATTGTCCAGGGGTCATACCATCAGCCTTTTGAAACTAGCTGGGTCTATTGTCCTGGGGTCATACCATCAGCCTTTTGAAACTAGCTGGGTCTATTGTCCTGGGGGGTCATACCATCAGCCTTTTGAAACTAGCTGGGTCTATTGTCCTGGGGTCATACCATCAGCCTTTTGAAACTAGCTGGGTCTATTGTCCTAGTGGTCATACCATCAGCCTTTTGAAACTAGCTGGGTCTATTGTCCTAGGGGTCATACCATCAGCCTTTTGAAACTAGCTGGGTCTATTGTCCAGGGGTCATACCATCAGCCTTTTGAAACTAGCTGGGTCTATTGTCCTGGGGTCATACCATCAGCCTTTTGAAACTAGCTGGGTCTATTGTCCTGGGGTCATACCATCAGCCTTTTGAAACTAGCTGGGTCTATTGTCCTGGGGTCATACCATCAGCCTTTTGAAACTAGCTGGGTCTATTGTCCTGGGGTCATACCATCAGCCTTTTGAAACTAGCTGGGTCTATTGTCCTGGGGTCATACCATCAGCCTTTTGAAACTAGCTGGGTCTATTGTCCTGGGGTCATACCATCAGCCTTTTGAAACTAGCTGGGTCTATTGTCCATTGGGGTCATACCATCAGCCTTTTGAAACTAGCTGGGTCTATTGTCCTGGGGTCATACCATCAGCCTTTTGAAACTAGCTGGGTCTATTGTCCTGGGGTCATACCATCAGCCTTTTGAAAAGCTGGGTCTATTGCTGGGGGTTTGAAATTGTCCTGGGGTCATACCATCAGCCTTTTGAAACTAGCTGGGTCTATTGTCCTGGGGTCATACCATCAGCCTTTTGAAACTAGCTGGGTCTATTGTCCTGGGGTCATACCATCAGCCTTTTGAAACTAGCTGGGTCTATTGTCCTGGGGTCATACCATCAGCCTTTTGAAACTAGCTGGGTCTATTGTCCAGGGGTCATACCATCAGCCTTTTGAAACTAGCTGGGTCTATTGTCCTGGGGTCATACCATCAGCCTTTTGAAACTAGCTGGGTCTATTGTCCTGGGGTCATACCATCAGCCTTTTGAAACTAGCTGGGTCTATTGTCCTGGGGTCATACCATCAGCCTTTTGAAACTAGCTGGGTCTATTGTCCTGGGGTCATACCATCAGCCTTTTGAAACTAGCTGGGTCTATTGTCCAGGGGTCATACCATCAGCCTTTTGAAACTAGCTGGGTCTATTGTCCAGGGGTCATACCATCAGCCTTTTGAAACTAGCTGGGTCTATTGTCCTGGGGTCATACCATCAGCCTTTTGAAACTAGCTGGGTCTATTGTCCTGGGGTCATACCATCAGCCTTTTGAAACTAGCTGGGTCTATTGTCCTGGGGTCATACCATCAGCCTTTTGAAACTAGCTGGGTCTATTGTCCTGGGGTCATACCATCAGCCTTTTGAAACTAGCTGGGTCTATTGTCCTGGGGTCATACCATCAGCCTTTTGAAACTAGCTGGGTCTATTGTCCTGGGGTCATACCATCAGCCTTTTGAAACTAGCTGGGTCTATTGTCCAGGGGTCATACCATCAGCCTTTTGAAACTAGCTGGGTCTATTGTCCTGGGGTCATACCATCAGCCTTTTGAAACTAGCTGGGTCTATTGTCCTAGGGGTCATACCATCAGCCTTTTGAAACTAGCTGGGTCTATTGTCCTGGGGTCATACCATCAGCCTTTTGAAACTAGCTGGGTCTATTGCCTTTTGAAACTAGCTGGGTCATACCATCAGCCTTTTGAAACTAGCTGGGTCTATTGTCCTAGGGGTCATACCATCAGCCTTTTGAAACTAGCTGGGTCTATTGTCCTGGGGTCATACCATCAGCCTTTTGAAACTAGCTGGGTCTATTGTCCTGGGGTCATACCATCAGCCTTTTGAAACTAGCTGGGTCTATTGTCCAGGGGTCATACCATCAGCCTTTTGAAACTAGCTTGGTCTATTGTCCTTGGGTCATACCATCAGCCTTTTGAAACTAGCTGGGTCTATTGTCCTGGGGTCATACCATCAGCCTTTTGAAACTAGCTGGGTCGATTGTCCTGGGGTCATACCATCAGCCTTTTGAAACTAGCTGGGTCTATTGTCCTGGGGTCATACCATCAGCCTTTTGAAACTAGCTGGGTCTATTGTCCAGGGGTCATACCATCAGCCTTTTGAAACTAGCTGGGTCTATTGTCCTGGGGTCATACCATCAGCCTTTTGAAACTAGCTGGGTCTATTGTCCAGGGGTCATACCATCAGCCTTTTGAAACTAGCTGGGTCTATTGTCCTGGGGTCATACCATCAGCCTTTTGAAACTAGCTGGGTCTATTGTTGGGGTCATACCATCAGCCTTTTGAAACTAGCTGGGTCTATTGTCCTGGGGTCATACCATCAGCCTTTTGAAACTAGCTGGGTCTATTGTCCTGGGGTCATACCATCAGCCTTTTGAAACTAGCTGGGTCTATTGTCCTGGGGTCATACCATCAGCCTTTTGAAACTAGCTGGGTCTATTGTCCTGGGGTCATACCATCAGCCTTTTGAAACTAGCTGGGTCTATTGTCCAGGGGTCATACCATCAGCCTTTTGAAACTAGCTGGGTCTATTGTCCTGGGGTTATACCATCTTTTGAAATAGCTGGGTCTATTGTCAGTCATACCTTTTGAAACTAGCTGGGTCTATTGTCCTGGGGTCATACCATCAGCCTTTTGAAACTAGCTGGGTCTATTGTCCTGGGGTCATACCATCAGCCTTTTGAAACTAGCTGGGTCTATTGTCCTGGGGTCATACCATCAGCCTTTTGAAACTAGCTGGGTCTATTGTCCTGGGGTCATACCATCAGCCTTTTGAAACTAGCTGGGTCTATTGTCTAGTGGTCATACCATCAGCCTTTTGAAACTAGCTGGGTCTATTGTCCAGGGGTCATACCATCAGCCTTTTGAAACTAGCTGGGTCTATTGTCCAGGGTCATACCATCAGCCTTTTGAAACTAGCTGGGTCTATTGTCCTGGGGTCATACCATCAGCCTTTTGAAACTAGCTCGGTCTACTGTCCTGGGGTCATACCATCAGCCTTTTGAAACTAGCTGGGTCTATTGTCCTGGGGTTATACCATCAGCCTTTTGAAACTAGCTGGGTCTATTGTCCTGGTGTCAAACCATCAGCTTTTTGAAACTAGCTGGGTCTATTGTCCAGGGGTCATACCATCAGCCTTTTGAAACTAGCTGGGTCTATTGTCCTGGGGTCATACCATCAGCCTTTTGAAACTAGCTGGGTCTATTGTCCAGGGGTCATACCATCAGCCTTTTGAAACTAGCTGGGTCTATTGTCCTGGGGTCATACCATCAGCCTTTTGAAACTAGCTGGGTCTATTGTCCTGGGGTCATACCATCAGCCTTTTGAAACTAGCTGGGTCTATTGTCTAGGGGTCATACCATCAGCCTTTTGAAACTAGCTGGGTCTATTGTCCAGGGGTCATACCATCAGCCTTTTGAAACTAGCTGGGTCTATTGTCCTGGGGTCATACCATCAGCCTTTTGAAACTAGCTGGGTCTATTTTCCAGGGGTCATACCATCAGCCTTTTGAAACTAGCTGGGTCTATTGTCCTGTGTCATACCATCAGCCTTTTGAAACTAGCTGTGTCTATTGTCCTGGGGTCATACCATCAGCCTTTTGAAACTAGCTGGGTCTATTGTCCAGGGGTCATACCATCAGCCTTTTGAAACTAGCTGGGTCTATTGTCCTGGGGTCATACCATCAGCCTTTTGAAACTAGCTGGGTCTATTGTCAAAGGGGTCATACCATCAGCCTTTTGAAACTAGCTGGGTCTATTGTCCAGGGGTCATACCATCAGCCTTTTGAAACTAGCTGGGTCTATTGTCCTGGGGTCATACCATCAGCCTTTTGAAACTAGCTGGGTCTATTGTCCTGGGGTCATACCATCAGCCTTTTGAAACTAGCTGGGTCTATTGTCCTGGGGTCATACCATCAGCCTTTTGAAACTAGCTGGGTCTATTGTCCAGGGTCATACCATCAGCCTTTTGAAACTAGCTGGGTCTATTGTCCAGGGGTCATACCATCAGCCTTTTGAAACTAGCTGGGTCTATTGTCTAGGGGCCATACCATCAGCCTTTTGAAACGTGCTGGGTCTAATGTCCTGGGGTCATACCATCAGCCTTTTGAAACTAGCTGGGTCTATTGTCCTGGGTCATACCATCAGCCTTTTGAAACTAGCTCAGTCTATTGTCCAGGGGTCATACCATCAGCCTTTTGAAAAGCTGGGTCTATTGTCCTGGGGTCATACCATCTTTTGAAACTTGTCTATTGTCCTGGGGTCATACCATCAGCCTTTTGAAACTAGCTGGGTCTATTGTCCTGGGGTCATACCATCAGCCTTTTGAAACTAGCTGGGTCTATTGTCCTGGGGTCATACCATCAGCCTTTTCTAGCTGGGTCTATTGTCCTGGGTCATACCATCAGCCTTTTGAAACTAGCTGGGTCTATTGTCCAGGGGTCATACCATCAGCCTTTTGAAACTAGCTGGGTCTATTGGGGGTCATACCATCAGCCTTTTGAAACTAGCTGGGTCTATTGTCCTGGGGTCATACCATCAGCCTTTTGAAACTAGCTGGGTCTATTGTCCTGGGGTCATACCATCAGCCTTTTGAAACTAGCTGGGTCTATTGTCCTAGGGGTCATACCATCAGCCTTTTGAAACTAGCTGGGTCTATTGTCCAGGGGTCATACCATCAGCCTTTTGAAACTAGCTGGGTCTATTGTCCTGGGGTCATACCATCAGCCTTTTGAAACTAGCTGGGTCTATTGTCCTGGGGTCATACCATCAGCCTTTTGAAACTAGCTGGGTCTATTGTCCTGGGGTCATACCATCAGCCTTTTGAAACTAGCTGGGTCTATTGTCCTGGGGTCATACCATCAGCCTTTTGAAACTAGCTGGGTCTATTGTCCTGGGGTCATACCATCAACCTTTTGAAACTAGCTGGGTCTATTGTCAAAGGGGTCATACCATCAGCCTTTTGAAACTAGCTGGGTCTATTGTCAAGGGGTCATACCATCAGCCTTTTGAAACTAGCTGGGTCTATTGTCCTGGGGTCATACCATCAGCCTTTTGAAACTAGCTGGGTCTATTGTCCTGGGGTCATACCATCAGCCTTTTGAAACTAGCTGGGTCTATTGTCCTGGGGTCATACCATCAGCCTTTTGAAACTAGCTGGGTCTATTGTCCTGGGGTCATACCATCAGCCTTTTGAAACTAGCTGGGTCTATTGTCCTGGGGTCATACCATCAGCCTTTTGAAACTAGCTGGGTCTATTGTCCTGGGGTCATACCATCAGCCTTTTGAAACTAGCTGGGTCTATTGTCCTGGGGTCATACCATCAGCCTTTTGAAACTAGCTGGGTCTATTGTCCTGGGGTCATACCATCAGCCTTTTGAAACTAGCTGGGTCTATTGTCCTAGGGGTCATACCATCAGCCTTTTGAAACTAGCTGGGTCTATTGTCCTGGGGTCATACCATCAGCCTTTTGAAATAGCTAGCTGGGTCTATTGTCCTGGGGTTATACCATCAGCCTTTTGAAACTAGCTGGGTCTATTGTCCTAGGGGTCATACCATCAGCCTTTTGAAACTAGCTGGGTCTATTGTCCAGGGGTCATACCATCAGCCTTTTGAAAAGCTGGTCTATTGCTGGTCATACCATCAGCCTTTTGAAACTAGCTGGGTCTATTGTCCAGGGGTCATACCATCAGCCTTTTGAAACTAGCTGGGTCTATTGTTGTCATACCATCAGCCTTTTGAAACTAGCTGGGTCTATTGTCCTGGGGTCATACCATCAGCCTTTTGAAACTAGCTGGGTCTATTGTCCTGGGGTCATACCATCAGCCTTTTGAAACTAGCTGGGTCTATTGTCCTGGGGTCATACCATCAGCCTTTTGAAACTAGCTGGGTCTATTGTCTAGGGTCATACCATCAGCCTTTTGAAACTAGCTGGGTCTATTGTCCAGGGGTCATACCATCAGCCTTTTGAAACTAGCTGGGTCTATTGTCCAGGGGTCATACCATCAGCCTTTTGAAACTAGCTGGGTCTATTGTCCAGGGGTCATACCATCAGCCTTTTGAAACTAGCTGGGTCTATTGTCCTGGGGTCATACCATCAGCCTTTTGAAACTAGCTGGGTCTATTGTCCTGGGGTCATACCATCAGCCTTTTGAAACTAGCTGGGTCTATTGTCAAAGGGGTCATACCATCAGCCTTTTGAAACTAGCTGGGTCTATTGTCCAGGGGTCATACCATCAGCCTTTTGAAACTAGCTGGGTCTATTGTCCAGGGGTCATACCATCAGCCTTTTGAAACTAGCTGGGTCTATTGTCCAGGGGTCATACCATCAGCCTTTTGAAACTAGCTGGGTCTATTGTCCTGGGGTCATACCATCAGCCTTTTGAAACTAGCTGGGTCTATTGTCCTGGGGTCATACCATCAGCCTTTTGAAACTAGCTGTGTCTATTGTCCTGGGGTCATACCATCAGCCTTTTGAAACTAGCTGGGTCTATTGTCCTGGGGTCATACCATCAGCCTTTTGAAACTAGCTGGGTCTATTGTCTAGTGGTCATACCATCAGCCTTTTGAAACTAGCTGGGTCTATTGTCCTGGGGTCATACCATCAGCCTTTTGAAACTAGCTGGGTCTATTGTCCAGGGGTCATACCATCAGCCTTTTGAAACTAGCTGGGTCTATTGTCCTGGGGTCATACCATCAGCCTTTTGAAACTAGCTGGGTCTATTGTCCTGGGGTCATACCATCAGCCTTTTGAAACTAGCTGGGTCTATTGTCCTGGGGTCATACCATCAGCCTTTTGAAACTAGCTGGGTCTATTGTCCTGGGGTCATACCATCAGCCTTTTGAAACTAGCTGGGTCTATTGTCCAGGGGTCATACCATCAGCCTTTTGAAACTAGCTGGGTCTATTGTCAAAGGGGTCATACCATCAGCCTTTTGAAACTAGCTGGGTCTATTGTCCTGGGTCATACCATCAGCCTTTTGAAACTAGCTGGGTCTATTGTCCAGGGGTCATACCATCAGCCTTTTGAAACTAGCTGGGTCTATTGTCCTGGGGTCATACCATCAGCCTTTTGAAACTAGCTGGGTCTATTGTCCAGGGGTCATACCATCAGCCTTTTGAAACTAGCTGGGTCTATTGTCCTGGGGTCATACCATCAGCCTTTTGAAACTAGCTGGGTCTATTGTCTGGGGTCATACCATCAGCCTTTTGAAACTAGCTGGGTCTATTGTCCTGGGGTCATACCATCAGCCTTTTGAAACTAGCTGGGTCTATTGTCCTGGGGTCATACAATCAGCCTTTTGAAACTAGCTGGGTCTATTGTCCTAGGGGTCATACCATCAGCCTTTTGAAACTAGCTGGGTCTATTGTCCTGGGGTCATACCATCAGCCTTTTGAAACTAGCTGGGTCTATTGTCCAGGGGTCATACCATCAGCCTTTTGAAACTAGCTGGGTCTATTGTCCTGGGGTTATACCATCAGCCTTTTGAAACTAGCTGGGTCTATTGTCTAGTGGTCATACCATCAGCCTTTTGAAACTAGCTGGGTCTATTGTCCTGGGGTCATACCATCAGCCTTTTGAAACTAGCTGGGTCTATTGTCCTGGGGTCATACCATCAGCCTTTTGAAACTAGCTGGGTCTATTGTCCTGGGGTCATACCATCAGCCTTTTGAAACTAGCTGGGTCTATTGTCCTGGGGTCATACCATCAGCCTTTTGAAACTAGCTGGGTCTATTGTCCTGGGGTCATACCATCAGCCTTTTGAAACTAGCTGGGTCTATTGTCCTGGGGTCATACCATCAGCCTTTTGAAACTAGCTGGGTCTATTGTCCTGGGGTCATACCATCAGCCTTTTGAAACTAGCTGGGTCTATTGTCCTGGGGTCATACCATCAGCCTTTTGAAACTAGCTGGGTCTATTGTCCTGGGGTCATACCATCAGCCTTTTGAAACTAGCTGGGTCTATTGTCCTGGGGTCATACCATCAGCCTTTTGAAACTAGCTGGGTCTATTGTCCTAGGGGTCATACCATCAGCCTTTTGAAACTAGCTGGGTCTATTGTTGGGGTCATACCATCAGCCTTTTAGCTGGGTCTATTGTCCTGGGGTCATACCATCAGCCTTTTGAAACTAGCTGGGTCTATTGTCCTGGGGTCATACCATCAGCCTTTTGAAACTAGCTGGGTCTATTGTCCTGGGGTCATACCATCAGCCTTTTGAAACTAGCTGGGTCTATTGTCCTGGGGTCATACCATCAGCCTTTTGAAACTAGCTGGGTCTATTGTCCTGGGGTCATACCATCAGCCTTTTGAAACTAGCTGGGTCTATTGTCCTGGGGTCATACCATCAGCCTTTTGAAACTAGCTGGGTCTATTGTCCTGGGGTTATACCATCAGCCTTTTGAAACTAGCTGGGTCTATTGTCTAGTGGTCATACCATCAGCCTTTAAACTAGCTGGGTCTATTGTCCTGGGGTCATACCATCAGCCTTTTGAAACTAGCTGGGTCTATTGTCCTGGGGTCATACCATCAGCCTTTTGAAACTAGCTGGGTCTATTGTCCTGGGGTCATACCATCAGCCTTTTGAAACTAGCTGGGTCTATTGTCCTGGGGTCATACCATCAGCCTTTTGAAACTAGCTGGGTCTATTGTCCAGGGGTCATACCATCAGCCTTTTGAAAAAGCTGGGTCTATTGTCCAGGGGTCATACCATCAGCCTTTTGAAACTAGCTGGGTCTATTGTCCTGGGGTCATACCATCAGCCTTTTGAAAAGCTGGGTCTATTGTCCTGGGGTCATACCATCAGCCTTTTGAAACTAGCTGGGTCTATTGTCCTGGGGTCATACCATCAGCCTTTTGAAACTAGCTGGGTCTATTGTCCTGGGGTTATACCATCAGCCTTTTGAAACTAGCTGGGTCTATTGTCTAGGGTCATACCATCAGCCTTTTGAAACTAGCTGGGTCTATTGTCCTGGGGTCATACCATCAGCCTTTTGAAACTAGCTGGGTCTATTGTCTAGGGTCATACCATCAGCCTTTTGAAACTAGCTGGGTCTATTGTCCTGGGGTCATACCATCAGCCTTTTGAAACTAGCTGGGTCTATTGTCCTGGGGTCATACCATCAGCCTTTTGAAACTAGCTGGGTCTATTGTCCTGGGGTCATACCATCAGCCTTTTGAAACTAGCTGGGTCTATTGTCCTGGGGTCATACCATCAGCCTTTTGAAACTAGCTGGGTCTATTGTCCTGGGGTCATACCATCAGCCTTTTGAAACTAGCTGGGTCTATTGTCCTGGGGTCATACCATCAGCCTTTTGAAACTAGCTGGGTCTATTGTCTATTGTCCAGGGGTCATACCATCAGCCTTTTGAAACTAGCTGGGTCTATTGTCCAGGGGTCATACCATCAGCCTTTTGAAACTAGCTGGGTCTATTGTCCTGGGGTCATACCATCAGCCTTTTGAAACTAGCTGGGTCTATTGTCCTGGGGTCATACCATCAGCCTTTTGAAACTAGCTGGGTCTATTGTCCTGGGGTCATACCATCAGCCTTTTGAAACTAGCTGGGTCTATTGTCTAGGGTCATACCATCAGCCTTTTGAAACTAGCTGGGTCTATTGTCCAGGGTCATACCATCAGCCTTTTGAAACTAGCTGGGTCTATTGTCCTGGGGTCATACCATCAGCCTTTTGAAACTAGCTGGGTCTATTGTCCTGGGGTCATACCATCAGCCTTTTGAAACTAGCTGGGTCTATTGTCCTGGGGTCATACCATCAGCCTTTTGAAACTAGCTGGGTCTATTGTCCTGGGGTCATACCATCAGCCTTTTGAAACTAGCTGGGTCTATTGTCCTGGGGTCATACCATCAGCCTTTTGAAACTAGCTGGGTCTATTGTTGGGGTCATACCATCAGCCTTTTGAAACTAGCTGGGTCTATTGTCCTGGGGTCATACCATCAGCCTTTTGAAACTAGCTGGGTCTATTGTCCAGGGGTCATACCATCAGCCTTTTGAAACTAGCTGGGTCTATTGTCCAGGGGTCATCATCAGCCTTTTGAAACTAGCTGGGTCTATTGTCCTGGGGTCATACCATCAGCCTTTTGAAACTAGCTGGGTCTATTGTCCTGGGGTCATACCATCAGCCTTTTGAAACTAGCTGGGTCTATTGTCCTGGGGTCATACCATCAGCCTTTTGAAACTAGCTGGGTCTATTGTCCTGGGGTCATACCATCAGCCTTTTGAAACTAGCTGGGTCTATTGTCCTGGGTCATACCATCAGCCTTTTGAAACTAGCTGGGTCTATTGTCCTGGGGTCATACCATCAGCCTTTTGAAACTAGCTGGGTCTATTGTCCTGGGGTCATACCATCAGCCTTTTGAAACTAGCTGGGTCTATTGTCCAGGGGTCATACCATCAGCCTTTTGAAACTAGCTGTCATACCATCAGCCTAGCTGGTCTATTGTCCTGGGGTCATACCATCAGCCTTTTGAAACAGCTGGGTCTATTGTCCTGGGTTCATACCATCAGCCTTTTGAAACTAGCTGGGTCTATTGTCCTGGGGTCATACCATCAGCCTTTTGAAACTAGCTGGGTCTATTGTCCTGGGGTCATACCATCAGCCTTTTGAAACTAGCTGGGTCTATTGTCCTGGGGTCATACCATCAGCCTTTTGAAACTAGCTGGGTCTATTGTCCTGGGGTCATACCATCAGCCTTTTGAAACTAGCTGGGTCTATTGTCCTGGGGTCATACCATCAGCCTTTTGAAAAGCTGGGTCTATTGCTGGGTCATACCATCAGCCTTTTGAAACTAGCTGGGTCTATTGTCCTGGGGTCATACCATCAGCCTTTTGAAACTAGCTGGGTCTATTGTCCTGGGGTCATACCATCAGCCTTTTGAAACTAGCTGGGTCTATTGTCTAGTGGGGTTATACCATCAGCCTTTTGAAACTTTGAAACTTTTGAAACTAGCTGGGTTTATTGTCCAGGGGTCATACCATCAGCCTTTTGAAACTAGCTTGGTCTATTGTCCTTGGGTCATACCATCAGCCTTTTGAAACTAGCTGGGTCTATTGTCCTGGGGTCATACCATCAGCCTTTTGAAACTAGCTGGGTCTATTGTCCTGGGGTCATACCATCAGCCTTTTGAAACTAGCTGGGTCTATTGTCCTGGGGTCATACCATCAGCCTTTTGAAACTAGCTGGGTCTATTGTCCTGGGGTCATACCATCAGCCTTTTGAAACTAGCTGGGTCTATTGTCCTGGGGTCATACCATCAGCCTTTTGAAACTAGCTGGGTCTACTGTCCTAGGGTCATACCATCAGCCTTTTATAACTAGCTGGTCTATTGTCCTGGGGTCATACCATCAGCCTTTTGAAACTAGCTGGGTCTATTGTCCTGGGGTCATACCATCAGCCTTTTGAAACTAGCTGGGTCTATTGTCTAGGGGTCATACCATCAGCCTTTTGAAACTAGCTGGGTCTATTGTCCAGGGGTCATACCATCAGCCTTTTGAAACTAGCTGGGTCTATTGTCCTGGGGTCATACCATCAGCCTTTTGAAACTAGCTGGGTCTATTGTCCTGGGGTCATACCATCAGCCTTTTGAAACTAGCTGGGTCTATTGTCCTGGGGTCATACCATCAGCCTTTTGAAACTAGCTGGGTCTATTGTCCTGGGGTCATACCATCAGCCTTTTGAAAATAGCTGGGTCTATTGTCTAGGGGTCATACCATCAGCGTTTTGAAACTAGCTGGGCCTATTGTCCTATTGTCCTTGGGTCATACCATCAGCCTTTTGAAACTAGCTGGGTCTATTGTCCTGGGGTCATACCATCAGCCTTTTGAAACTAGCTGGGTCTATTGTCCTGGGTCATACCATCAGCTGGGTCTATTTTGAAACTCAGCTGGGTCTATTGTCCTGGGGTCATACCATCAGCCTTGTTTTGAAACTAGCTGGGCCTATTGTCTAGTGGTCATACCATCAGCCTTTTGAAACTAGCTGGGTCTATTGTCCTGGGGTCATACCATCAGCCTTTTGAAACTAGCTGGGTCTATTGTCCTGGGGTTATACCATCAGCCTTTTGAAACTAGCTGGGTCTATTGTCCTGGGGTCATCAGCCTTTTGAAACAGCTATTTTTCATACCAAACTAGCTGTGTCTATTGTCCTGGGGTCATACCATCAGCCTTTTGAAACTAGCTGGGTCTATTGTCCTGGGGTCATACCATCAGCCTTTTGAAACTAGCTGGGTCTATTGTCCTGGGGTCATACCATCAGCCTTTTGAAACTAGCTGGGTCTATTGTCCTGGGGTCATACCATCAGCCTTTTGAAACTAGCTGGGTCTATTGTCCTGGGGTCATACCATCAGCCTTTTGAAACTAGCTGGGTCTATTGTCCTGGGGTCATACCATCAGCCTTTTGAAACTAGCTGGGTCTATTGTCCTGGGGTCATACCATCAGCCTTTTGAAACTAGCTGGGTCTATTGTCCTGGGGTCATACCATCAGCCTTTTGAAACTAGCTGGGTCTATTGTCCAGGGGTCATACCATCAGCCTTTTGAAACTAGCTGGGTCTATTGTCCTGGGGTCATACCATCAGCCTTTTGAAACTAGCTGGGTCTATTGTCCTGGGGTCATACCATCAGCCTTTTGAAACTAGCTGGGTCTATTGTCCAGGGGTCATACCATCAGCCTTTTGAAACTAGCTGGGTCTATTGTCCTGGGGTCATACCATCAGCCTTTTGAAACTAGCTGGGTCTATTGTCCTGGGGTCATACCATCAGCCTTTTGAAACTAGCTGGGTCTATTGTCCTGGGGTCATACCATCAGCCTTTTGAAACTAGCTGGGTCTCAGGGTCATACCATCAGCCTTTTGAAATTAGCTGGGTCTATTGTCCTGGGGTTATACCATCAGCCTTTTGAAACTAGCTGGGTCTATTGTCTAGTGGTCATACCATCAGCCTTTTGAAACTAGCTGGGTCGATTGTCCTGGGGTCATACCATCAGCCTTTTGAAAAGAGCTGGGTCTATTGTCTAGGGGTCATACCATCAGCCTTTTGAAACTAGCTGGGTCTATTGTCCTGGGGTCATACTATCAGCCTTTTGAAACTAGCTGGGTCTATTGCTCCTGGGGTCATACCATCAGCCTTTTGAAACTAGCTGGGTCTATTGTCCTGGGGTCATACCATCAGCCTTTTGAAACTAGCTGGGTCTATTGTCCAGGGGTCATACCATCAGCCTTTTGAAACTAGCTGGGTCTATTGTCCTGGGGTCATACTATCAGCCTTTTGAAACAGCTGGGTCTATTTTGAAACTTTTGAAACTAGCTGGGTCTATTGTCCTGGGGTCATACCATCAGCCTTTTGAAACTAGCTGGGTCTATTGTCCTGGGGTCATACCATCAGCCTTTTGAAACTAGCTGGGTCTATTGTCCTGGGGTCATACCATCAGCCTTTTGAAACTAGCTGGGTCTATTGTCCTGGGGTCATACCATCAGCCTTTTGAAACTAGCTGGGTCTATTGTCCTGGGGTCATACCATCAGCCTTTTGAAACTAGCTGGGTCTATTGTCCTGGGGTTATACCATCAGCCTTTTGAAACTAGCTGGGTCTATTGTCTAGTGGTCATACCATCAGCCTTTTGAAACTAGCTGGGTTTATTGTCCAGGGGTCATACCATCAGCCTTTTGAAACTAGCTTGGTCTATTGTCCTTGGGTCATACCATCAGCCTTTTGAAACTAGCTGGGTCTATTGTCCTGGGGTCATACCATCAGCCTTTTGAAACTAGCTGGGTCTATTGTCCTGGGTCATACCATCAGCCTTTTGAAACTAGCTGGGTCTATTGTCCAGGGGTCATACCATCAGCCATTTTGAAACTAGCTGGGTCTATTGTCCAGGGTCATACCATCAGCCTTTTGAAACTAGCTGTGTCTATTGTCCTGGGGTCATACCATCAGCCTTTTGAAACTAGCTGGGTCATTGTCCTGGGGTCATACCATCAGCCTTTTGAAACTAGCTGGGTCTATTGTCCTGGGGTCATACCATCAGCCTTTTGAAACTAGCTGGGTCTATTGTCCAGGGGTCATACCATCAGCCTTTTGAAACTAGCTGGGTCTATTGTCCAGGGGTCATACCATCAGCCTTTTGAAACTAGCTGGGTCTATTGTCCAGGGGTCATACCATCAGCCTTTTGAAACTAGCTGGGTCTATTGTCCTGGGGTCATACCATCAGCCTTTTGAAACTAGCTGGGTCTATTGTCCTGGGGTCATACCATCAGCCTTTTGAAACTAGCTGGGTCTATTGTCCTGGGGTCATACCATCAGCCTTTTGAAACTAGCTGGGTCTATTGTCCTGGGGTCATACCATCAGCCTTTTGAAACTAGCTGGGTCTATTGTCCTAGGGGTCATACCATCAGCCTTTTGAAACTAGCTTGGTCTATTGTCCTGGGTCATACCATCAGCCTTTTGAAACTAGCTGGGTCTATTGTCCTGGGGTCATACCATCAGCCTTTTGAAACTAGCTGGGTCTATTGTCCTGGGGTCATACCATCAGCCTTTTGAAACTAGCTGGGTCTATTGTCCAGGGTCATACCATCAGCCTTTTGAAACTAGCTTGGTCTATTGTCCTGGGGTCATACCATCAGCCTTTTGAAACTAGCTGGTGTCTATTGTCCTGGGGTCATACCATCAGCCTTTTGAAACTAGCTGGGTCTATTGTCCTGGGGTCATACCATCAGCCTTTTGAAACTAGCTGGGTCTATTGTCCTGGGGTCATACCATCAGCCTTTTGAAACTAGCTGGGTCTATTGTCCAGGGGTCATACCATCAGCCTTTTGAAACTAGCTGGGTCTATTGTCCTAGGGGTCATACCATCAGCCTTTTGAAACTAGCTGGGTCTATTGTCCTGGGGTCATACCATCAGCCTTTTGAAACTAGCTGGGTCTATTGTCCTGGGGTCATACCATCAGCCTTTTGAAACTAGCTGGGTTTATTGTCCAGGGGTCATACCATCAGCCTTTTGAAACTAGCTTGGTCTATTGTCCTTGGGTCATACCATCAGCCTTTTGAAACTAGCTGGGTCTATTGTCCTGGGGTCATACCATCAGCCTTTTGAAACTAGCTGCGTCTATTGTCCTGGGTCATACTTTTGAAACTAGCTGGGTCTATTGTCAGGGTCATACCATCAGCCTTTTGAAACTAGCTGGGTCTATTGTCCTGGGGTCATACCATCAGCCTTTTGAAAAGCTGGGTCTATTGCTGGGTCATACCATCAGCCTTTTGTAGCTTGGTCTATTGTCCAGGGGTCATACCATCAGCCTTTTGAAACTAGCTGGGTCTATTGTCCTGGGGTTATTCAATCAGCCTTTTGAAACTAGCTGGGTCTATTGTCCTGTGGTCATACCATCAGCCTTTTGAAACTAGCTGGGTCTATTGTCCTGGGGTCATACCATCAGCCTTTTGAAACTAGCTGGGTCTATTGTCCAGGGGTCATACCATCAGCCTTTTGAAACTAGCTGGGTCTATTGTCCTGGGGTTATACCATCAGCCTTTTGAAACTAGCTGGGTGGGGTCATACCATCAGCCTTTTGTAGCTGGGTCTATTGTCCTGGGGTCATACCATCAGCCTTTTGAAACTAGCTGGGTCTATTGTCCTGGGGTCATACCATCAGCCTATTTTGAAACTAGCTGGGTCTATTGTCCTGGGGTCATACCATCAGCCTTTTGAAACTAGCTGGGTCTATTGTCCTGGGGTCATACCATCAGCCTTTTGAAACTAGCTGGGTCTATTGTCCTGGGGTCATACCATCAGCCTTTTGAAACTAGCTGGGTCTATTGTCCTGGGGTCATACCATCAGCCTTTTGAAACTAGCTGGGTCTATTGTCCTGGGGTCATACCATCAGCCTATTTTGAAACATCAGCTGGGTCTATTGTCCTGGGGTCATACCATCAGCCTTTTGAAACTAGCTGGGTCTATTGTCTAGGGGTCATACCACAGCCTTTTGAAACTAGCTGGGTCTATTGTCCAGGGGTCATACCATCAGCCTTTTGAAACTAGCTGGGTCTATTGTCCTGGGGTCATACCATCAGCCTTTTGAAACTAGCTGGGTCTATTGTCCTGGGGTCATACCATCAGCCTTTTGAAACTAGCTGGGTCTATTGTCCTGGGGTCATACCATCAGCCTTTTGAAACTAGCTGGGTCTATTGTCCTGGGGTCATACCATCAGCCTTTTGAAACTAGCTGGGTCTATTGTCCTAGCTGGGTCATACCATCAGCCTTTTGAAACTAGCTGGGTCTATTGTCCTGGGGTCATACCATCAGCCTTTTGAAACTAGCTGGGTCTATTGTCCAGGGGTCATACCATCAGCCTTTTGAAACTAGCTGGGTCTATTGTCCTGGGGTTATACCATCAGCCTTTTGAAACTAGCTGGGTCTATTGTCCTGGGGTCCATCAGCCTTTTGAAACTAGCTGGGTCTATTGTCCTGGGGTCATACCATCAGCCTTTTGAAACTAGCTGGGTCTATTGTCCTGGGGTCATACCATCAGCCTTTTGAAACTAGCTGGGTCTATTGTCCAGGGGTCATACCATCAGCCTTTTGAAACTAGCTGGGTCTATTGTCCTGGGGTCATACCATCAGCCTTTTGAAACTAGCTGGGTCTATTGTCCAGGGGTCATACCATCAGCCTTTTGAAACTAGCTGGGTCTATTGTCCTGGGGTCATACCATCAGCCTTTTGAAACTAGCTGGGTCTATTGTCCTGGGGTCATACCATCAGCCTTTTGAAACTAGCTGGGTCTATTGTCCAGGGGTCATACCATCAGCCTTTTGAAACTAGCTGGGTCTATTGTCCTGGGGTCATACCATCAGCCTTTTGAAACTAGCTGGGTCTATTGTCCTGGGGTCATACCATCAGCCTTTTGAAACTAGCTGGGTCTATTGTCAGGGGTCATACCATCAGCCTTTTGAAACTAGCTGGGTCTATTGTCCTGGGGTTATACCATCAGCCTTTTGAAACTAGCTGGGTCTATTGTCCTGGGGTCATACCATCAGCCTTTTGAAACTAGCTGGGTCTATTGTCCTGGGGTCATACCATCAGCCTTTTGAAACTAGCTGGGTCTATTGTCCTAGGGGTCATACCATCAGCCTTTTGAAACTAGCTGGGTCTATTGTTGTAAACCATCAGCCTTTTGAAATTAGCTGGGTCTATTGTCATAGGGGTCATACCATCAGCCTTTTGAAACTAGCTGGGTCTATTGTCAAAGGGGTCATACAATCAGCCTTTTGAAACGAGCTGGGTCTATTGTCTAGGGGCCATACCATCAGCCTTTTGAAACTAGCTGGGTCTAATGTCCTGGGGTCATACCATCAGCCTTTTGAAACTAGCTGGTCTATTGTCCTGGGGTCATACCATCAGCCTTTTGAAACTAGCTGGGTCTATTGTCCTGGGGTCATACCATCAGCCTTTTGAAACTAGCTGGGTCTATTTTCTAGGGGTCATACCATCAGCCTTTGAAACTAGCTGGGTCTATTGTCCAGGGGTCATACCATCAGCCTTTTGAAACTAGCTGGGTCTATTGTCCTGGGGTCATACCATCAGCCTTTTGAAACTAGCTGGGTCTATTGTCCTGGGGTCATACCATCAGCCTTTTGAAACTAGCTGGGTCTATTGTCCTGGGGTCATACCATCAGCCTTTTGAAACTAGCTGGGTCTATTGTCCTGGGGTTATACCATCAGCCTTTTGAAACTCGCTGGGTCTATTGTCTAGTGGTCATACCATCAGCCTTTTGAAACAAGCTGGGTCTATTGTCCTGGGGTTATAAAATCAGCCTTTTGAAACTAGCTGGGTCTATTGTCTAGTGGTCATACCATCAGCCTTTTGAAACTAGCTGGGTCTATTGTCCAGGGGTCATACCATCAGCCTTTTGAAACTAGCTGGGTCTATTGTCCTGGGGTTATACATTCAGCCTTTTGAAACGAGCTGGGTCTATTGTCCTGGGGTCATACCATCAGCCTTTTGAAACTAGCTGGGTCTATTGTCCTGGGGTCATACCATCAGCCTTTTGAAACTAGCTGGGTCTATTGTCCTGGGGTTATACCATCAGCCTTTTGAAACTAGCTGGGTCTATTGTCTAGTGGTCATACCATCAGCCTTTTGAAACTAGCTGGGTCTATTGTCCTGGGGTCATACCATCAGCCTTTTGAAACTAGCTGGGTCTATTGTCTAGTGGTCATACCATCAGCCTTTTGAAACTAGCTGGGTCTATTGTCCAGGGGTCATACCATCAGCCTTTTGAAACTAGCTGGGTCTATTGTCCAGGGGCCATACCATCAGCCTTTTGAAACGAGCTTTGTCTATTGTCCTGGGGTCATACCATCAGCCTTTTGAAACTAGCTGGGTCTATTGTCCTGGGGTCATACCATCAGCCTTTTGAAACGAGCTGGGTCTATTGTCCTGGGTCATACATAAGTGCTTAGTATTCTAGTTTACAGAGGTTGTCATGGTACCGAACCATATTGACAATATATTTCTATCATTATATCCATGTTCTGTCAACAGATCGTTCAGATCGTCATAGTTGTTCCACTTCAGTGAGGGGAGCAGAGGAGAGCAGGGGATGGATCTCTCTCAGCAGCACAAACATGTCGTTTAGAATGGAGAGGGATGTCTGTCTGCTGCTGAGAGAATATCTTTGATCTAAACCCTGACATCAACACATCACGCAATATCACAGGACACAGATTTCATCATTTCCTTTCTTCAATGTGTATCTTCAATGACACATTTCATACCTACATTCACGTCTCTACTTCTCTCCTATCTTTGTGTCTACTTCCTAGAAACCCAAAAATAATGACGCAGAGAGAGCAGAGAGGGATGGATTGAGACAGAGATACAGGGAGAGAGAGAGCAGAGAGGGATGGATTGAGACAGAGATACAGGGAGAGAGAGAGCAGAGAGCAGAGGGATGGATTGAGACAGAGATACAGGGAGAGAGCAGAGAGGGATGGATTGAGACAGAGATACGGGGAGAGAGAGAGCAGAGAGGGATGGATTGAGACAGAGATACAGGGAGAGAGAGAGCAGAGAGGGATGGATTGAGACAGAGATACTGGGAGAGAGAGAGAGCAGAGAGGGATGGATTGAGACAGAGATACAGGGAGAGAGAGAGCAGAGAGGGATGGATTGAGACAGAGATACAGGGAGAGAGAGAGCAGAGAGGGATGGATTGAGACAGAGATACAGGGAGAGAGAGAGAGCAGAGAGGAATGGATTGAGACAGAGATACAGGGAGAGAGAGCAGAGAGGGGACCCTTAGTGTGTGTTAAATATTAAAGGTTGTGGGATGTCAGGCTGTAACAGTCCGATGGCCGGTTGTTTCCTCGGCTGCAGACCAGAACTGGATTCAAATCCTATTCAAAGTAATAAAACATAATTAAGCTGGGCTTGAATAAGATTGTCTGGTGCAATGGAACCCAAATAGAATAGTCCCAAAAATGGCAAATCCTGCCCATCTGGCACTTCAGGCAGGCTAGAACAAACGCTGAAAGTATATATACAGTGTATAAATGAATGCCATGTGTTTACATGGCCAAAGCAAGTCAAATAGATAGTAAACAAAAGGTGAAATAATCAATAAAAATGAACAGTTAACATTATACTCACAAAAGTTCCAAAAGAATAAAGACATTTTAAATGTCATATTATGTCTTCATACAGTGTTGTAACAATGTGCAAATAGTTCAAGTACACAAGGGAAAATAAATAAGCATAAATACGGGTTGTATTTACAATGGTGTTTGTTCTTCACTGGTTGACCTTTTCTTGTGGCAACAGGTCACAAATCTTGCTGCTGTGATGTCACACTGGAATTTCACCCAGTAGATATGGGAGTTTATCAAAATCAGGTTTGTTTTTGAATTCTTTGTGTGCGGTTAAAAGCAGACAACCTAAGATACACAGACCAGTACAGTACATATCCCTGGGTCTGGAAATTGTTGATCTCCCCCTCTAGGATGGAAAATCTGTCATCGTTAAAGAGGATTTCTAGTGGGGGATATACTTCTCTGTAAAGCTCATTTCCTTATTCATTTCTCGCCAAATGTAAAAAAGCCAAATTAGAAGGCCAGCATCCCGGAGTCGCCTCTTCACTGTTGACGTTGAGACTGGTGTTTTGCGGGTACTATTTAATGAAGCTGCAAGTTGAGGACTTGTGAGGCGTCTGTTTCTCAAACTAGAGACACTAATGTACTTGTCCCCTTGCTCAGTTGTACACCGGGGCCTCCCACTCCTCTTTCTATTCTGGTTAGAGCCAGTTTGCGCTGTTCTGTGAAGGAGAGTAGTACACAGCGTTGTACGAGATCTTCAGTTTCTTGGCAATTTCTCGCATGGAATAGCCTTCATTTCTCAGAACAAGAACAGACTGACGGGTTTCAGAAGAAAGAAAGTGATGCACCAGATACTCAACTAGTCTAAAGAAGGCCAGTTTTATTGCTTCTTCAATGAGAACAACAGTTTTCAGGTGTGCTAACATAATTGCCAATGGGTTTTCTAATGATCAATTAGCCTTTTTAAAATGATAAACTTGGATTACCTAACACAACGTGCCATTGGAACACAGGAGTGATGGTTTCTGATAATGGGCCTTTGTACGCCTATGTAGATATTCCATGAAGATATCAGCCGTTTCCAGTTACAATATTCATTTACAACATTAACAATGTCTCCACTGTATTTCTGATCAATTTAACGTTATTTTAATGGGCAAAATATTTGATTTTCCTTCGAAAACAAGAACATTTTGAGTTGACCCAGAACTTTTGAACCCGTAATAACATAACACGGGCCGAGACCCGTAATGAGAATACACGGGACGAGACCCGTAATGACAATACACGGGACTAGACCCGTAATGGCAATACACGGGACGAGACCCGTAATGACATAACACGGAACGAGACCCGTAATAACATAACACGGAACGAGACCCGTAATGACAATACACGGGACGAGACCCGTAATGACAATACAAGGGACGAGACCCGTAATGACAATACACGGGACGAGACCCGTAATGACAATACACGGGACGAGACCCGTAATGACATAACACGGGACGAGACCCGTAATGACAATACACGGGACGAGACCCGTAATGACAATACACGGGACGAGACCCGTAATGACATAACACGGAACGAGACCCGTAATAACATAACACGGAACGAGACCCGTAATGACAATACACGGGACGAGACCCGTAATGACAATACAAGGGACGAGACATGTAATGACAATACACGGGACGAGACCCGTAATGACAATACACGGGATGAGACCCGTAATGACATAACACGGAACGAGACCCGTAATGACAATACACGGGACGAGACCCGTAATGACAATACACGGGACGAGACTCGTAATGACAATACACGGGACGAGACCCGTAATGACAATACACGGGACGAGACCCGTAATAACAATACACGGGACGAGACCCGTAATGACAATACACGGGACGAGACCTGTAATGACAATACACGGGACGAGACCTGTAATGACGATACACGGGACGAGACCCGTAATGACAATACACGGACGAGACCCGTAATAACATAATATGAAACGAGACCCGTAATGACAATACACGGGACGAGACCCGTAATGACAATATACGGAACGAGACCCGTAATAACAAAACACAGGACGAGACCCATAATAACATAACACGGAATGAGACCCGTAATGACAATACACGGGACGAGACCCGTAATGACATAACACAGGACGAGACCCGTAATGACATAACAAAGAACGAGACCCGTAATGACAATACACGGAATGAGACCCGTAATAACAATACACGGGACGAGACCCGTAATGACAATACACGGGACGAGACCCGTAATGACAATACACGGCACGAGACCTGTAATGACGATACACGGGACGAGACCCGTAATGACAATACACGGGACGAGACCCGTAATGACAATACACGGACGAGACTCGTAATGACAATACACGGACGAGACCCGTAATGACAATACACGGGCGAGACCCGTAATGACAATACACGGGACGAGACCCGTAATGACAATACGGGGACGAGACCCGTAATGACAATACACGGGACGAGACATGTAACGACAATACACGGCACGAGACCTGTAATGACGATACACGGGACGAGACCCGTAATGACAATACACGGGACGAGACCCGTAATGACAATACACGGGACGAGACACGTAATGACAATACACGGAACAAGACCCGTAATAACATAACACAGAACGAGACCCGTAATGACAATACACGGGACGAGACCCGTAATGACATAACACGGAACGAGACCCGTAATGACAATACACGGGACGAGACCCGTAGTGACAATACACGGGACGAGACCCGTAATGACATAACACGGAACGAGACCCATAATGACAATACACGGGACGAGACCCGTAATAACAATACACGGGACGAGACCCGTAATGACAATACACGGGACGAGACCTGTAATGACAATACACGGGACGAGACCTGTAATGACGATACACGGGACGAGACACGTAATGACAATACACGGACGAGACCCGTAATAACATAATATGAAACGAGACCCGTAATGACAATACACGGGACGAGACCCGTAATGACAATACACGGAACGAGACCCGTAATAACAAAACAGGACGAGACCCATAATAACATAACACGGAATGAGACCCATAATGACAATACACGGGACGAGACCCGAAATGACATAACACAGTACGAGACCCGTAATGACATAACAAAGAACGAGACCCGTAATGACAATACACGGAATGAGACCCGTAATAACAATACACGGGACGAGACCCGTAATGACAATACACGGGACGAGACCCGTAATGACAATACACGGGACGAGACCCGTAATGACATAACACAGGACGAGACCCGTAATGACAATACACGGAATGAGACCCGTAATAACAATACACGGGACGAGACCCGTAATGACAATACACGGGACGAGAACCGTAATGACAATACACGGGACGAGACCCGTAATGACATAACACAGGACGAGACCCGTAATGACATAACAAAGAACGAGACCCGTAATGACAATACACGGAATGAGACCCGTAATAACAATACACGGGACGAGACCCGTAATGACAATACACGGGACGAGACCCGTAATGACAATACACGGGACGAGACCCGTAATGACAATACACGGGACGAGACCCGTAATGACAATACACGGTACGAGACCCGTAATGACAATACACGGAATGAGACCCGTAATAACAATACACGGGACGAGACCCGTAATGACAATACACGGGACGAGACCCGCAATGACAATACACGGGACGAGACCCGTAATGACAATACACGGGACGAGACCCGTAATGACAATACACGGGACGAGACCCGTAATGACAATACATGGAATGAGACCCGTAATAACAATACACGGGACGAGACCCGTAATGACAATACACGGGACGAGACCCGTAATGACAATACACGGGACGAGACCCGCGATGACAATACACAGGACGAGACCCATAATAACATAACACGGAATGAGACCCGTAATGACAATACACGGGACGAGACCCGTAATGACATAACACAGGACGAGACCCGTAATGACATAACAAAGAACGAGACCCGTAATGACAATACACGGAATGAGACCCGTAATAACAATACACGGGACGAGACCCGTAATGACAATACACGGGACGAGACCCGTAATGACAATACACGGCACGAGACCTGTAATGACGATACACGGGACGAGACCCGTAATGACAATACACGGGACGAGACCCGTAATGACAATACACGGGACGAGACTCGTAATGACAATACACGGGACGAGACCCGTAATGACAATACACGGGACGAGACCCGTAATGACAATACACGGGCGAGACCCGTAATGACAATACACGGGACGAGACCCGTAATGACAATACACGGGACGAGACCCGTAATGACAATACACGGGACGAGACATGTAACGACAATACACGGCACGAGACCCGTAATGACAATACACGGGACGAGACCCGTAATGACAATACACGGGACGAGACACGTAATGACAATACACGGAACAAGACCCGTAATAACATAACACAGAACGAGACCCGTAATGACAATACACGGGACGAGACCCGTAATGACATAACACGGAACGAGACCCGTAGTGACAATACACGGGACGAGACCCGTAATGACATAACACGGAACGAGACCCATAATGACAATACACGGGACGAGACCCGTAATAACAATACACGGGACGAGACCCGTAATGACAATACACGGGACGAGACCTGTAATGACAATACACGGGACGAGACCTGTAATGACGATACACGGGACGAGACACGTAATGACAATACACGGACGAGACCCGTAATAACATAATATGAAACGAGACCCGTAATGACAATACACGGGACGAGACCCGTAATGACAATACATGGAATGAGACCCGTAATAACAATACACGGGACGAGACCCGTAATGACAATACACGGGACGAGACCCGTAATGACAATACACGGGACGAGACCCGTAATGACGATACACGGGACGAGACCCGTAATGACAATACACGGGACGAGACCCGTAATGACAATACACGGGACGAGACCCGTAATGACAACACACGGGACGAGACCCGTAATGACGATACACGGAATGAGTCCCGCAATGCCAATACACGGGACGAGACCCGCGATGACAATGCACGGGACGAGACCCGCGATGACAATACACGGGACGATACCCATAATGACGCCCGCTAACACGGTAACACGCCGATACAACCAATTGCAGGTGCTCACAAGACCAACGGCCATGGAACAATAATCAACCAGGACACTGGGGAACAGACTGAATATACACATACTAATCAGGAGGAATAAGAACCAGGCGTAAGGAGACAAGACAGGCCTGGGTCGGTGGTAATGAATCCTGTTCAGTGACGCCTAGAAGACCGGTGACGTCAACCTCCGGAGCTGGTGAATGGAACGAGCAGCAGTACCGGGGGAATCCATGTCAGTGCAACATCTTTTAAATCGCCCTACTTCCTGAGCTGCTATTCTGCATCCTCCTCTAACTGTAGAGAGGGCTTCCCTGGAGGAGAGCTGATCCTAGACCTGTCTCTCTATCCATTCCTCTAACTGTAGAGAGGGCTTCCCTGGAGGAGAGCTGATCCTAGACCTGTCTCTCTATCCATTCCTCTAACTGTAGAGAGGGCTTCCCTGGAGGAGAGCTGATCCTAGACCTGTCTCTCTATCCATTCCTCTAACTGTAGAGAGGGCTTCCCTGGAGGAGAGCTGATCCTAGACCTGTCTCTCTATCCATTCCTCTAACTGTAGAGAGGGCTTCCCTGGAGGAGAGCTGATCCTAGACCTGTCTCTCTATCCATTCCTCTAACTGTAGAGAGGGCTTCCCTGGAGGAGAGCTGATCCTAGACCTGTCTCTCTATCCATTCCTCTAACTGTAGAGAGGGCTTCCCTGGAGGAGAGCTGATCCTAGACCTGTCTCTCTATCCATTCCTCTAACTGTAGAGAGGGCTTCCCTGGAGGAGAGCTGATCCTAGACCTGTCTCTCTATCCATTCCTCTAACTGTAGAGAGGGCTTCCCTGGAGGAGAGCTGATCCCAGACCTGTCTCTCTATCCATTCCTCTAACTGTAGAGAGGGCTTCCCTGGAGGAGAGCTGATCCTAGACCTGTCTCTCTATCCATTCCTCTAACTGTAGAGAGGGCTTCCCTGGAGGAGAGCTGATCCTAGACCTGTCTCTCTATCCATTCCTCTAACTGTAGAGAGGGCTTCCCTGGAGGAGAGCTGATCCTAGACCTGTCTCTCTATCCATTCCTCTAACTGTAGAGAGGGCTTCCCTGGAGGAGAGCTGATCCTAGACCTGTCTCTCTATCCATTCCTCTAACTGTAGAGAGGGCTTCCCTGGAGGAGAGCTGATCCTAGACCTGTCTCTCTATCCATTCCTCTAACTGTAGAGAGGGCTTCCCTGGAGGAGAGCTGATCCTAGACCTGTCTCTCTATCCATTCCTCTAACTGTAGAGAGGGCTTCCCTGGAGGAGAGCTGATCCTAGACCTGTCTCTCTATCCATTCCTCTAACTGTAGAGAGGGCTTCCCTGGAGGAGAGCTGATCCTAGACCTGTCTCTCTATCCATTCCTCTAACTGTAGAGAGGGCTTCCCTGGAGGAGAGCTGATCTTAGACCTGTCTCTCTATCCATTCCTCTAACTGTAGAGAGGGCTTCCCTGGAGGAGAGCTGATCCTAGACCTGTCTCTCTATCCATTCCTCTAACTGTAGAGAGGGCTTCCCTGGAGGAGAGCTGATCCTAGACCTGTCTCTCTATCCATTCCTCTAACTGTAGAGAGGGCTTCCCTGGAGGAGAGCTGATCCTAGACCTGTCTCTCTATCCATTCCTCTAACTGTAGAGAGGGCTTCCCTGGAGGAGAGCTGATCCTAGACCTGTCTCTCTATCCATTCCTCTAACTGTAGAGAGGGCTTCCCTGGAGGAGAGCTGATCCTAGACCTGTCTCTCTATCCATTCCTCTAACTGTAGAGAGGGCTTCCCTGGAGGAGGGCTGATCCTA
>NC_088216.1:89689327-89701576 GCF_036934945.1 Oncorhynchus masou masou
TCCTAACCCTAACCCTAGCTCCTAACCCTAACCCTAACTCTAACTCTAAGAACCTTGGCGTGATCCTGGACAACACCCTGTCGTTCTCAACTAACATCAAGGCGGTGGCCCGTTCCTGTAGGTTCATGCTCTACAACATCCGCAGAGTACGACCCTGCCTCACACAGGAAGCGGCGCAGGTCCTAATCCAGGCACTTGTCATCTCCCGTCTGGATTACTGCAACTCGCTGTTGGCTGGGCTCCCTGCCTGTGCCATTCAACCCCTACAACTCATCCAGAACACCGCAGCCCGTCTGGTGTTCAACCTTCCCAAGTTCTCTCACGTCACCCCGCTCCTCCGCTCTCTCCACTGGCTTCCAGTTGAAGCTCGCATCCGCTACAAGACCATGGTGCTTGCCTACGGAGCTGTGAGGGGAACGGCACCGCAGTACCTCCAGGCTCTGATCAGGCCCTACACCCAAACAAGGGCACTGCGTTCATCCACCTCTGGCCTGCTCGCCTCCCTACCACTGAGGAAGTACAGTTCCCGCTCAGCCCAGTCAAAACTGTTCGCTGCTCTGACCCCCAATGGTGGAACAAACTCCCTCACGACGCCAGGACAGCGGAGTCAATCACCACCTTCCGGAGACACCTGAAACCCCACCTCTTCAAGGAATACCTAGGATAGGATAAAGCAATCCTTCTCAACCCCCCTTAAATGATTTAGATGCACTATTGTAAGTGGCTGTTCCACTGATGTCAGAAGGTGAATTCACCAATTTGTAAGTCGCTCTGGATAAGAGCGTCTGCTAAATGACTTAAATGTAAATGTAACTCCTAACCCTATCCCTAACCCTAACCGAACCTAACCCTAACCCTAGCTCCTAACCCTAATCCTAACCCTAATCCTAACCCTAATCCTAACCCTAATCCTAACCCTAATCCTAACCCTAATCCTAACCCTAATCCTAACCCTAATCCTAACCTTAACTCTAACTCTAACCCTAGCTCCTAACCCCATCCTCTCTCCAGCTCTCTCTCTCTTCACTATCTCCCATCCTCTCTCCTGCTCTCTCTCTCTCTCTCCAGCTCTCTCTCTCTTCACTATCTCCCATCCTCTCTCCAGCTCTCTCTTCACCATCTCCCATCCCTTCTCTCTCTTCACTATCTCCCATCCTCTCTCCTGCTCTCTCTCTCTCTTCACTATCTCCCACCCTCTCTCCTGCTCTTTCTTCACTATCTCCCACCCTCTCTCCTGCTCTCTCTTCACTATCTCACATCCCCTCTCCTCCTCTCTCTCTCCACTATCTCCCATCCTCTCTTCTGCTCTCTGTTTACTAACCCTAGCTCCTAACCATAATCCTAACCCTAACCCTAGCTCCTAGCTCCTAACCCTAACTCTAGCCCCTAACCTAAGCTCCTAACCCTATCTCCTAGCCCTAACCCCTAACTCCTAGCTCATAACACTAACCCTAGCTCCTAACCCTAATCCTAACCCTAACATTATAACTAACCCTAACTCCTAACCCTAACACTAGCTCCTAACCCTAACCCTAGCTCCTAACCCTAACCCTAACCCTAGCTCCTAACCCTAACCCTAGCTCCTAACCCTAACCCTAACCCTAGCTCCGAACCCTAACCCTAGCTCCTAACCCTAGCTCCTAACCCTAATCCTAGCTCCTAACCCTAAACCTAGCTCCTAACCCTAATCCTAGCTCCTAACCCTAACCCAAGCTCCTAACCCTAACCCTAGCTCCTAACCCAAACCCTAGCTCCTAACCCTAAACCTAGCTCATAACACTAACCCTAACCCAAGATCCTAACCCTAACCCTAGCTCCAAACCCAAACCCTAGCTCCTAACCCTAAACCTAGCTCTAACCCTAACCCAAACCCTAGCTCCTAACCCTAACCCTAGCTCCTAACCCTAACCCTAACCCTAGCTCCTAACCCTAACCCTAGCTCCTAACCCTAATCCTAACCTTAATCCTAACCATAACCCTAATCCTAACACTAACTCTAACTCCTAACCCTATCCCTAACCCTAACCGAACCTAACCCTAACCCTAACCCTAGCTCCTAACCCTAATCCTAGCTCCTAACCCTAAACCTAGCTCCTAACCCTAATCCTAGCTCCTAACCCTAACCCAAGCTCCTAACCCTAACCCTAGCTCCTAACCCAAACCCTAGCTCCTAACCCTAAACCTAGCTCATAACACTAACCCTAACCCAAGATCCTAACCCTAACCCTAGCTCCTAACCCAAACCCTAGCTCCTAACCCTAAACCTAGCTCCTAACCCTAACCCAAACCCTAGCTCCTAACCCTAACCCTAGCTCCTAACCCTAACCCTAACCCTAGCTCCTAACCCTAACCCTAGCTCCTAACCCTAATCCTAACCTTAATCCTAACCATAACCCTAATCCTAACACTAACTCTAACTCCTAACCCTATCCCTAACCCTAACCGAACCTAACCCTAACCCTAACCCTAGCTCCTAACCCTAATCCTAGCTCCTAACCCTAACCCTAGCTCCTAACCCTAATCTTAACCTTAATCCTAACCATAACCCTAATCCTAACACTAACTCTAACTCCTTACCCTAAAACTAACTCTAATTCCTAACCCTAGCTCCTAACCCCATCCTCTCTCCAGCTCTCTCTCTCTTCACTATACCCCATCCTCTCTCCAGCTCTCTCTCTCTCTCTTTTCACCATCTCCCATCCCCTCTCTCTCTTCCCTATCTCCCACCCTCTCTCCTGCTCTCTCTTCACTATCTCCCATCCTCTCTCCTCCTCTCTCTCTCTCTCCACTATCTCCCATTCTCTCTCCTGCTCTCTCTCTCTTCACTATCTCCCATCCTCTCACCATATTGCTGTCCAGTGTACTGCCTAACCCTAAACCTAACCCTAGCTCCTAACCCTAGCTCCTAACCCTAACCCTAACCCTAGCTCCTAACCCTAACCCTAGCTCCTAAACCTAATCCTAACCCTAACCCTAGCTCCTAACCCTAGATCCTAACCCTAACCCAAGCTCCTAACCTTAATCCTCACCCTAACTCCTAACCCTAGTTCCTAACCATAACCCTAACCCTTGATCCTAACCCTAACCCCAACCCTAGCTCCTAATCCTAACCCTAACCCTAACCCTATCTCCTAACCCGAACCCTAGCTCCTAACCCTAATCCTTACCCTAGCTCCTAACCCTGACCCTAACCCTAACCCTAGCTCCTAACAATAACCGTAACCCTTGATCCTAACCCTAACCCTAACTCCAACCCTAGCTTCTAATCCTAACCCTAACCCTATCCCCTAACCCCAACCCTAGCTCCTAATCCTAAGCCTAACCCTATCTCCTAACCCGAACCCTAGCTCCTAACCCTGACCCTAACCCTAGCTCCTAACAGTAACCCTAATCCTAGCCCTAACCCTAGACCCTAACCCTATCTCCTAGCCCTAACCCTACCTCCTAACCCCAACCCTAACCCTAATCCTAACACTAACCCTAGCTCCTAAACCCAACCCTAACCCTAACCTTTGCTCCTAACCCTAACCCTAGCTCCTAACAGTAACCCTAATCCTAGCTCCTAACAGTAACCCTAATCCTAGCTCCTAACCCTAACCCTAACCCTATCCCCTAACCCCAACCCTAGCTCCTAATCCTAACCCTAACCCTATCTCCTAACCCGAACCCTACCTCCTAACCCCAACCCTAACCCTAATCCTAACACTAACCCTAGCTACTAACCCCAACCCTAACCCTAATCCTAACCCGAACCCTAGCTCCTAACCCTGACCCTAACCCTAACCCTAGCTCCTAACAGTAACCCTAATCCTAGCCCTAACCCTAGACCCTAACCCTATCTCCTAGCCCTAACCCTAACCCTAACCTTTGCTCCTAACCCTAGCTCCTAACCCTAACCCTAGCTCCTAACAGTAACCCTAATCCTAGCCCTAACCCTAGACCCTAACCCTATCTCCTAGCCCTAACCCTAGCTCCTAACCCCAACCCTAACCCTAATCCTAACACTAACCCTAGCTCCTAACCCTAACCCTAACCCGAGATCCTAACCCCAACTCTAACCCTAATCCTAACACTAAACCTAGCTCCTAACCCTAGCTCCAAACCCTAATCCTAAACTTAATCCTAACCATAATCCTAACCCTAATCCTAACCTTAACTCTAACTCCTTACCCTAAAACTAACTCTAATTCCTAACCCTAGCTCCTAACCCCATCCTCTTTCCAGCTCTCTCTCTTCACTATACCCCATCCTCTCTCCAGCTCTCTCTCTCTCTCTTCACCATCTCCCATCCCCTCTCTCTCTTCACTATCTCCCATTCTCTCTCTCTCTCTCTCTCTCTCTCTCTCTCTCTCTCTTCCCCATCTCCCACCCTCTCTCCTGCTCTCTCTTCACTATCTCCCACCCTCTCTCCCGCTCTCTCTTCACTATCTCCCATCCTCTCACCATATTGCTGTCCAGTGTACTGCCTAACCATAACCCTAACCCTAGCTCCTAACGCTAACCCTAACAATAGCTCCTAACCCTAATCCTAATCCTAACCCTAAACCCGAACTCCTAGCTCCTAACCCTAACATTATAACTAACCCTACCTCCTAGCTCCTAACCCTAATCCTAGCTCCTAACGCTAACCCTAACCCTAGCTCCTAGCTCCTAACCCTAGCTCCTAACCCTAACCCCAGCTCCTAAAGCTAACCCTAACACTAGCTCCTAACCCTAACCCGAGCTCCTAACACTAACCCTAGCTCCTAGCTCCTAACCCTAGCTCCTAACCCTAACCCTAGCTCCTAAAGCTAACCCTAACCCTAACCCTAGCTCCTAACGCTAACATTATAACTAACTCTAGCTCCTTGCTCCTAACCCTAACCCTGACTCCTAGCTCCTAACCCTAACCCTAGCTCCTAATGCTAACCCTAACCCTAACCCTAGCTCCTAACCCCATCCTCTTTCCAGCTCTCTCTCTTCACTATACCCCATCCTCTCTCCAGCTCTCTCTCTCTCTCTTCACCATCTCCCATCCCCTCTCTCTCTTCACTATCTCCCATCCTCTCTCCTGCTCTCTCTCTCTCTTCACTATCTCCCATTCTCTCTCTCTCTCTCTCTCTCTCTCTCTCTCTCTCTCTCTCTCTCTTCCCCATCTCCCACCCTCTCTCCTGCTCTCTCTTCACTATCTCCCACCCTCTCTCCCGCTCTCTCTTCACTATCTCCCATCCTCTCACCATATTGCTGTCCAGTGTACTGCCTAACCATAACCCTAACCCTAGCTCCTAACGCTAACCCTAACAATAGCTCCTAACCCTAATCCTAATCCTAACCCTAAACCCGAACTCCTAGCTCCTAACCCTAACATTATAACTAACCCGAACTCCTAGCTCCTAACCCTAACATTATAACTAACCCTAACCCAAGCTCCTAACCCTAACATTATAACTAACCCTAACTCCTAGCTCCTAACCCTAATCCTAGCTCCTAAAGCTAACCCTAACCCTAGCTCCTAGCTCCTAACCCTAGCTCCTAACCCTAACCCCAGCTCCTAAAGCTAACCCTAACCCTAGCTCCTAACCCTAACCCGAGCTCCTAACACTAACCCTAGCTCCTAGCTCCTAACCCTAGCTCCTAACCCTAACCCTAGCTCCTAAAGCTAACCCTAACCCTAACCCTAGCTCCTAACGCTAACATTATAACTAACTCTAGCTCCTTGCTCCTAACCCTAACCCTGACTCCTAGCTCCTAACCCTAACCCTAGCTCCTAATGCTAACCCTAACCCTAACCCTAGCTCCTAACCCAAACCCTAACATTATAACTAATCCTAGCTCCTTCTCCTAACCCTAACCCTAACTCCTAGCTCCTAGCTCCTAACCCTAGCTCCTAATCCTAACCTTAACCCTAGCTCTTAACCTTAACCGAACCGAACCCTAACCCAAACCATAACCCTAATCCTAATCATAACCCCAGCTCCTAACCCTAATCCTAACTCTAGCCCCTAACCCTAAACCTATCTCCTAACCATAACCCTATCCCTTGATCCTAACCCTAACCCCTAACACTAACCCTAACCCCAGCTCCAAACCCTAGCTCCTAACCCTAGCTTCTAACCATAATCCTAACCCTAAAACTAGCTCCTAACACTAATCCTAACCCTAAACCTAGCATCAAACCCTAGCTCCTAACCCTAACCCTAGCTCCTAACCCTAATCCTAACCCTAGCTCCTAACCCTAACCATAGCTCCTAACCCTAGCTCCTAACCCTAACCCCTAACCCCTAACCCTGGCCCTAACCCTAACCCTAGCTCCTAACCCTAACCCCAACCCTAATCCTAACCTTAACCCTAGCTCCAAACCCTAACCCTAACCCTAGCTCCTAACCCTAATCCTAGCCCCAAAGCCTAACCATATCTCCTAGCCCTAACCCCTAACTCCAGCTCCTAACCCTAGGTCCGAACACCGAACTCCTGACCCCTAACCCAAGGTCCTAACCCCTAACTCCTAACCCTAGGTCCTAACCACTACCCCCTAACTCCTAACTCCTGTCTCCTAATTCCTGTCTCCTAACTCTAACTCCTAACATTAACCCTAGCTCCTAACCCTAACCCTAGCTCCTAACCCAAACCCTAGCTCCTAACCCTAACCCTAGCTCCTAACCCTAGCTCCTAACCCTAACCTTATCTCCTAACCCTAACCCTAGCTCCTAACCCAAAACCTAGCTCCTAACCCTAATCCTAGCTCCTAACCCTAACCCTAACCCTAATCCTAACCTTAACCCTAGCTCCTAACCCTAACGCGAACCCTAACCCTAATCCTAACCCTATCCCCTAACCCTATCTCCTAACCCGAATCATAACCCGAATCCTAACCCTAAACCTAGCTCCTAACCCTAATCCTAACCCTAACCCTAGCTCCAAACCCTAGCCCCTAACCCTAACCCTAACCCTAGCTCCTAACCCTAATCCTAACCCTAATCCTAACCCTAACCCTAGCTCCTAACCCTAGCTCCTAACCCTAACCCTAACCCTAGCTCCTAACCCTAATCCTAACCCTAATCCTAACCCTAACCCTAACCCTAGCTCCTAACCCTAATCCTAACCCTAATCCTAACCCTAACCCTAGCTCCTAACCCTAACCCTAATCCTAACCCAAACCCTAGCTCCTAACCCAAACCCTAACTCCTAACCCTAACCCTAGGTCCTAACCCTAACCCTAGCTCCTAGCCCTAACCCCTAACTCCTAGCTCCTAACCCTAACCCTAGCTCCTAACCCTAACCCTAACCCTAGGTCCTAACCCTAACCTAACTCCTATCTCCTAACTCCTAACCGCTAACTCCTAACCCTAACCTAACTCCAGCTCCTAACTCCTAACCCTAGGTCCGAACTCCGAACTCCTAACCCCTAACCCAAGGTCCTAACCACTACCCCCTAACTCCTGTCTCCTAACCCTAACTCCTAACCCTTATCTCCTAACTCCTAACCCCTAACCCTGGCCCTAACCCTAACCCTAGCTCCTAACCCTAACCCCAACCCTAATCCTAACCTTAACCCTAGCTCCAAACCCTAACCCTAACCCTAGCTCCTAACCCTAATCCTAGCCCCAAAGCCTAACCATATCTCCTAGCCCTAACCCCTAACTCCAGCTCCTAACCCTAGGTCCGAACACCGAACTCCTGACCCCTAACCCAAGGTCCTAACCCCTAACTCCTAACCCTAGGTCCTAACCACTACCCCCTAACTCCTAACTCCTGTCTCCTAATTCCTGTCTCCTAACTCTAACTCCTAACATTAACCCTAGCTCCTAACCCTAACCCTAGCTCCTAACCCAAACCCTAGCTCCTAACCCTAACCCTAGCTCCTAACCCTAGCTCCTAACCCTAACCTTATCTCCTAACCCTAACCCTAGCTCCTAACCCAAAACCTAGCTCCTAACCCTAATCCTAGCTCCTAACCCTAACCCTAACCCTAATCCTAACCTTAACCCTAGCTCCTAACCCTAACGCGAACCCTAACCCTAATCCTAACCCTATCCCCTAACCCTATCTCCTAACCCGAATCATAACCCGAATCCTAACCCTAAACCTAGCTCCTAACCCTAATCCTAACCCTAACCCTAGCTCCAAACCCTAGCTCCTAACCCTAGCCCCTAACCCTAACCCTAACCCTAGCTCCTAACCCTAATCCTAACCCTAATCCTAACCCTAACCCTAGCTCCTAACCCTAGCTCCTAACCCTAACCCTAACCCTAGCTCCTAACCCTAATCCTAACCCTAATCCTAACCCTAACCCTAACCCTAGCTCCTAACCCTAATCCTAACCCTAATCCTAACCCTAACCCTAGCTCCTAACCCTAACCCTAATCCTAACCCAAACCCTAGCTCCTAACCCAAACCCTAACTCCTAACCCTAACCCTAGGTCCTAACCCTAACCCCTAGCTCCTAGCCCTAACCCCCCTAACTCCTAGCTCCTAACCCTAACCCTAGCTCCTAACCCTAACCCTAACCCTAGGTCCTAACCCTAACCTAACTCCTATCTCTAACTCCTAACCGCTAACTCCTAACCCTAACCTAACTCCAGCTCCTAACTTAACCCTAGGTCCGAACTCCGAACTCCTAACCCCTAACCCAAGGTCCTAACCACTACCCCCTAACTCCTGTCTCCTAACCCTAACTCCTAACCCTTATCTCCTAACTCCTAACCCCTAACCCTGGCCCTAACCCTAACCCTAGCTCCTAACCCTAACCCCAACCCTAATCCTAACCTTAACCCTAGCTCCAAACCCTAACCCTAACCCTAGCTCCTAACCCTAATCCTAGCCCCAAAGCCTAACCATATCTCCTAGCCCTAACCCCTAACTCCAGCTCCTAACCCTAGGTCCGAACACCGAACTCCTGACCCTAACCCAAGGTCCTAACCCCTAACTCCTAACCCTAGGTCCTAACCACTACCCCTAACTCCTAACTCCTGTCTCCTAATTCCTGTCTCCTAACTCTAACTCCTAACATTAACCCTTTAGCTCCTAACCTAACCCTAGCTCCTAACCCAAACCCTAGCTCCTAACCCTAACCCTAGCTCCTAACCCTAGCTCCTAACCCTAACCTTATCTCCTAACCCTAACCCTAGCTCCTAACCCAAAACCTAGCTCCTAACCCTAATCCTAGCTCCTAACCCTAACCCTAACCCTAATCCTAACCTTAACCCTAGCTCCTAACCCTAACGCGAACCCTAACCCTAATCCTAACCCTATCCCCTAACCCTATCTCCTAACCCGAATCATAACCCGAATCCTAACCCTAAACCTAGCTCCTAACCCTAATCCTAACCCTAACCCTAGCTCCAAACCCTAGCTCCTAACCCTAGCCCTAACCCTAACCCTAACCCTAGCTCCTAACCCTAATCCTAACCTAATCCTAACCCTAACCCTAGCTCCTAACTTTTAGTTTCCTAACCCTAACCTAACCCTAGCTCCTAACCCTAATCCTAACCCTAATCCTAACCCTAACCCTAACCCTAGCTCCTAACCCTAATCCTAACCCTAATCCTAACCCTAACCCTAGCTCCTAACCCTAACCCTAATCCTAACCCAAACCCTAGCTCCTAACCCAAACCCTAACTCCTAACCCTAACCCTAGGTCCTAACCCTAACCCTAGCTCCTAGCCCTAACCCCTAACTCCTAGCTCCTAACCCTAACCCTAGCTCCTAACCCTAACCCTAACCCTAGGTCCTAACCCTAACATACCCTAAGGGAACATTTCGACAATCACCGTATGGTTAGTGAGAAAGTCCCTATTGGAACTGTACGGTCCCTTACTAGACGTCCGAAAACATTTTAGAAATTCGGGGACGGCGTCGGGCCGAGCGGTAGGGCCAGACCTACCGGGAAGTCATCAAATGAACTTTGTCGGACATTCGGTTTTCGTTTAATAAAATAAACAAATTTTAGCCCATTTTTGCGCAATGCCGGAATATCCCACAAGAGGGCATAAGCAATCATATTGCTATTGGACAAAACATCCCGAATCACGACGTGCCATATCTCGGAAACTGAAAATATTTGAAGCCGAAACTTGGTGAGCGTAGGTTTGGCATTATGGGAAGATGGCCCCGAACAAGATGGCGTCTAGGCCTCAACGGTTTTTGAGTTATGGCCATATTTCTGGGATTAAAGGTCCAAAATGAAAATAGAGAAAAGATTTTTTCACTTCACGTCAAAGTCAAGGAGCCTCCGGTGTCAATAAAAAAAAAAAAATCGGCCATTTATCTATCGTCATTTACGAGAAATCGTACGGTGACCAGATCGTGATGTTCAGATATAGGTGTTTTTTTTTTCAACGGTTACAGATCCAGTTGCAGGGTGTTCATACGAGTATTTTTAAAATGTGCTGCGGAGCTCTGCGACATTTCTGTGATTTTCTATGATTTTCTGAAATAACACACACTCACTAAACCCTCCGTAAATAACTCAGTTCTTAACGTAAAGACTTAAAACTCAGGATTCTGTAAAGGCATACCCCAATGAGGATATGAGTTTATTTATAGCTTCCTGTGCCAACCGGAAGTGCCATAATTGGTGTCTCAGGGGCTGTTTGGAAGGGTTAAAAAAATCAGATCTGTCCAAAACTTCATATGTGTGATTAGACAACCCCCATGAACTGTAAATCAGTCATTTTTCCCAACAGATGTCAAAGAAAAGCTCTCACACACACACACAGCAAGGATGGAGTGACAAAGCGTGGTGTTTAAAGACACAGAGAGCAGGCAATGGCATAAACATAATCCCAAGGCCGTGCCGAGTCCAACGAGGTGCCCCGCTTGACCGTAGCTCGCCTCGGTCTGAGCGCAGCGACCATGAGAAAAATAGGCCCACAATGAAGCCTGCACCACAATGTTATTTGATTTTGGGTGACAGCGGCGGAACCGTTAGGTTTAGAAGGACAATTCAAACACAGGACTGTTCCTAAGGTCCTCCCGATCTGTGCAAGCCTAACCTTGACTGTGTGGCATTAACCTTTCACAGTTAAAAGAAGGTGTTTACAAAAAAACAGTGTGCATTGACTTCTCTCCCCATAGGAATACATTGCCTGCTCCCCTAAATACAACCTGGGGTCTTTATGGGTTATGAATGCTGTATGAACCTGTCTTCTATGACATTCCATCAGACCACTATGAGGTCTACCTGTGTCGATTCTAAGCTTCCTGGAGCAACCGGAAGTGGTTAAATTGACCCAAAAGGTATTTGGATGTACATCACCTCGAAAGGTGCCGAGGCCTCTGCATTATTCAACCCTGTGTAGATCAGTCAATTCTCAACTTAAAGACTTAAAACTCAGGATTCCCTAGGTTTCTATGTCAGTCAAGACATGTGTGTATTTATAGCTTCCTGTGCCAACCGGAAGTGCCATAATTGGTGTCTCAGGGCTGTTTGGAAGGGTTAAAAAAATCAGATCTGTCCAAAACTTCATATGTGTGATTAGACAACCCCCATGAACTGTAAATCAGTCATTTTTCCCATAAAAATTCAAAGGAAAAATAAATCACACAGATACACAACTTGGATGGAGGGACGTATTGGGGTGTGTAGAGACTGACAGTGCCTCCAATAGTTAGCTTTGTTCGAGCTAAAAAAGAACCGTCAGACCTAGAGTTCCGAAACTTTAGAATCCTGTTCTAGACCTCAGGTAGATAGTGCGTGGTGAGTTACGGCGCTCTAGGAGGTTCTCGGACCGAGAAACAGCGTGAACATTTGCAATGACTTCAATTCATTTTGACCATTACGAAAATGGCGACATTTAGAAATGTCCCAGAGACACAAGACTAGGTGCATTGTGACCGTCTTGGCCCATAGAGACAGAACCCAACATCTCGGTCCGATAGCTCATTCAAGGACCCCGTAGCAAGGCATTGAAAAAAGTGGATTTTCAGCACCAATTAGGCTTTTACTCGGACACCAAATGACCTATCGGGCCGAAACTCGGGATTCGGGGTCGCCTCACATAGGACTACACATAATGTCCGAACTGGCCCCGCAGCTAGAAAGTAACTATGTGTTTTATGGTTTTTTAATGTTTTGTACCGAAGGCCTTGTGAATTTTGGGCCAGCTCTGAAGTATGTTATACTTGGCTCCTAAATGAGTTGGGAAAAGTGGGTTTGGTGTCAGTTTGTATCAGTTTGGTGTCAGAATGATATCAAATTGACTGATGGACGGTGACTTGCAGGTGACTCTTGTCCATTAGCAATATGTTTAAGTGGTGAGGTACCATCAC
>NC_088216.1:89702076-89704456 GCF_036934945.1 Oncorhynchus masou masou
TTTTAAAAAGGCTGATGGTATGACCACTAGACAATAGACCCAGCTAGTTTCAAAAGGCTGATTGAATAACCCCAGGACAATAGACCCAGCTAGTTTCAAAAGGCTGATGGTATGACCCCTGGACATTATACCCAGCTAGTTTCAAAAGGCTGATGGTATGACCACTAGACAATAGATCCAGCTAGTTTCAAATGGCTGATGGTATAACCCCAGGACAATAGACCCAGCTCGTTTCAAAAGGCTGATGGTATGACCCCAGGACAATAGACCCAGCTAGTTTCAAAAGGCTGATGGTATGACCCCAGGACAATAGACCCAGCTAGTTTCAAAAGGCTGATGGTATGACCCCTGGACAATAGACCCAGCTAGTTTCAAAAGGCTGATGGTATGACCACTAGACAATAGACCCAGCTAGTTTCAAAAGGCTGATGGTATGACCCCTGGACAATAGACCCAGCTAGTTTCAAAAGGCTGATTGTATGACCCCTTTGACAATAGACCCAGCTAGTTTCAAAAGGCTGATGGTATGACCACTAGGACAATAGACCCAGCTAGTTTCAAAAGGCTGATGGTATGACCCCTGGACAATAGACCCAGCTAGTTTCAAAAGGCTGATGGTATGACCCCTGGACAATAGACCCAGCTAGTTTCAAAAGGCTGATGGTATGACCCCTATGACAATAGACCCAGCTAGTTTCAAAAGGCTGATGGTATAACCCCAGGACAATAGACCCAGCTAGTTTCAAAAGGCTGATGGTATGACCCCAGGACAATAGACCCAGCTAGTTTCAAAAGGCTGATGGTATGACCCCTAGAAAATAGACCCAGCCAGTTTCAAAAGGCTGATGGTATGACCCCAGGGGCAATAGACCCAGCTCGTTTCAAAAGGCTGATGGTATGACCCCAGGACATTAGACACAGCTAGTTTCAAAAGGCTGATGGTATAACCCCAGGACAATAGACACAGCTAGTTTAAAAAGGCTGATGGTATGACCACTAGACAATAGACCCAGCTAGTTTCAAAAGGCTGATTGTATAACCCCAGGACAATAGACCCAGCTAGTTTCAAAAGGCTGATGGTATGACCCCAGGACAATAGACCCAGCTAGTTTCAAAAGGCTGATGGTATGACCCCAGGACAATAGACCCAGCTAGTTTCAAAAGGCTGATGGTATGACCCCAGGACAATAGACCCAGCTAGTTTCAAAAGGCTGATGGTATGACCCCAGGACAATAGACCAAGCTAGTTTCAAAAGGCTGATGGTATGACCCCTGGACAATAGACCCAGCTAGTTTCAAAAGGCTGATGGTATGACCCTAGGACAATAGACCCAGCTAGTTTCAAAAGGCTGATGGTATGACCCCAGGACAATAGACCCAGCTAGTTTCAAAAGGCTGATGGTATGACCCCAGGACAATAGACCCAGCTAGTTTCAAAAGGCTGATGGTATGACCCCTGGACAATAGACCCAGCTAGTTTCAAAAGGCTGATGGTATGACCCCTGGACAATAGACCCAGCTAGTTTCAAAAGGCTGATGGTATGACCACTAGACAATAGACCCAGCTAGTTTCAAAAGGCTGATGGTATAACCCCAGGACAATAGACCCAGCTAGTTTCAAAAGGCTGATGGTATGACCCCAGGACAATAGACCCAGCTAGTTTCAAAAGGCTGATGGTATGACCCCTGGACAATAGACCCAGCTAGTTTCAAAAGGCTGATGGTATGACCCCTGGACAATAGACCCAGCTAGTTTCAAAAGGCTGATGGTATGACCCCTTTGACAATAGACCCAGCTAGTTTCAAAAGGCTGATGGTATGACCCCTGGACAATAGACCCAGCTAGTTTAAAAAGGCTGATGGTATGACCCCTGGACAATAGACCCAGCTAGTTTCAAAGGCTGATGGTATGACCCCAGGACAATAGACCCAGCTAGTTTCAAAAGGCTGATGGTATGACCCCTGGACAATAGACCCAGCTAGTTTCAAAAGGCTGATGGTATGACCACTAGGACAATAGACCCAGCTAGTTTCAAAAGGCTGATGGTATGACCCCTAGGACAATAGACCCAGCTAGTTTCAAAAGGCTGATGGTATGACCCCAGGACAATAGACCCAGCTAGTTTCAAAAGGCTGATGGTATGACCCCAGGACAATAGACCCAGCTAGTTTCAAAAGGCTGATGGTATGACCCCAGGACAATAGACCCAGCTAGTTTCAAAAGGCTGATGGTATGACCCCAGGACAATAGACCCAGCTCGTTTCAAAGGCTGATGGTATGACCCCAGGACATTAGACAAAGCTAGTTTCAAAGGCTGACGGTATAACCCCAGGACAATAGACACAGCTAGTTTCAAAAAGGCTGATGGTATGACCACTA
>NC_088216.1:89704956-89739956 GCF_036934945.1 Oncorhynchus masou masou
CTGGGTCTATTGTCCTGGGGTCATACCATCAGCCTTTGAAACTAGCTGGTCTATTGTCCTGGGGTCATACCATCAGCCTTTTTGAAACTAGCTGGGTCTACTGTCCTGGGGTCATACCATCAGCCTTTGAAACTAGCTGGATCTATTGTCCAGGGGTCATACCATCAGCCTTTTGAAACTAGCTGGGTCTATTGTCCTTGGGTCATACCATCAGCCTTTTGAAACTAGCTGGGTCGATTGTCCTGGGGTCATACCATCAGCCTTTTGAAACTAGCTGGGTCTATTGTCCAGGGGTCATACCATCAGCCTTTTGAAACTAGCTTGGTCTATTGTCCTGGGGTCATACCATCAGCCTTTTGAAACTAGCTGGGTCTATTGTCCTGGGTTATACCATCAGCCTTTTGAAACGAGCTGGGTCTATTGTCCTGGGGTCATACCATCAGCCTTTTGAAACTAGCTGGGTCTATTGTCCTGGGTTCATACCATCAGCCTTTTGAAACTAGCTGGGTCTATTGTCCTGGGGTCATACCATCAGCCTTTTGAAACTAGCTGGGTCTATTGTCCTGGGGTCATACCATCAGCCTTTTGAAACTAGCTGGGTCTATTGTCCTGGGGTTATACCATCAGCCTTTTGAAACTAGCTGGGTCTATTGTCTAGGGGTCATACCATCAGCCTTTTGAAACTAGCTGGGTCTATTGTCCAGGGTCATACCATCAGCCTTTTGAAACTAGCTGGGTCTATTGTCCTGGGGTCATACCATCAGCCTTTTGAAACTAGCTGGGTCTATTGTCCTGGTGGTCATACCATCAGCCTTTTGAAACTAGCTGGGTCCAGGGGTCATTCAGCCTTTTTAAAATAGCTGTGTCTATTGTCTGGGTCATACCATCAGCCTTTTGAAACTAGCTGGGTCTATTGTCCTGGGGTCATACCATCAGCCTTTTGAAACTAGCTGGGTCTATTGTCCAGGGTCATACCATCAGCCTTTTGAAACTAGCTGGGTCTATTGTCCTGGGGTTATACATTCAGCCTTTTGAAACTAGCTGGGTCTATTGTCCTGGGGTCATACCATCAGCCTTTTGAAACTAGCTGTGTCTACTGTCCTAGGGTCATACCATCAGCCTTTTCAAACTAGCTGGGTCTATTGTCCTGGGGTCATACCATCAGCCTTTTGAAACTAGCTGGGTCTATTGTCCTAGGGGTTATACCATCAGCCTTTTTAAAATAGCTGGGTCTATTGTCCTGGGGTCATACCATCAGCCTTTTGAAACTAGCTGGTTCTATTGTCCTGGGGTTATTGTTTGAAACTAGCTGGTCATGGTCCATCAGCCTTTTTAAACTAGCTGTGTCTATTGTCCTGGGTTATACCATCAGCCTTTTGAAACTAGCTTTGTCTATTGTCCTGGGGTCATACCATCAGCCTTTTGAAACTATTGCTGGGTCATACCATCAGCCTTTGTCCTGGGGTCATACCATCAGCCTTTTGAAACTAGCTTGGTCTATTGTCCTTGGGTCATACCATCAGCCTTTTGAAACTAGCTGGGTCTATTGTCCTGGGGTCATACCATCAGCCTTTTGAAACTAGCTGGGTCTATTGTCCTGGGGTCATACCATCAGCCTTTTGAAACTAGCTGGGTCTACTGTCCTGGGGTCATACCATCAGCCTTTTAAACTAGCTGGTCTATTGTCCTGGGTCATACCATCAGCCTTTGAAACTAGCTGGGTCTATTGTCCTGTGGGGTCATACCATCAGCCTTTTGAAACTAGCTGGGTCTATTGTCTAGTGGTCATACCATCAGCCTTTTGAAACTAGCTGGGTCTATTGTCCAGGGTCATACCATCAGCCTTTTGAAACTAGCTCGGTCTACTGGCCTGGGGTCATACCATCAGCCTTTTTAAACTAGCTGGGTCTATTGTCCTGGAGTTATACCATCAGCCTTTTGAAACTAGCTGGGTCTATTGTCCTGGTGTCATAGCCAAACTCTGGGTCTATTGTCTGGGGTCATACCATAAGCCTTTTGAAACTAGCTGGGTCTATTGTCCTATTGGGGTCATACCATCAGCCTTTTGAAACTAGCTGGGTCTATTGTCCTGGGGTCATACCATCAGCCTTTTGAAACTAGCTGGGTCTATTGTCCTAGGGTCATACCATCAGCCTTTTGAAACTAGCTGGGTCTATTGTCCTGGGGTCATACCATCAGCCTTTTGAAACTAGCTGTGTCTATTGTCCTGGGGTCATACCATCAGCCTTTTGAAACTAGTCTGGGGTCATACCATCAGCCTTTTGTCTGTGTCTATTGTCCTGGGGTCATTGTCATGGTTATACCATCAGCCTTTTGAAACTAGCTGGGTCTATTGTCCTGGGGTCATACCATCAGCCTTTTTAAACTAGCTGGGTCTATTGTCCTGGGGTCATACCATCAGCCTTTTGAAACTAGCTGGGTCCTATACCATGTCCTTGAACTAGCTGGTCTATTGTCCTGGGGTCTTCACTCATCAGCCTTTTGAAACTAGCTGGGTCTATTGTCTGGGGTCATACCATGCCTTTTGAAACTAGGTCATACCACAGCCTTTGAAACTAGCTGGGTCATCAGCCTTTTGAAACTAGCTGGGTCTATTGTCCTGGGGTCATACCATCAGCCTTTTGAAACTAGCTGGGTCTATTGTCCTGGGGTCATACCATCAGCCTTTTGAAACTAGCTTTTGAAAATAGCTGGTCTATTGTCCTGGGGTCATACCATCAGCCTTTTAAACTAGCTGTGTCTATTGTCCTGGGGTCATACCATCAGCCTTTTGAAACTAGCTGGGTCTATTGTCCTGGGGTCATACCATCAGCTTTTTGAATACCATCAGCTTTTTGAAACTAGCTGGGTCTATTGTCCTGGGGTCATACAATCAGCCTTTTGAAACTAGCTGGGTCTATTGTCTGGTGGTCATACCATCAGCCTTTTGAAACTAGCTGGGTCCATCAGCCTTTTGAAACTGGTCATACCATCAGCCTTTTGAAACTAGCTGGGTCTAATGTCCTGGGGTCATACCATCAGCCTTTTGAAACTAGCTGGGTCTATTGTCCTGGTGGTCATACCATCAGCCTTTTGAAACTAGCTGGGTCTGTTATTGTCTGGGGTCATACCATCAGCCTTTTGAAACTAGCTGGGTCTATTGTCTAGGGGTCATACCATCAGCCCTTTGAAACGAGCTGGGTCTATTGTCCTGGGGTCATACCATCAGCCTTTTGAAACTAGCTGGGTCTATTGTCCTGGGGTCATACCATCAGCCTTTTGAAACTAGCTGGGTCTATTGTCCTGGGTCATACCATCAGCCTTTTTGAAACTAGCTGGGTCTATTGTCCTGTGGTCATACCATCAGCCTTTTTGAAACTAGCTGGGTCTATTGTCCTGGGGTCATACCATCAGCCTTTTGAAACTAGCTGGGTCTATTGTCCTGGGGTCATACCATCAGCCTTTTGAAACTAGCTGGGTCTATTGTCCTGGGGTCATACCATCAGCCTTTTGAAACTAGCTGGGTCTATTGTCCTGGGGTCATACCATCAGCCTTTTGAAACTAGCTGGTCTATTGTCTTGGGGTCATACCATCAGCCTTTTGAAACTAGCTGGGTCTATTTTCCAGGGTCATACCATCAGCCTTTTGAAACTAGCTGGGTCTATTGTCCTTGGGTCATACCATCAGCCTTTTGAAACTAGCTGGGTCTATTGTCCTGGGGTCATACCATCAGCCTTTTGAAACTTGGGTCTATTGTCCTGGGGTCATACCATCAGCCTTTTGGGCAGCTGGGTCTATTGTCCTGGGGTCATACCATCAGCCTTTTGAAACTAGCTGGGTCTATTGTCCTGGGGTTATACCATCAGCCTTTTGAAACTAGCTGGGTCTATTGTCTAGTGGTCATACCATCAGCCTTTTGAAACTAGCTGGGTCGATTGTCCTGGGGTCATACCATCAGCCTTTTGAAACTAGCTGGGTCTATTGTCCTGGTGTCATACCATCAGCTTTTTGAAACTAGCTGGGTCTATTGTCCTGGGGTCATACCATCAGCCTTTTGAAACTAGCTGGGTCTATTGTCTAGTGGTCATACCATCAGCCTTTTGAAACTAGCTGGGTCTATTGTCCTGGGGTCATACCATCAGCCTTTGAAACTAACTGGGTCTAGTCTGGGTCATACCATCAGCCTTTTGAAACTAGCTGGTCGATTGTCCTGGGGTCATACCATCAGCCTTTGAAACTAGCTGGGTCTATTGTCCTGGGGTCATACCATCAGCCTTTTGAAACTAGCTGGGTCTATTGTCCTGGGTCATACCATCAGACTTTTGAAACTATCTGTGTCTATTGTCCATACCATCAGCCTTTTTAAACTAGCTGGGTCTATTGTCCTGGGGTCATACCATCAGCCTTTTGAAACTAGCTGGTCTATTGTCCTGGGGTCATACCATCAGCCTTTTGAAACTAGCTGGGTCTATTGTCCTGGTTCATACCATCAGCCTTTTGAAACTAGCTGGGTCTATTGTCCAGGGGTCATACCATCAGCCTTTTGAAACTAGCTGGTCTCTAATTCTCCCTTTTGGGGTCATACCTGGTGTCATCAGCCTTTTGAAACTAGCTGGGTCTATTGTCCTGGGTCATACCATCAGCCTTTTAAACTAGCTGGGTCTATTGTCCTGGGGTCATACCATCAGCCTTTTGAAACTAGCTGGGTCTATTGTCCTGGGGTCATACCATCAGCCTTTTGAAACTAGCTGGGTCTATTGTCCAGTGGTCATACCATCAGCCTTTTGAAACGAGCTGGGTCTATTGTCCTTGGGTCATACCATCAGCCTTTTGAAACCAGCTGGGTCTATTGTCTAGGGTCATACCATCAGCCTTTTTAAACTAGCTGGGTCTATTGTCCTGGGGTCATACCATCAGCCTTTTGAAACTAGCTGGGTCTATTGTCCTGGGTCATACCATCAGCCTTTTGAAACTAGCTGGGTCGATTGTCCTGGGTCATACCATCAGCCTTTGAAACTAGCTGGGTCTATTGTCCTGGGGTCAGTGGTCATTGTCCAGGGGTCACCATCAGCCTTTTGAAACTAGCTGGGTCTATTGTCCTGGGTCATACCATCAGCCTTTTGAAACTAGCTGTGGTCGGTCTAAACAGCTGTGTCTGTCCTATTTCTAGGGTTCATACCATCAGCCTTTTGAAACTAGCTGGGTCTATTGTCCTGGGGTCATACCATCAGCCTTTTGAAACTAGCTGGGTCTATTGTCCTGGGGTCATACCATCAGCCTTTTGAAACTAGCTGGGTCTATTGTCCTGGGGTCATACCATCAGCCTTTTGAAACTAGCTGGGTCTATTGTCCTGGGGTCATACCATCAGCCTTTTGAAACTAGCTGGGTCTATTGTCCTGGGGTCATACCATCAGCCTTTTGAAACTATTGCTGGGTCTATTGTCTAGGGGTCATACCATCAGCCTTTTTGAAACTAGCTGGGTCTATTGTCCTGGGGTCATACCATCAGCCTTTTGAAACTAGCTGGGTCTATTGTCCTGGGGTCATACCATCAGCCTTTTGAAACTAGCTGGGTCTATTGTCCTGGGGTCATACCATCAGCCTTTTGAAACTAGCTGGGTCTATTGTCCAGGGGTCATACCATCAGCCTTTTGAAACTAGCTGGGTCTATTGTCCTGTGGTCATACCATCAGCCTTTTGAAACTCGCTGGGTCTATTGTCCTGGGGTCATACCATAAGCCTTTTGAAACTCGCTTGGTCTATTGTCCTGGGGTCATACCATCAGCCTTTTGAAACTAGCTGGGTCTATTTTCCTGGGGATATACCATCAGACTTTTGAAACTAGCTGGGTCTATTGTCTAGTGGTCATACCATCAGCCTTTTGAAACTAGCTGGGTCTATTGTCCTGGGGTTATACCATCAGCCTTTTGAAACTAGCTGGGTCTATTGTCTAGTGGTCATACCATCAGCCTTTGAAACTAGCTGGGTCTATTGTCCAGGGTCATACCATCAGCCTTTTGAAACTAGCTGGGTCTATTGTCCTGGGGTCATACCATCAGCCTTTTGAAACTAGCTGGGTCTATTGTCCAGGGGTCATACCATCAGCCTTTTGAAACTAGCTGGGTCTATTGTCCAGGGGTCATACCATCAGCCTTTTGAAACTAGCTGGGTCTATTGTCCTGGGGTCATACCATCAGCCTTTTGAAACTAGCTGGGTCTATTGTCCTGGGGTCATACCATCAGCCTTTTGAAACTAGCTGGGTCTATTTGTCCATACCAGCCTTTTGAAACTAGCTGGGTCTATTGTCCTGGGGTCATACCATCAGCCTTTTGAAACTAGCTGGGTCTATTGTCCTGGGGTCATACCATCAGCCTTTTGAAACTAGCTGGGTCTATTGTCCTTTGAGGGTCATACCATCAGCCTTTTGAAACTAGCTGGGTCTATTGTCCTGGGGTCAAACTACCATCAGCCTTTTGAAACTAGCTGTGTCTATTGTCCTGGGGTCATACCATCAGCCTTTTGAAACTAGCTGGGTCTATTGTCCTGGGGTCATACCATCAGCCTTTTGAAACTAGCTGGGTCTATTGTCCAGGGGTCATACCATCAGCCTTTTGAAACTAGCTGGGTCTATTGTCCTGGGGTTATACATTCAGCCTTTTGAAACTAGCTGGGTCTATTGTCCTGGGGTCATACCATCAGCCTTTTGAAACTAGCTGGGTCTATTGTCCTGGGGTCATACCATCAGCCTTTTGAAACTAGCTGGGTCTATTGTCCTGGGGTGGGTCTATTGTCTCACATACATCAGCCTTTTGAAACTAGCTGGGTCTATTGTCCTGTGGTCATACCATCAGCCTTTTGAAACTAGCTGGGTCTATTGTCCTGGGGTCATACCATCAGCCTTTTGAAACTAGCTGGGTCTATTGTCCTGGTGTCATACCATCAGCTTTTTGAAACTAGCTGGGTCTATTGTCCTGTCAAACCATCAGCCTTTGAAACTAGCTGGGTCTATTGTCCTGGGGTCATACCATCAGCCTTTTGAAACTAGCTGGGTCTATTGTCCTGGGGTCATACCATCAGCCTTTGAAACTAGCTGGGTCTATTGTCTAGTGGTCATACCATCAGCCTTTTGAAACTAGCTGGGTCTATTGTCCAGGGGTCATACCATCAGCCTTTTGAAACTAGCTGGGTCTATTGTCCTGGGGTCATACCATCAGCCTTTTTGAAACTAGTCCTGGGTCTATTGTCTGGGTCTGTCTAGTGGTCATACCATCAGCCTTTTGAAACTAGCTGGGTCTATTGTCCAGGGGTCATACCATCAGCCTTTTGAAACTAGCTGGGTCTATTGTCCTGGGGTCATACCATCAGCCTTTTGAAACTAGCTGGGTCTATTGTCCAGGGGTCATACCATCAGCCTTTGAAACTAGCTGGGTCTATTGTCCTGGGGTCATACCATCAGCCTTTTGAAACTAGCTGGGTCTATTGTCCTGGGGTCATACCATCAGCCTTTTGAAACTAGCTGGGTCTATTGTCCAGGGGTCATACCATCAGCCTTTTGAAACTAGCTGGGTCTATTGTCCTGGGGTCATATCATCAGCCTTTTTGAAACTAGCTGGGTCTATTGTCCAGGTGTCATACCATCAGCCTTTTGAAACTAGCTGGGTCTATTGTCCTGGGGTCATACCATCAGCCTTTTGAAACTAGCTGGGTCTATTGTCTAGGGGTCATACCATCAGCCTTTTGAAACTAGCTGGGTCTATTGTCCAGGGTCATACCATCAGCCTTTTGAAACTAGCTGGTCTATTGTCCTGGGGTCATACCATCAGCCTTTTGAAACTAGCTGGGTCTATTGTCCTGGGGTCATACCATCAGCCTTTTGAAAGCTAGCTGGGTCTATTCATACCATCAGCCTTTTAAAACTAGCTGTCATTGTCCTGGAGTCCATCAGCCTTTTTGAAACTAGCTGGGTCTATTGTCCTGGGGTCATACCATCAGCCTTTTGAAACTAGCTGGTCTATCAGTCCTTTTGAAACTAGGGGTCATTGTCCATCAGCCTTTTGAAACTAGCTGGGTCTATTGTCCTGGGGTCATACCATCAGCCTTTTGAAACTAGCTGGGTCTATTGTCCTGGGGTCATACCATCAGCCTTTTGAAACTAGCTGGGTCTATTGTCCTGGGGTCATACCATCAGCCTTTTGAAACTAGCTGGGTCTATTGTCATACCATCAGCCTTTTGAAACTAGTCTATTGTCCTGGGGTCATACCATCAGCCTTTTGAAACTAGCTGGGTCTATTGTCCTGGGGTCATACCATCAGCCTTTTGAAACTAGCTGGGTCTATTGTCCTTGGGGTCATACCATCAGCCTTTTGAAACTAGCTGGGTCTATTGTCCAGGGTCATACCATCAGCCTTTTGAAACTAGCTGGGTCTATTGTCCTGGGGTCATACCATCAGCCTTTTGAAACTAGCTGGGTCTATTGTCCTGGGGTCATACCATCAGCCTTTGAAACTAGCTGGGTCTATTGTCTAGTGGGTCATACCATCAGCCTTTTGAAACTAGCTGGGTCTATTGTCCTGGGGTCATACCATCAGCCTTTTGAAACTAGCTGGGTCTATTGTCCTGGGTTCATACCATCAGCCTTTTGAAACTAGCTGGGTCTATTGTCCTGGGGTCATACCATCAGCCTTTTGAAACTAGCTGGGTCTATTGTCCTGGGGTCATACCATCAGCCTTTTGAAACTAGCTGGGTCTATTGTCCTGGGGTCATACCATCAGCCTTTTGAAACTAGCTGGGTCTATTGTCCTGGGGTCATACCATCAGCCTTTTGAAACTAGCTGGGTCTATTGTCCTGGGGTCATACCATCAGCCTTTTGAAACTAGCTGGGTCTATTGTCCTGGGGTCATACCATCAGCCTTTTGAAACTAGCTGGGTCTATTGTCTAGTGGTCATACCATCAGCCTTTTGAAACTAGCTGGGTCTATTGTCCAGGGGTCATACCATCAGCCTTTTGAAACTAGCTGGGTCTATTGTCCTGGGGTCATACCATCAGCCTTTTGAAACTAGCTGGGTCTATTGTCCTGGGGTCATACCATCAGCTTTTGAAACTAGCTGGGTCTATTGTCCTGGGGTCATACCATCAGCCTTTTGAAACTAGCTGGGTCTATTGTCCTGTGTCATACCATCAGCCTTTTGAAACTAGCTGGGTCTATTGTCCTGGGGTCATACCATCAGCCTTTTGAAACTAGCTGGGTCTATTGTCCAGGGGTCATACCATCAGCCTTTTGAAACTAGCTGGGTCTATTGTCCTTGGGTCATACCATCAGCCTTTTGAAACTAGCTGGGTCTATTGTCCTGGGGTCATACCATCAGCCTTTTGAAACTAGCTGGGTCTATTGTCCTGGGGTCATACCATCAGCCTTTTGAAACTAGCTGGGTATATTGTCCTGGGGTCATACCATAAGCCTTTTGAAACTAGCTGGGTCTATTGTCCTGGGGTCATACCATCAGCCTTTTGAAACTAGCTGGGTCTATTGTCCTGGGGTCATACCATCAGCCTTTTGAAACTAGCTGGGTCTATTGTCCTGGGTCATACCATCAGCCTTTTGAAACTAGCTGGGTCTATTGTCCTGGGGTCATACCATCAGCCTTTTGAAACTAGCTGGGTCTATTGTCCTGGGGTCATACCATCAGCCTTTTGAAACTAGCTGGGTCTATTGTCCTGGGGTCATACCATCAGCCTTTTGAAACTAGCTGGGTCTATTGTCCTGGGTCATACCATCAGCCTTTTGAAACTAGCTGGGTCTATTGTCCTGGGGTCATACCATCAGCCTTTTGAAACTAGCTGGGTCTATTGTCCTGGGGTCATACCATCAGCCTTTTGAAACTAGCTGGGTCTATTGTCCTGGGGTCATACCATCAGCCTTTTGAAACTAGCTGGGTCTATTGTCCTAGGGGTCATACCATCAGCCTTTTGAAACTAGCTGGGTCTATTGTCCTGGGGTCATACCATCAGCCTTTTGAAACTAGCTGGGTCTATTGTCCTGGTGGTCATACCATCAGCCTTTTGAAACTAGCTGGGTCTATTGTCCTGGGGTCATACCATCAGCCTTTTGAAACTAGCTGGGTCTATTGTCCTGGGGTCATACCATCAGCCTTTTGAAACTAGCTGGGTCTATTGTCCTACCATCAGCCTTTTGGGGTCATACCATCAGCCTTTTGAAACTAGCTGGGTCGATTGTCCTGGGGTCATACCATCAGCCTTTTGAAACTAGCTGGGTCTATTGTCCTGGTGTCATACCATCAGCATTTGAAACTAGCTGGGTCTATTGTCCTGGGGTCATACCATCAGCCTTTTGAAACTAGCTGGGTCTATTGTCCTGGGGTTATACCATCAGCCTTTTGAAACTAGCAGGGTCTATTGTCCTGGGGTCATACCATCAGCCTTTTGAAACTAGCTGGGTCTATTGTCCTGGGGTCATACCATCAGCCTTTTGAAACTAGCTGGGTCTATTGTCCTGGGGTCATACCATCAGCCTTTTGAAACTAGCTGGGTCTATTGTCCTGGGGTCATACCATCAGCCTTTTGAAACTAGCTGGGTCTATTGTCCTGGGGTCATACCATCAGCCTTTTGAAACTAGCTGGGTCTATTGTCCTGGGGTCATACCATCAGCCTTTTGAAACTAGCTGGGTCTATTGTCCTGGGGTCATACCATCAGCCTTTTGAAACTAGCTGGGTCTATTGTCCTGGGGTCATACCATCAGCCTTTTGAAACTAGCTGGGTCTATTGTCCTGGGGTCATACCATCAGCCTTTTGAAACTAGCTGGGTCTATTGTCTAGGGGTCATACCATCAGCCTTTTGAAACTAGCTGGGTCTATTGTCCTGGGGTCATACCATCAGCCTTTTGAAACTAGCTGGGTCTATTGTCCTGGGGTCATACCATCAGCCTTTGAAACTAGCTGAAACTATTGTCCTGGGTCATATTCAGCCTTTTGAAACTAGCTGGGTCTATTGTCCTGGGGTCATACCATCAGCCTTTTGAAACTAGCTGGGTCTATTGTCCAGGGGTCATACCATCAGCCTTTTGAAACTAGCTGGGTCTATTGTCCTGGGGTCATACCATCAGCCTTTTGAAACTAGCTGGGTCTATTGTCCAGGGGTCATACCATCAGCCTTTTGAAACTAGCTGGGTCTATTGTCCAGGGGTCATACCATCAGCCTTTTGAAACAAGCTGGGTCTATTGTCCTGGGGTCATACCATCAGCCTTTTGAAACTAGCTGTGTTTATTGTCCTGGGGTCATACCATCAGCCTTTTGAAATCAGCTGGATCTATTGTCCTGGGGTCATACCATCAGCCTTTTTGAAACTAGCTGGGTCTATTGTCCTGGGGTCATACCATCAGCCTTTTGAAACTAGCTGGGTCTATTTTCCTGGGGTCATACCATCAGCCTTTTGAAACTAGCTGGGTCTATTGTCCTGTGTCATACCATCAGCCTTTTGAAACTAGCTGTGTCTATTGTCCTGGGGTCATACCATCAGCCTTTTGAAACTAGCTGGGTCTATTGTCCTGGGGTCATACCATCAGCCTTTTGAAACTAGCTGGGTCTATTGTCCTGGGGTCATACCATCAGCCTTTTGAAACTAGCTGGGTCTATTGTCCTGGGGTCATACCATCAGCCTTTTGAAACTAGCTGGGTCTATTGTCCTGGGGTCATACCATCAGCCTTTTGAAACTAGCTGGGTCTATTGTCCTGGGGTCATACCATCAGCCTTTTGAAACTAGCTGGGTCTATTGTCCTGGGGTCATACCATCAGCCTTTTGAAACTAGCTGGGTCTATTGTCCTGGGGTCATACCATCAGCCTTTTGAAACTAGCTGGGTCTATTGTCCTGGGGTCATACCATCAGCCTTTTGAAACTAGCTGGGTCTATTGTCCTGGGGTCATACCATCAGCCTTTTGAAACTAGCTGGGTCTATTGTCCTGGGGTCATACCATCAGCCTTTGAAACTAGCTGGGTCTATTGTCCTGGGGTCATACCATCAGCCTTTGAAACTAGCTGGGTCTATTGTCCTGGGGTCATACCATCAGCCTTTTGAAACTAGCTGGGTCTATTGTCCTGGGGTCATACCATCAGCCTTTTGAAACTAGCTGGGTCTATTGTCCTGGGGTCATACCATCAGCCTTTTGAAACTGGGTCTATTGTCCTGGGTCTATTGTCCTTGGGGTCATACCATCAGCCTTTTGAAACTAGCTGGGTCTATTGTCCAGGGGTCATACCATCAGCCTTTTGAAACTAGCTGGGTCTATTGTCCTGGGGTCATACCATCAGCCTTTTGAAACTAGCTGGGTCTATTGTCCAGGGGTCATACCATCAGCCTTTTGAAACTAGCTGTGTCTATTGTCCTGGGGTCATACCATCAGCCTTTTGAAACTAGCTGGGTCTATTGTCCTGGGGTCATACCATCAGCCTTTTGAAACTAGCTGGGTCTATTGTCCTGGGGTCATACCATCAGCCTTTTGAAACTAGCTGGGTCTATTGTCCTGGGGTCATACCATCAGCCTTTTGAAACTAGCTGGGTCTATTGTCCTGGGGTCATACCATCAGCCTTTTGAAACTAGCTGGGTCTATTGTCCTGGGGTCATACCATCAGCCTTTTGAAACTAGCTGGGTCTATTGTCCAGGGGTCATACCATCAGCCTTTTGAAACTAGCTGGGTCTATTGTCCTGGGGTCATACCATCAGCCTTTTGAAACTAGCTGGGTCTATTGTCCTGGGGTCATACCATCAGCCTTTTGAAACTAGCTGGGTCTATTGTCCTGGGGTCATACCATCAGCCTTTTGAAACTAGCTGGGTCTATTGTCCTGGGGTCATACCATCAGCCTTTTGAAACTAGCTGGGTCTATTGTCCTGGGGTCATACCATCAGCCTTTTGAAACAGCTGGGTCTATTGTCCTGGGGTCATACCATCAGCCTTTTGAAACTAGCTGGGTCTATTGTCCTGGGGTCATACCATCAGCCTTTTGAAACTAGCTGGGTCTATTGTCCTGGGGTCATACCATCAGCCTTTTGAAACTAGCTCGGTCTACTGTCCTGGGGTCATACCATCAGCCTTTTTAAACTAGCTGGGTCTATTGTCCTGGGGTTATACCATCAGCCTTTTGAAACTAGCTGGGTCTATTGTCCTGGTGTCATACCATCAGCCTTTTGAAACTAGCTGGGTCTATTGTCCTGGGGTCATACCATCAGCCTTTTGAAACTAGCTGGGTCTATTGTCCTGGGGTCATACCATCAGCCTTTTGAAACTAGCTGGGTCTATTGTCCTGGGGTCATACCATCAGCCTTTTGAAACTAGCTGGGTCTATTGTCCAGGGGTCATACCATCAGCCTTTTGAAACTAGCTGGGTCTATTGTCCTGGGGTCATACCATCAGCCTTTTGAAACTAGCTGGGTCTATTGTCCTGGGGTCATACCATCAGCCTTTTGAAACTAGCTGGGTCTATTGTCCTGGGGTCATACCATCAGCCTTTTGAAACTAGCTGGGTCTATTGTCTAGGGTCATACCATCAGCCTTTTGAAACTAGCTGGGTCTATTGTCCTGGGGTCATACCATCAGCCTTCTGAAACTAGCTTTGTCTATTGTCCTGGGGTCATACCATCAGCCTTTTGAAACTAGCTGGGTCTATTGTCCAGGGGTCATACCATCAGCCTTTTGAAACTAGCTGGGTCTATTGTCCTGGGGTTATACATTCAGCCTTTTGAAACGAGCTGTGTCTATTGTCCTGGGGTCATACCATCAGCCATTTGAAACTAGCTGGGTCTATTGTCCTGGTGGTCATACCATCAGCCTTTTGAAACTAGCTGGGTCTATTGTCCTGGGGTCATACCATCAGCCTTTTGAAACTAGCTGGGTCTATTGTCCTGGGGTTAAACCATCAGCCTGTTGAAACTCGCTGGGTCTATTGTCCTGGGGTCATACCATCAGCCTTTTGAATTTACCTGGGTCTATTGTCCTGGGGTTATACCATCAGCCTTTTGAAACTAGCTGGGTCTATTGTCCAGGGGTCATACCATCAGCCTTTTGAAACTAGCTGGGTCTATTGTCCTGGGGTCATACCATCAGCCTTTTGAAACTAGCTGGGTCTATTGTCCTGGGGTCATACCATCAGCCTTTTGAAACTAGCTGGGTCTATTGTCCTGGGGTCATACCATCAGCCTTTTGAAACTAGCTGGGTCTATTGTCCTGGGGTCATACCATCAGCCTTTTGAAACTAGCTGGGTCTATTGTCCTGGGGTCATACCATCAGCCTTTTGAAACTAGCTGGGTCTATTGTCCTGGGGTCATACCATCAGCCTTTTGAAACTAGCTGGGTCTATTGTCCTGGGTCATACCATCAGCCTTTTGAAACTAGCTGGGTCTATTGTCCTGGGGTCATACCATCAGCCTTTTGAAACTAGCTGGGTCTATTGTCCTGGGGTCATACCATCAGCCTTTTGAAACTAGCTGGGTCTATTGTCCTGGGGTCATACCATCAGCCTTTTGAAACTAGCTGGGTCTATTGTCCTGGGGTCATACCATCAGCCTTTTGAAACTAGCTGGGTCTATTGTCCTGGGGTCATACCATCAGCCTTTTGAAACTAGCTGGGTCTATTGTCCTGGGGTCATACCATCAGCCTTTTGAAACTAGCTGGGTCTATTGTCCTGGGGTCATACCATCAGCCTTTGAAACTAGCTGGGTCTATTGTCCAGGGTCATACCATCAGCCTTTTGAAACTAGCTGGGTCTATTGTCTAGGGTCATACCATCAGCCTTTTGAAACTAGCTGGGTCTATTGTCCAGGGGTCATACCATCAGCCTTTTGAAACTAGCTGGGTCTATTGTCCTGGGGTCATACCATCAGCCTTTTGAAACTAGCTGGGTCTATTGTCCTGGGGTCATACCATCAGCCTTTTGAAACTAGCTGGGTCTATTGTCCTGGGGTCATACCATCAGCCTTTTGAAACTAGCTGGGTCTATTGTCCTGGGGTCATACCATCAGCCTTTTGAAACTAGCTGGGTCTATTGTCCAGGGGTCATACCATCAGCCTTTTGAAACTAGCTGGGTCTATTGTCCAGGGGTCATACCATCAGCCTTTTGAAACTAGCTGGGTCTATTGTCCAGGGGTCATACCATCAGCCTTTTGAAACTAGCTGGGTCTATTGTCCAGGGGTCATACCATCAGCCTTTTGAAACTAGCTGGGTCTATTGTCCTGGGGTCATACCATCAGCCTTTTGAAACTAGCTGGGTCTATTGTCCTGGGGTCATACCATCAGCCTTTTGAAACTAGCTGGGTCTATTGTCCAGGGGTCATACCATCAGCCTTTTGAAACTAGCTGGGTCTATTGTCCTGGGGTCATACCATCAGCCTTTTGAAACTAGCTGGGTCTATTGTCCTGGGGTCATACCATCAGCCTTTTGAAACTAGCTGGGTCTATTGTCCTGGGGTCATACCATCAGCCTTTTGAAACTAGCTGGGTCTATTGTCCTGGGGTCATACCATCAGCCTTTTGAAACTAGCTGGGTCTATTGTCCAGGGGTCATACCATCAGCCTTTTGAAACTAGCTGGGTCTATTGTCCTGGGGTCATACCATCAGCCTTTTGAAACTAGCTGGGTCTATTGTCCTGGGGTCATACCATCAGCCTTTTGAAACTAGCTGGGTCTATTGTCCTGGGGTCATACCATCAGCCTTTTGAAACTAGCTGGGTCTATTGTCTAGGGGTCATACCATCAGCCTTTTGAAACTAGCTGGGTCTATTGTCCAGGGGTCATACCATCAGCCTTTTGAAACTAGCTGGGTCTATTGTCCTGGGGTCATACCATCAGCCTTTTGAAACTAGCTGGGTCTATTGTCCTGGGGTCATACCATCAGCCTTTTGAAACTAGCTGGGTCTATTGTCCTGGGGTCATACCATCAGCCTTTTGAAACTAGCTGGGTCTATTGTCCTGGGGTCATACCATCAGCCTTTTGAAACTAGCTGGGTCTATTGTCTAGGGGTCATACCATCAGCCTTTTGAAACTAGCTGGGTCTATTGTCCTGGGGTCATACCATCAGCCTTTTGAAACTAGCTGGGTCTATTGTCCTGGGGTCATACCATCAGCCTTTTGAAACTAGCTGGGTCTATTGTCCTGGGGTCATACCATCAGCCTTTTGAAACTAGCTGGGTCTATTGTCCTGGGGTCATACCATCAGCCTTTTGAAACTAGCTGGGTCTATTGTCCTGGGGTCATACCATCAGCCTTTTTAAACTAGCTGGGTCTATTGTCCTGGGGTCATACCATCAGCCTTTTGAAACTAGCTGGGTCTATTGTCCTGGGGTCATACCATCAGCCTTTTGAAACTAGCTGGGTCTATTGTCCTGGGGTCATACCATCAGCCTTTTGAAACTAGCTGGGTCTATTGTCCTGGGGTCATACCATCAGCCTTTTGAAACTAGCTGGGTCTATTGTCCTGGGGTCATACCATCAGCCTTTTGAAACTAGCTGGGTCTATTGTCCTGGGGTCATACCATCAGCCTTTTGAAACTAGCTGTGTCTATTGTCCTGGGTTCATACCATCAGCCTTTTGAAACTAGCTGGGTCTATTGTCCTGGGGTCATAACATCATCCTTTTTAAACTAGCTGGGTCTATTGTCCTGGGGTCATACCATCAGCCTTTCTAAAATAGCTGTGTCTATTGTCCTGGGGTCATACCATCAGCCTTTTGAAACTAGCTGGGTCTATTGTCCTGGGGTCATACCATCAGCCTTTTGAAACTAGCTGGGTCTATTGTCCTGGGGTCATACCATCAGCCTTTTGAAACTAGCTGGGTCTATTGTCCTGGGGTCATACCATCAGCCTTTTGAAACTAGCTGGGTCTATTGTCCTGGGGTCATACCATCAGCCTTTTGAAACTAGCTGGGTCTATTGTCCTGGGGTCATACCATCAGCCTTTTGAAACTAGCTGGGTCTATTGTCCTGGGGTCATACCATCAGCCTTTTGAAACTAGCTGGGTCTATTGTCCAGGGATCATACCTTCAGACTTTTGAAACGAGCTTGGTCTATTGTCCTTGGGTCATACCATCAGCCTTTTTAAACTAGCTGGGTCTATTGTCCTGGGTCATACCATCAGCCTTTTGAAACTAGCTGGGTCTATTGTCCTGGGGTCATACCATCAGCCTTTTGAAACTAGCTGGGTCTATTGTCCTGGGTCATACCATCAGCCTTTTGAAACTAGCTGGGTCTATTGTCCTGGGGTCATACCATCAGCCTTTTGAAACTAGCTGGGTCTATTGTCCTGGGGTCATACCATCAGCCTTTTGAAACTAGCTGGGTCTATTGTCCTGGGGTCATACCATCAGCCTTTTGAAACTAGCTGGGTCTATTGTCCTGGGGTCATACCATCAGCCTTTTGAAACTAGCTGGGTCTATTGTCCTGGGGTCATACCATCAGCCTTTTGAAACTAGCTGGGTCTATTGTCCTGGGGTCATACCATCAGCCTTTTGAAACTAGCTGGGTCTATTGTCCTGGGGTCATACCATCAGCCTTTTGAAACTAGCTGGGTCTATTGTCCTGGGGTCATACCATCAGCCTTTTGAAACTAGCTGGGTCTATTGTCCTGGGGTCATACCATCAGCCTTTTGAAACTAGCTGGGTCTATTGTCCTGGGGTCATACCATCAGCCTTTTGAAACTAGCTGGGTCTATTGTCCTGGGGTCATACCATCAGCCTTTTGAAACTAGCTGGGTCTATTGTCCTGGGGTCATACCATCAGCCTTTTGAAACTAGCTGGGTCTATTGTCCTGGGGTCATACCATCAGCCTTTTGAAACTAGCTGGGTCTATTGTCCTGGGGTCATACCATCAGCCTTTTGAAACTAGCTGGGTCTATTGTCCTGGGGTCATACCATCAGCCTTTTGAAACTAGCTGGGTCTATTGTCCTGGGTCATACCATCAGCCTTTTGAAACTAGCTGGGTCTATTGTCCTGGGGTCATACCATCAGCCTTTTGAAACTAGCTGGGTCTATTGTCCTGGGGTCATACCATCAGCCTTTTGAAACTAGCTGGGTCTATTGTCCTGGGGTCATACCATCAGCCTTTTGAAACTAGCTGGGTCTATTGTCCTGGGGTCATACCATCAGCCTTTTGAAACTAGCTGGGTCTATTGTCCTGGGGTCATACCATCAGCCTTTTGAAACTAGCTGGGTCTATTGTCCTGGGGTCATACCATCAGCCTTTTGAAACTAGCTGGGTCTATTGTCCTGGGGTCATACCATCAGCCTTTTGAAACTAGCTGGGTCTATTGTCCTGGGGTCATACCATCAGCCTTTTGAAACTAGCTGGGTCTATTGTCCTGGGGTCATACCATCAGCCTTTTGAAACTAGCTGGGTCTATTGTCCAGGGGTCATACCATCAGCCTTTTGAAACTAGCTGGGTCTATTGTCCTGGGGTCATACCATCAGCCTTTTGAAACTAGCTGGGTCTATTGTCAAAGGGGTCATACCATCAGCCTTTTGAAACTAGCTGGGTCTATTGTCTAGGGGTCATACCATCAGCCTTTTGAAACTAGCTGGGTCTATTGTCCTGGGGTCATACCATCAGCCTTTTGAAACTAGCTGGGTCTATTGTCCTGGGGTCATACCATCAGCCTTTTGAAACTAGCTGGGTCTATTGTCCTGGGGTCATACCATCAGCCTTTTGAAACTAGCTGGGTCTATTGTCCTGGGGTCATACCATCAGCCTTTTGAAACTAGCTGGGTCTATTGTCCTGGGGTCATACCATCAGCCTTTTGAAACTAGCTGGGTCTATTGTCCTGGGGTCATACCATCAGCCTTTTGAAACTAGCTGGGTCTATTGTCCTGGTGGTCATACCATCAGCCTTTTGAAACTAGCTGGGTCTATTGTCCTGGGGTCATACCATCAGCCTTTTGAAACTAGCTGGGTCTATTGTCCTGGGGGTCATACCATCAGCCTTTTGAAACTAGCTGGGTCTATTGTCCTGGGTCTATTGGGGGTCATACCATCAGCTTTTGAAACTAGCTGGGTCTATTGTCCTGGGGTCATACCATCAGCCTTTTGAAACTAGCGGGGTCTATTGTCAGGGGTTATACCATCAGCCTTTTGAAACTAGCAGGGTCTATTGTCCTGGGGTCATACCATCAGCCTTTTGAAACTAGCTGGGTCTATTGTCCTGGGGTCATACCATCAGCCTTTTGAAACTAGCTGGGTCTATTGTCCAGGGGTCATACCATCAGCCTTTTGAAACTAGCTGGGTCTATTGTCCAGGGGTCATACCATCAGCCTTTTGAAACTAGCTGGGTCTATTGTCCTGGGGTCATACCATCAGCCTTTTGAAACTAGCTGGGTCTATTGTCCTGGGGTCATACCATCAGCCTTTTGAAACTAGCTGGGTCTATTGTCCTTGGGTCATACCATCAGCCTTTTGAAACTAGCTGGGTCTATTGTCCTGGGGTCATACCATCAGCCTTTTGAAACTAGCTGGGTCTATTGTCCTGGTGTCATACCATCAGCTTTTTGAAACTAGCTGGGTCTATTGTCCAGGGGTCATACCATCAGCCTTTTGAAACTAGCTGTGTCTAATGTCCTGGGGTCATACTATCAGCCTTTTACATTTACATTACATTACATTTAAGTCATTTAGCAGATGCTCTTATCCAGAGCGACTTACAAATTGGTGAATTCACCTTCTGACATCCAGTGGAACAGCCACTTTACAATAGTGCATCTAAGTCATTAAGGGGGGGTGAGAAGGATTACTTATCCTATCCTAGGTATTCCTTGAAGAGGTGGGGTTTCAGGTGTCTCCGGAAGGTGGTGATTGACTCCGCTGTCCTGGCGTCGTGAGGGAGTTTGTTCCACCATTGGGGGGCCAGAGCAGCGAACAGTTTTGACTGGGCTGAGCGGGAACTGTACTTCCTCAATGGTAGGGAGGCGAGCAGGCCAGAGGTGGATGAACGCAGTGCCCTTGCTTGGGTGTAGGGCCTGATCAGAGCCTGGAGGTACTGCGGTCTATTGCCGTTCCCCCTCACAGCTCCGTAGGCAAGCACCATGGTCTTGTAGCGGATGCGAGCTTCAACTGGAAGCCAGTGGAGAGAGCGGAGGAGCGGGGTGACGTGAGAGAACTTGGGAAGGTTGAACACCAGACGGGCTGCGGCGTTCTGGATGAGTTGTAGGGGTTTAATGGCACAGGCAGGGAGCCCAGCCAACAGCGAGTTGCAGTAATCCAGACGGGAGATGACAAGTGCCTGGATTAGGACCTGCGCCGCTTCCTGTGTGAGGCAGGGTCGTACTCTGCGGATGTTGTAGAGCATGAACCTACAGGAACGGGCCACCGCCATGATGTTGGTTGAGAACGACAGGGTGTTGTCCAGGATCACGCCAAGGTTCTTAGCGCTCTGGGAGGAGGACACAATGGAGTTGTCAACCGTGATGGCGAGATCATGGAACGGGCAGTCCTTCCCCGGGAGGAAGAGCAGCTCCGTCTTGCCGAGGTTCAGCTTGAGGTGGTGATCCGTCATCCACACTGATATGTCTGCCAGACATGCAGAGATGCGATTCGCCACCTGGTCATCAGAAGGGGAAAGGAGAAGATTAATTGTGTGTCGTCTGCATAGCAATGATAGGAGAGACCATGTGAGGTTATGACAGAGCCAAGTGACTTGGTGTATAACGAGAATAGGAGAGGGCCTAGAACAGAGCCCTGGGGGACACCAGTGGTGAGAGCCGTGGCGAGGAGACAGATTCTCGCCACGCCACCTGGTAGGAGCGACCTGTCAGGTAGGACGCAATCCAAGCGTGGGCCGCGCCGGAGATGCCCAACTCGGAGAGGGTGGAGAGGAGGATCTGATGGTTCACAGTATCGAAGGCAGCCGATAGGTCTAGAAGGATGAGAGCAGAGGAGTCAGAGAGTTAGCTTTAGCAGTGCGGGCGCCTCCGTGATGCAGAGAAGAGCAGTCTCAGTTGAATGACTAGTCTTGAAACCTGACTGATTTGGATCAAGAAGGTCATTCTGAGAGAGATAGAGGGAGAGCTGGCCAAGGACGGCACGTTCAAGAGTTTTGGAGAGAAAAGAAAGAAGGGATACTGGTCTGTAGTTGTTGACATCGGAGGGATCGAGTGTAGGTTTCTTCAGAAGGGGTGCAACTCTCGCTCTCTTGAAGACGGAAGGGACGTAGCCAGCGGTCAGGGATGAGTTGATGAGCGAGGTGAGGTAAGGGATTTTCAGGGGTCAAGGTCCCCGGAAATGGTCTGGAGGAGAGAGGAGGGGATAGGGTCGAGCGGGCAGGTTGTTGGGCGGCCGGCCGTCACAAGAAGCGAGATTTCATCTGGAGAGAGAGGGAGAAAGAGGTCAGAGCACAGGGTAGGGCAGTGTGAGCAGAACCAGCGGTGTCGTTTGACTTAGCAAACGAGGATCGGATGTCGTCGACCTTCTTTTCAAAATGGTTGACGAAGTCATCTGCAGAGAGGGAGGAGGGGGGAGGGGGTCAGGAGGATTCAGAAGGGAGGAGAAGGTGGCAAAGAGCTTCCTAGGGTTAGAGGCAGATGCTTGGAATTTAGAGTGGTAGAAAGTGGCTTTAGCAGCAGAGACAGAGGAGGAAAATGTAGAGAGGAGGGAGTGAAAGGATGCCAGGTCCGCAGGGATTGTCGGGTTTTCCTCCATTTCCGCTCGGCTGCCCGGAGCTCTGTTCTGTGAGCTCGCAATGAGTCATCGAGCCACGGAGCGGGAGGGGGACCGAGCCGGCCTGGAGGATAGGGGACATAGAGAGTCAAAGGATGCAGAAAGGGAAGAGAGGAGGGTTGAGGAGGCAGAGTCAGGAGAAAGGTTGGAGAAGGTATGAGCAGAGGGAAGAGATGAAAGGATGGAAGAGGAAAGAGTAGCGGGGGAGAGAGAGCGAAGGTTGGGACGGCGCGATACCATCCGAGTAGGGGCAGTGTGGGAAGTGTTGGATGAGAGCGAGAGGGAAAAGGATACAAGGTAGTGGTCGGAGACTTGGAGGGGAGTTGCAGTGAGGTTAGTGGAAGAACAGCATCTAGTAAAGATGAGGTCGAGCGTATTGCCTGCCTTGTGAGTAGGGGGGAAGGTGAGAGGGTGAGGTCAAATCAGGAGAGGAGTGGAAAGAAGGAGGCAGAGAGGAATGAGTCAAAGGTAGACGTGGGGAGGTTAAAGTCGCCCAGGACTGTGAGAGGTGAGCCGTCCTCAGGAAAGGAGCTTATCAAGGCATCAAGCTCATTGATGAACTCTCCGAGGAACCTGGAGGGCGATAAATGATAAGAATGTTAAGCTTGAAAGGGCTGGTAACTGTGACAGCATGGAATTCAAAGGAGGCGATAGATAGATGGGTAAGGGGAGAGAGAGAGAATGACCACTTGGGAGAGATGAGGATCCCGGTGCCACCACCCCGCTGACCAGAAGCTCTCGGGGTGTGCGAGAACACGTGGGCGGACGAAGAGAGAGCAGTAGGAGTAGCAGTGTTATCTGTGGTGATCCATGTTTCCGTCAGTGCCAGGAAGTCGAGGGACTGGAGGGAGGCATAGGCTGAGATGAACTCTGCCTTGTTGGCCGCAGATCGGCAGTTCCAGAGGCTACCGGAGACCAGGAACTCCACGTGGGTCGTGCGCGCTGGGACCACCAGATTAGGGTGGTCCTGCGGCCACGCGGTGTGGAGCGTTTGTATGGTCTGTGCAGAGAGGAGAGAACAGGGATAGATAGACACATAGTTAACAGGGTACAGAAGAGGCTACGCTAATGCAAAGGAGATTGGAATGACAAGTGGACTACACGTCTCGAATGTTCAGAAAGTTAAGCTTACGTAGCAAGAATCTTATTGACTAAAATGATTGAAATGAAACAGTACTGCTGGAGTAGGCTAGCTGGTAGTGGCTGCGATGTTGACACTACACTAATCAAGTCGTTCCGTCGAGTGTAATAGTTTCTACAGTGCTGCTATTGTCCGGGGCGACAATAGCTGGCTGGCTGGCTAGCTAGCAAGGTTGATTGTCTTAGATACAACTTTTGAAAGAACGACAATAGCTGGCTGGCTAACTGGCCTAGAAAATCGCTCTAGGCATACACAATTGTCTTAGAAACAAAGACGGCTATGTAGCTAGCTAGCTACGATCAAACAAAACAAACCGTTGTACTGTAATAGTTACTAGTTGGTGCTGTCTAGGGTCAAATAGCCTAGAAGAACGACAATTGCTGGCCATACTAACCTTTGAAAATAACCTATTGTCTAGTTGTCATACCATCAGCCTTTTGAAACTAGCTGTGTCTCATTGTCCTGGGTCGTCTAATAAATTGTCGTCATACCATCAGCCTTTTGAAACTAGCTGGGTCTATTGTCTAAATGCAATTGTCATACCATCAGCCTTTTGAAACTAGCTGGGTCTATTGTCCTGGGTAGTTGGAGTCATACCATCAGCCTTTTGAAACTAGCTGGGTCTATTGTCCTGGGGTCATACCATCAGCCTTTTGAAACTAGCTGGGTCTATTGTCCTGGGGTCATACCATCAGCCTTTTGAAACTAGCTGGGTCTATTGTCCTGGGGTCATACCATCAGCCTTTTGAAACTAGCTGGGTCTATTGTCCTGGGGTCATACCATCAGCCTTTTGAAACTAGCTGGGTCTGTTCTCCTGGGGTCATACCATCAGCCTTTTGAAACTAGCTGGGTCTATTGTCCAGGGGTCATACCATCAGCCTTTTGAAACTAGCTGGGTCTATTGTCCAGGGGTCATACCATCAGCCTTTTGAAACTAGCTGTGTCTAATGTCCTGGGGTCATACCATCAGCCTTTTGAAACTAGCTGGGTCTATTGTCCTGGGGTCATACCATCAGCCTTTTGAAACTAGCTGGGTCTATTGTCCTGGGGTCATACCATCAGCCTTTTTAAACTAGCTGTGTCTATTGTCCTGGGGTCATACCATCAGCCTTTTGAAACTAGCTGGGTCTATTGTTTTGAAACCTGGGGTCATACCATCAGCCTTTTGAAACTAGCTGGGTCTATTGTCCTGGGGTCATACCATCAGCCTTTTGAAACTAGCTGGGTCTATTGTCCTAGGGGTCATACCATCAGCCTTTGAAACTAGCTGGGTCTATTGTCCTGGGGTCATACCATCAGCCTTTTGAAACTAGCTGGGTCTATTGTCCTGGGGTCATACCATCAGCCTTTTGAAACTAGCTGGGTCTATTGTCCTGGGGTCATACCATCAGCCTTTTGAAACTAGCTGGGTCTATTGTCCAGGGTCATACCATCAGCCTTTTGAAACTAGCTGGGTCTATTGTCCTGGGGTCATACCATCAGGGGTCATACCATCAGCCTTTTGAAACTAGCTGGGTCTATTGTCCTGGGGTCATACCATCAGCCTTTTGAAACTAGCTGGGTCTATTGTCCTGGGTCATACCATCAGCCTTTTGAAACTAGCTGGGTCTATTGTCCTGGGGTCATACCATCAGCCTTTTGAAACTAGCTGGGTCTATTGTCCTGGGTCATACCATCAGCCTTTTGAAACTAGCTGGGTCTATTGTCCTGGGGTCATACCATCAGCCTTTTGAAACTAGCTGGGTCTATTGTCCTGGGGTCATACCATCAGCCTTTTGAAACTAGCTGGGTCTATTGTCCTGGGGTCATACCATCAGCCTTTTGAAACTAGCTGGGTCTATTGTCCTGGGGTCATAGCCATCAGCATACCATTTTGAAACTAGCTGGGTCTATTGTCCTGGGGTCATACCATCAGCCTTTTGAAACTAGCTGGGTCTATTGTCCTGGGGTCATACCATCAGCCTTTTGAAACTAGCTGGGTCTATTGTCCTGGGGTCATACCATCAGCCTTTGAAACTAGCTGGGTCTATTGTCCTGGGGTCATACCATCAGCCTTTTGAAACTAGCTGGGTCTATTGTCCCTGGGGTCATACCATCAGCCTTTTGAAACTAGCTGGGTCTAGCTGGGTCTATTGTCCTAGGGGTCATACCATCAGCCTTTTGAAACTAGCTGGGTCTATTGTCCTGGGGTCATACCATCAGCCTTTTGAAACTAGCTGGGTCTATTGTCCTGGGGTCATACCATCAGCCTTTTGAAACTAGCTGGGTCTATTGTCCTGGGGTCATACCATCAGCCTTTTGAAACTAGCTGGGTCTATTGTCCATAGTGGTCATACCATCAGCCTTTTGAAACTAGCTGGGTCTATTGTCCTGGGGTCATACCATCAGCCTTTTGAAACTAGCTGGGTCTATTGTCCTGGGGTCATACCATCAGCCTTTTGAAACTAGCTGGGTCTATTGTCCTGGGTCATACCATCAGCCTTTTGAAACTAGCTGGGTCTATTGTCCTGGGGTCATACCATCAGCCTTTTGAAACTAGCTGGGTCTATTGTCCTGGGGTCATACCATCAGCCTTTTGAAACTAGCTGGGTCTATTGTCCTGGGGTTATACCATCAGCCTTTTGAAACTAGCTGGGTCTATTGTCTAGTGGTCATACCATCAGCCTTTTGAAACTAGCTGGGTCTATTGTCCAGGGGTCATACCATCAGCCTTTTGAAACTAGCTGGGTCTATTGTCCTGGGGTCATACCATCAGCCTTTTGAAACTAGCTGGGTCTATTGTCCTGGGGTCATACCATCAGCCTTTTGAAACTAGCTGGGTCTATTGTCCTGGGGTCATACCATCAGCCTTTTGAAACTAGCTGGGTCTATTGTCCAGGGGTCATACCATCAGCCTTTTGAAACTAGCTGGGTCTATTGTCCTGGGGTCATACCATCAGCCTTTTGAAACTAGCTGGGTCTATTGTCCAGGGGTCATACCATCAGCCTTTTGAAACTAGCTGGGTCTATTGTCCTGGGGTCATACCATCAGCCTTTTGAAACTAGCTGGGTCTATTGTCCTGGGGTCATACCATCAGCCTTTTGAAACTAGCTGGGTCTATTGTCCTGGGGTCATACCATCAGCCTTTTGAAACTAGCTGGGTCTATTGTCCTGGGGTCATACCATCAGCCTTTTGAAACTAGCTGGGTCTATTGTCCTGGGGTCATACCATCAGCCTTTTGAAACTAGCTGGGTCTATTGTCCAGGGGTCATACCATCAGCCTTTTGAAACTAGCTGGGTCTATTGTCCAGGGGTCATACCATCAGCCTTTTGAAACGAGCTTTGTCTATTGTCCTGGGGTCATACCATCAGCCTTTTGAAACTAACTGGGTCTATTGTCCAGAGGTCATACCATCAGCCTTTTGAAACGAGCTGGGTCTATTGTCCTGGGGATATACCATCAGCCTTTTGAAACTAGCTGGGTCTATTGTCCTGGGGTCATACCATCAGCCTTTTGAAACTAGCTGGGTCTATTGTCCAGGGGTCATACCATCAGCCTTTTGAAACGAGCTGGGTCTATTGTCCTGGGGTCATACCATCAGCCTTTTGAAACTAGCTGGGTCTATTGTCTAGGGGTCATACCATCAGCCTTTTGAAACTAGCTGGGTCTATTGTCCTGGGGTCATACCATCAGCCTTTTGAAACTAGCTGGGTCTATTGTCCTGGGTCATACCATCAGCCTTTTGAAACTAGCTCAGTCTATTTTCCAGGGGTCATACCATCAGCCTTTTGAAACTAGCTTGGTCTATTGTCCTTGGGTCATACCATCAGCCTTTTGAAACTAGCTGGGTCTATTGTCCTGGGGTCATACCATCAGCCTTTTTTGAAACTAGCTGGGTCTATTGTCCTGGGGTCATACCATCAGCCTTTTGAAACTAGCTGGGTCTATTGTCCTGGGGTCATACCATCAGCCTTTTGAAACTAGCTGGGTCTATTGTCCTGGGGTTATACAATCAGACTTTTGAAACTAGCTGGGTCTTTTGTCGAGTGGTCATACCATCAGCCTTTTGAAACTAGCTGTGTCTATTCTCCTGGGGTCATACCATCAGCCTTTTGAAACTAGCTGGGTCTATTGTCCTGGGTCATACCATCAGCCTTTTGAAACTAGCTCAGTCTATTTTCCAGGGGTCATACCATCAGCCTTTTGAAACTAGCTGGGTCTATTGTCCTGGGGTCATACCATCAGCCTTTTGAAACTAGCTGGGTCTATTGTCCTGGGGTCATACCATCAGCCTTTTGAAACTAGCTGGGTCTATTGTCCTGGGGTCATACCATCAGCCTTTTGAAACTAGCTGGGTCTATTGTCCTGGGGTCATACCATCAGCCTTTTGAAACTAGCTGGGTCTATTGTCCTGGGAAACTAGCTCATTGTCCTGGGGTCATCAGCCTTTTGAAACTAGCTGGGTCTATTGTCCAGGGGTCATACCATCAGCCTTTTGAAACTAGCTGGGTCTATTGTCCAGGGGTCATACCATCAGCCTTTTGAAACTAGCTGGGTCTATTGTCCTCATACCATCAGCCTTTTGAAACTAGCTGGGTCTATTGTCCAGGGGTCATACCATCAGCCTTTTGAAACTAGCTGGGTCTATTGTCCTGGGGTCATACCATCAGCCTTTTGAAACTAGCTGGGTCTATTGTCCTGGGGTCATACCATCAGCCTTTTGAAACTAGCTGGGTCTATTGTCCTGGGGTCATACCATCAGCCTTTTGAAACTAGCTGGGTCTATTGTCCTGGGGTCATACCATCAGCCTTTTGAAACTAGCTGGGTCTATTGTCCTGGGGTCATACCATCAGCCTTTTGAAACTAGCTGGGTCTATTGTCCAGGGGTCATACCATCAGCCTTTTGAAACTAGCTGGGTCTATTGTCCTGGGGTCATACCATCAGCCTTTTGAAACTAGCTGGGTCTATTGTCCTGGGGTCATACCATCAGCCTTTTGAAACTAGCTGGGTCTATTGTCCTGGGGTCATACCATCAGCCTTTTGAAACTAGCTGGGTCTATTGTCCAGGGGTCATACCATCAGCCTTTTGAAACTAGCTGGGTCTATTGTCCTGGGGTCATACCATCAGCCTTTTGAAACTAGCTGGGTCTATTGTCCAGGGGTCATACCATCAGCCTTTTGAAACTAGCTGTGTCTATTGTCCTGGGGTCATACCATCAGCCTTTTGAAACTAGCTGGGTCTATTGTCCTGGGGTCATACCATCAGCCTTTTGAAACTAGCTGGGTCTATTGTCCTGGGGTCATACCATCAGCCTTTTGAAACTAGCTGGGTCTATTGTCCTGGGGTCATACCATCAGCCTTTTGAAACTAGCTGGGTCTATTGTCCTGGGGTCATACCATCAGCCTTTTGAAACTAGCTGGGTCTATTGTCCTGGGGTCATACCATCAGCCTTTTGAAACTAGCTGGGTCTATTGTCCTGGGGTTATACATTCAGCCTTTTGAAACGAGCTGGGTCTATTGTCCTGGGGTCATACCATCAGCCTTTTGAAACTAGCTGGGTCTATTGTCCTGGGGTCTATTGTCCAGGGATCATACCTTCAGACTTTTGAAACGAGCTTGGTCTATTGTCCTTGGGTCATACCATCAGCCTTTTGAAACTAGCTGGGTCTATTGTCCAGGGGTCATACCATCAGCCTTTTGAAACTAGCTGGGTCTATTGTCCAGGGGTCATACCATCAGCCTTTTGAAACTAGCTGGGTCTATTGTCCTGGGGTCATACCATCAGCCTTTTGAAACTAGCTGGGTCTATTGTCCTGGGGTCATACCATCAGCCTTTTGAAACTAGCTGGGTCTATTGTCCTGGGGTCATACCATCAGCCTTTTGAAACTAGCTGGGTCTATTGTCCTGGGGTCATACCATCAGCCTTTTGAAACTAGCTGGGTCTATTGTCCTGGGGTCATACCATCAGCCTTTTGAAACTAGCTGGGTCTATTGTCCTGGGGTCATACCATCAGCCTTTTGAAACTAGCTGGGTCTATTGTCCTGGGGTCATACCATCAGCCTTTTGAAACTAGCTGGGTCTATTGTCTGGGGTCATACCATCAGGGGTCATACCATCAGCCTTTTGAAACTAGCTGGGTCTATTGTCCTGGGGTCATACCATCAGCCTTTTGAAACTAGCTGGGTCTACTGTCCTGGGGTCATACCATCAGCCTTTTATAACTAGCTGGTCTATTGTCCTGGGGTCATACCATCAGCCTTTTGAAACTAGCTGGGTCTATTGTCCTGGGGTCATACCATCAGCCTTTTGAAACTAGCTGGGTCTATTGTCCTGGGGTTATACCATCAGCCTTTTGAAACTAGCTGGGTCTATTGTCCTGGGGTCATACCATCAGCCTTTTGAAACTAGCTGGGTCTATTGTCCTGGGGTCATACCATCAGCCTTTGAAACTAGCTGGGTCTATTGTCTGGGGTCATACCATCAGCCTTTTGAAACTAGCTGGGTCTATTGTCCAGGGGTCATACCATCAGCCTTTTGAAACTAGCTGGGTCTATTGTCCTGGGGTTATACATCAGCCTTTTGAAACTAGCTGGGTCTATTGTCCTGGGGTCATACCATCAGCCTTTTGAAACTAGCTGGGTCTATTGTCCTGGGGTCATACCATCAGCCTTTTGAAACTAGCTGGGTCTATTGTCCTCTACTTGTCCTTTTGAAACTGGGTCATACCATCAGCCTTTTGAAACTAGCTGGGTCTATTGTCCTGGGGTCATACCATCAGCCTTTTGAAACTAGCTGGGTCTATTGTCCTGGGGTCATACCATCAGCCTTTTGAAACTAGCTGGGTCTATTGTCCTGGGGTCATACCATCAGCCTTTTGAAACTAGCTGGGTCTATTGTCCTGGGGTCATACCATCAGCCTTTTGAAACTAGCTGGGTCTATTGTCCTGGGGTCATACCATCAGCCTTTTGAAACTAGCTGGGTCTATTGTCCTGGGGTCATACCATCAGCCTTTTGAAACTAGCTGGGTCTATTGTCCTGGGGTCATACCATCAGCCTTTTGAAACTAGCTGGGTCTATTGTCCTGGGGTCATACCATCAGCCTTTTGAAACTAGCTGGGTCTATTGTCCTGGGGTCATACCATCAGCCTTTTGAAACTAGCTGGGTCTATTGTCCCTGTGGTCATACCATCAGCCTTTTGAAACTAGCTGGGTCTATTGTCCTGGGGTCATACCATCAGCCTTTTGAAACTAGCTGGGTCTATTGTCCTGGGGTCATACCATCAGCCTTTTGAAACTAGCTATTGTCCTGGGGTCATTGTCAGCCTTTTGAAACTAGCTGGGTCTATTGTCTGGGGTCATACCATCAGCCTTTTGAAACTAGCTGGGTCTATTGTCCTGGGGTCATACCATCAGCCTTTTGAAACTAGCTGTGTCTATTGTCCTGGGGTCATACCATCAGCCTTTAAACTAGCTGGGTCTATTGTCCTGGGGTCATACCATCAGCCTTTTGAAACTAGCTGGGTCTATTGTCCTGGGGTCATACCATCAGCCTTTAAACTAGCTGGGTCTATTGTCCTGGGGTCATACCATCAGCCTTTTGAAACTTGCTGGGTCTATTGTCCTGGGGTCATACCATCAGCCTTTTGAAACTAGCTGGGTCTATTGTCCAGGGGTCATACCATCAGCCTTTTTGAGGGTCATAAACTAGCTGGGTCTATTGTCCTGGGGTCATACCATCAGCCTTTTGAAACTAGCTGGGTCTATTGTCCTGGGGTCATACCATCAGCCTTTTGAAACTAGCTGGGTCTATTGTCCTGGGGTCATACCATCAGCCTTTTGAAATCAGCTGGATCTATTGTCCTGGGGTCATACCATCAGCCTTTTTGAAACTAGCTGGGTCTATTGTCCTGGGGTCATACATCAGCCTTTTGAAACTAGCTGGGTCTATTGTCCTGGGGTCATACCATCAGCCTTTGAAACTAGCTGGGTCTATTGTCCTGGGGTCATACCATCAGCCTTTTGAAACTAGCTGGGTCTATTGTCCTGGGGTCATACCATCAGCCTTTTTGAAACTAGCTGGGTCTATTGTCCTGGGGTCATACCATCAGCCTTTTGAAACTAGCTGGGTCTATTGTCTATCATACCATCAGCCTTTTGAAACTAGCTGGGTCTATTGTCCAGGTCATACCATCAGCCTTTTGAAACTAGCTGGGTCTATTGTCCTGGGGTCATACCATCAGCCTTTTGAAACTAGCTGGGTCTATTGTCCTGGGGTCATACCATCAGCCTTTTGAAACTAGCTGGGTCTATTGTCCTGGGGTCATACCATCAGCCTTTTGAAACTAGCTGGGTCTATTGTCCTAGTGGTCATACCATCATTTTGAAACTCTGGGTCTATTGTCCTAGGGTCATACCATCAGCCTTTTGAAACTAGCTGGGTCTATTGTCCAGGGGTCATACCATCAGCCTTTTGAAACTAGCTGGGTCTATTGTCCTGGGGTCATACCATCAGCCTTTTGAAACTAGCTGGGTCTATTGTCCTGGGGTCATACCATCAGCCTTTGAAACTAGCTGGGTCTATTGTCCTGGGGTCATACCATCAGCCTTTTGAAACTAGCTGGGTCTATTGTCCTAGGGGTCATACCATCAGCCTTTTGAAACTAGCTGGGTCTATTGTCCTGGGGTCATACCATCAGCCTTTTGAAACTAGCTGGGTCTATTGTCCTGGGGTCATACCATCAGCCTTTTGAAACTAGCTGGGTCTATTGTCCTGGGGTCATACCATCAGCCTTTTGAAACTAGCTGGGTCTATTGTCCTGGGGTCATACCATCAGCCTTTTGAAACTAGCTGGGTCTATTGTCCTGGGGTCATACCATCAGCCTTTTGAAACTAGCTGGGTCTATTGTCCTGGGGTCATACCATCAGCCTTTTGAAACTAGCTGGGTCTATTGTCCTGGGGTCATACCATCAGCCTTTTGAAACTAGCTGGGTCTATTGTCTAGGGTCATACCATCAGCCTTTTGAAACTAGCTGGGTCTATTGTCCTGGGGTCATACCATCAGCCTTTTGAAACTAGCTGGGTCTATTGTCCTGGGGTCATACCATCAGCCTTTTGAAACTAGCTGGGTGTCTATTGTCCTTTTGAAACTAGCTGGTCATACCATCAGCCTTTTGAAACTAGCTGGGTCTATTGTCCTGGGGTCATACCATCAGCCTTTTGAAACTAGCTGGGTCTATTGTCCTGGGGTCATACCATCAGCCTTTTGAAACTAGCTGGGTCTATTGTCCTGGGGTCATACCATCAGCCTTTTGAAACTAGCTGGGTCTATTGTCCTAGGGGTCATACCATCAGCCTTTTGAAACTAGCTGGGTCTATTGTCCTTGGGGTCATACCATCAGCCTTTTGAAACTAGCTGGGTCTATTGTCCTGGGGTCATACCATCAGCCTTTTGAAACTAGCTGGGTCTATTGTCCAGGGGTCATACCATCAGCCTTTTGAAACTAGCTGGGTCTATTGTCCTGGGGTCATACCTCATTTCTTTTCTTCAATGTATCTTCAATGACACATTTCATACCTACATTCACGTCTCTACTTCTCTATCTTTGTGTCTACTTCCTTGAAACCCAAAATAATGACGAGAGAGCGAGAGGGATGGATTGAGACAGAGATACAGGGAGAGAGAGAGCAGAGAGCAGAGGGATGGATTGAGACAGAGATACAGGGAGAGAGCAGAGCAGAGAGCAGAGAGGAATGGATTGAGACAGATATGCAGGGAAAGAGAGAGCAGAGAGGGATGGATTGAAACAGAGACCACAGGAGAGAGAGCAGAGCAGAGAGGGATGGATTGAGACAGAGATACAGGGAGAGAGAGCAGAAAAGGGATGGATTGAGACAGAGATACAGAGAGAGCAGAAAGGGATGGATTGAGACAGAGATACAGAGAGAGAGAGCAGAGAGGGATGGATTGGAGACAGAGATACAGAGAGAGCAGAAAGGGATGGATTGAGACAGAGATACAGAGAGAGAGAGCAGAAAGGGATGGATTTAGACAGATATACAGGGAGAGAGAGCAGAGAGGGATGGATTGGAACAGAGATACAGGGAGAGAGAGAGCAGAGAGCAGAGAGGAATGGATTTAGACAGAGATACAGAGAGAGGGCAGAGAGGGATGGATTGATACAGATACACAGAGAAGAGGGATGGATTGATACAGAGATACAGAGAGAGCAGAGAGGAAGGATTGAGACAGAGATACAGGGAGAGAGAGAAGCAGAGAGGGATGGATTGAGACAGAGATACAGGGAGGAGAGAGAGCAGAGGGATGGATTGAGACAGATATACAGGGAGAGAGAGAGCAGAGAGGGATGATTGACAGATATATAGTCCAAAATGGCAAATCCTGCCCATCTGGCACTTCAGGCAGGCTAGACCAAACGCTGAAAGTATATATACAGTGTATATAATGAATGCCATTCTTTTTCGTATGCGGTTCATGTGTTTACATGGCCAAAGCAAAGTCAAATAGATAATAAAAACAAAAGGTGAAATAATCAATAAAAATGAACAGTTAACATTATACTCACACAAGTTCCAAAAGAATAAAGACATTTTAAATGTCAGTGATATAAGTCTTCATACAGTGTTGTAACAATGTGCAAATAGTTCAAGTACACAAGGGAAAATAAATAAGCATAAATACGGGTTGTATTTACAATGGTGTTTGTTCTTCACTGGTTGACCTTTTCTTGTGGCAACAGGTCACAAATCTTGCTGCTGTGATGTCACACTGGAATTTCACCCAGTAGATATGGGAGTTTATCAGATATGGGAGTTTATCAAAATCAGGTTTGTTTTTGAATTCTTTCTGTCACGGTTATTAAAAGCAGACAATCCTAAGATACACAGACCAGTGACAGTACATATCCCTGGGTCTGGAAATTGTTGATCTCCCCCTCTAGGATGGAGAATCTGTCATCGTTAAAGAGGATTTCTTAGTGGGGGATATAGGTCACACACAGGAGGAAATACTTCTCTGTAAAGCTCATTTCCCTTATTCATTTCTGCGCCAAATGTAAAAAAGCCAATTAGAAGGCCCAGCATCCTGGAGTCGCCTCTTCACTGTTGAAGTTGAGACTGGTGTTTTGCGGGTACTATTTAATGAAGCTGCAAGTTGAGGACTTGTGAGGCGTCTGTTTCTCAAACTAGAGACACTAATGTACTTGTCCCCTTGCTCAGTTGTACACCGGGGCCTCCCACTCCTCTTTCTATTCTGGTTAGAGCCAGTTTGCGCTGTTCTGTGAAGGAGAGTAGTACACAGCGTTTATGCAGATCTTCAGTTTCTTGGCAATTTCTGTGGGTTTCAGAAGAGAAAGTGATGCACCAGATACTCAACTAGTCTAAAGAAGGCCAGTTTTATTGCTTCTTCAATGAGAACAACAGTTTTCAGCTGTGCTAACAGAATTGCAATGGGTTTTCTAATGATCACTTAGCCTTTAAAATGATAAACTTGGATTACCTAACACACGTGCCATTGGAACACAGGAGTGATGGTTGCTGATAATGGGCCTCTATCGCCTATGTAGATATTCCATTAAGATATCAGCGTTTCCAGTTACAATATTCATTTACAACATTAACGATGTCTCCACTGTATTTCTTGATCAATTTGACGTTATTTTAATGGGCAAAATATTTGATTTTCCTTCGAAAACAAGAACATTTTGAATTGACCCCAAACTTTTGAACCCGTAATATCATAACATCGGGACGAGACCCGTAATGACAATACACGGAATGAGACCCGTAATGACAATACACGGGACGAGACCCGTAATGACAATACGGAATGAGACCCGTAATGACAATACACGGAATGAGACCCGTAATGACAACACACGGAATGAGACCCGTAATGACATAACACGGTGAGACCGTAATGACAATATGCCTCGGCCGAGACCCGTAATGACAATACACGGGACGAGACCCGTAATGACAATACACGGAATGAGACCGTAATGACAATACACGAAATGAGACCGTAATGACAACACACGGAATGAGACCCGTAATGACATAACACGGAATGAGACCCGTAATGACATAACACGGAATGAGACCCGTAATGACGATACCTGGAA
>NC_088216.1:89745669-89750970 GCF_036934945.1 Oncorhynchus masou masou
GCCTTTTGAAAAGAGCTGGGTCTATTGTCTAGGGGTCATACCATCAGCGTTTTGAAACTAGCTGGGCCTATTGTCTAGTGGTCATACCATCAGCCTTTTGAAACTAGCTGGGTCTATTGTCCTGGGGTCATACCATCAGCCTTTTGAAACTAGCTGGGTCTATTGTCCTGGGGTTATACCATCAGCCTTTTGAAACTAGCTGGGTCTATTGTCTAGGGGTCATACCATCAGCCTTTTGAAACTAGCTGGGTCTATTGTCCAGGGGTCATACCATCAGCCTTTTGAAACTAGCTGGGTCTATTGTCCAGGGGTCATACCATCAGCCTTTTGAAACTAGCTGGGTCTATTGTCCTGGGGTCATACCATCAGCCTTTTGAAACTAGCTGGGTCTATTGTCCTGGGGTCATACCATCAGCCTTTTGAAACTGGCTGGGTCTATTTTCTAGGGGTCATACCATCAGCCTTTTGAAACTAGCTGGGTCTATTGTCCTGGGGTTATACATTCAGCCTTTGAACAACATTGGCCCATATCCTCCAATACTGATCACTTTTTGAAATCCATCTGGGTCTACTGTCCTGGGGTCATACCATCAGCCTTTGAAACTAGGGGTCTATTGTCCTGGGGTCATACCATCAGCCTTGAAACTAGCTGGCCCATTGTCCTGGGGTTATACCATCAGCTTCTTGAAACTAGCTGGGTCTATTGTCTAGTGGTCATACCATCAGCCTTTGAAAATAGCTGGGTTTATTGTCCAGGGGTCATACCATCAGCCTTTTGAAACTAGCTTGGTCTATTGTCCAGGGGTCATACCATCAGCCTTTTGAAACTAGCTGGGTCTATTGTCCTGGGTCATACCATCAGCTGAAACTAGGTCGATTGTCCAGGGGTCATACCATCAGCCTTTGAAAGCTGGGTCTATTGTCCTGGAGTCATACCATCAGCCTTTGAAACTAGCTGGGTCTATTGTCCAGGGGTCATACCATCAGCTTTTGAAACTAGCTGGGTCTATTGTCCTGGGGTCATACCATCAGCCTTTTGAAACTAGCTGGGTCTATTGTCCTGGGGTTCAAACCATTTTTTGAAACTAGCCATCAGGGGTCATACCATCAGCCTTTTGAAACTAGCTGTGTCTATTGTCCTGGGGTATACATTCAGCCTTTGAAACAAGCTGGGTCTATTGTCCTGGGGTCATACCATCAGCCTTTTGAAACTAGCTGGGTCTATTGTCCTGGGGTTATACCACCATTGGTCAGCCTTTTGAAAACTATTGCTTGGTCATACCTATTGTCCTACTGTCCAGGGGTCATACCATCAGCCTTTTGAAACTAGCTGGGTCTATTGTCCTGGGGTTATATAATCAGCCTTTTGAAAACTAGCTGGGTACCATCATTGTCCTGGTGTCATACCATCAGCCTTTTGAAACTAGCTGGGTCTATTGTCCAGGGATCATACCGTCAGCCTTTTGAAACGAGCTTGGTCTATTGTCCTGGGGTCATACCATCAGCCTTTTGAAACTAGCTGGGTCTATTGTCCTGGGGTCATACCATCAGCCTTTTGAAACTGGCTGGGTCTATTTTCTAGGGGTCATACCATCAGCCTTTTGAAACTAGCTGGGTCTATTGTCCTGGGGTTATACATTCAGCCTTTTGAAACGAGCTGGGTCTATTGTCCTGGGGTCATACCATCAGCTCTTTGAAACTAGCTGGGTCTACTGTCCTGGGGTCATACCATCAGCCTTTTGAAACTAGCTGGGTCTATTGTCCTGGGGTCATACCATCAGCCTTTTGAAACTAGCTGGGTCTATTGTCCTGGGGTTATACCATCAGCCTTTTGAAACTAGCTGGGTCTATTGTCTAGTGGTCATACCATCAGCCTTTTGAATCTAGCTGGATTTATTGTTCAGGGGTCATACCATCAGCCTTTTGAAACTAGCTGGGTCTATTGTCCAGGGGTCATACCATCAGCCTTTTGAAACTAGCTTGGTCTATTGTCCTTGGGTCATACCATCAGCCTTTTGAAACTAGCTGGGTCTATTGTCCTGGTGTCAAACCATCAGCTTTTTGAAACTAGCTGGGTCTATTGTCCAGGGGTCATACCATCAGCCTTTTGAAACGAGCTGGGTCTATTGTCCTGGAGTCATACCATCAGCCTTTTGAAACTAGCTGGGTCTATTGTCCAGGGGTCATACCATAAGCCTTTTGAAACTAGCTGTGTCTAATGTCCTGGGGTCATAGCATCAGCCTTTTGAAACGAGCTGGGTCTATTTTCTAGGGTTCATACCATCAGCCTTTTGAAACTAGCTGGGTCTATTGTCCAGGGGTCATACCATCAGCCTTTTGAAACTAGCTGGGTCTATTGTCCTGGGGTTATACATTCAGCCTTTTGAAACAAGCTGGGTCTATTGTCCTGGGGTCATACCATCAGCCTTTTGAAACTAGCTGGGTCTACTGTCCTGGGGTCATACCATCAGCCTTTTATAACTAGCTGGTCTATTGTCCTGGGGTCATACCATCAGCCTTTTGAAACTAGCTGGGTCTATTGTCCTGGGGTTATACCATCAGCCTTTTGAAACTAGCTGGGTCTATTGTCTAGTGGTCATACCATCAGCCTTTTGAAACTAGCTGGGTTTATTGTCCAGGGGTCATACCATCAGCCTTTTGAAACTAGCTTGGTCTATTGTCCTTGGGTCATACCATCAGCCTTTTGAAAACTATTGTCCTGGGTCATACCATCAGCCTTTTGAAACTTGTCTATTGTCCTGGGTCATACCATCAGCCTTTTGCCTTTTGAAACTAGCTGCGTCTATTGTCCTGGGGTCATACCATCAGCCTTTTGAAACTAGCTGGGTCTATTGTCTAGTGGTCATACCATCAGCCTTTTGAAACTAGCTGGGTCTATTGTCCAGGGGTCATACCATCAGCCTTTTGAAACTAGCTGGGTCTATTGTCCTGGGGTCATACCATCAGCCTTTTTAAACTAGCTGGGTCTATTGTCCTGGGGTCATACCATCAGCCTTTTGAAACTAGCTGGGTCTATTGTCCTGGGGTTATACCATCAGCCTTTTGAAACTAGCTGGGTCTATTGTCCTGGGGTCATACCATCAGCCTTTTGAAACTAGCTGGGTCTATTGTCCTGGGGTCATACCATCAGCCTTTTGAAACTAGCTGGGTCTATTGTCCTGGGGTCATACCATCAGCCTTTTGAAACTAGCTGGGTCTATTGTCCTGGGGTTATACCATCAGCCTTTTGAAACTAGCTGGGTCTATTGTCTAGTGGTCATACCATCAGCCTTTTGAAACTAGCTGGGTTTATTGTCCAGGGGTCATACCATCAGCCTTTTGAAACTAGCTTGGTCTATTGTCCAGGGGTCATACCATCAGCCTTTTGAAACTAGCTGCGTATATTGTCCTGGGGTTATTCAATCAGCCTTTTGAAACTAGCTGGGTCTATTGTCCAGGGTCTATTGTCAATACCATCAGCCTTTTGAAACTAGCTGGGTCTATTGTCTAGGGGTCATACCATCAGCCTTTTGAAACTAGCTGGGTCTATTGTCCAGGGGTCATACCATCAGCCTTTTGAAACTAGCTGGGTCTATTGTCCAGGGTCATACCATCAGCCTTTTGAAACTAGCTGGGTCTATTGTCCTGGGGTTATACCATCAGCCTTTTGAAACTAGCTGTGTCTATTGTCCTGGGGTCATCATAGCCTTTTGAAACTAGCTGGGTCCTGGTGTCAAACCATTTTTTGAAACTAGCTGGGTCTATTGTCCAGGGTCATACCATCAGCCTTTTGAAACTAGCTGTGTCTAATGGTACTATAGCCTTTTGAAACAGCTTGGTCTATTGTCCTGGGTCATACCATCAGCCTTTGAAACTGGCTGGGTCTATTTTCTAGGGGTCATACCATCAGCCTTTTGAAACTAGCTGGGTCTATTGTCCTGGGGTCATACCATCAGCCTTTTGAAACTAGCTGGGTCTATTGTCCTAGGGTCATACCATCAGCCTTTTGAAACTAGCTGGGTCTATTGTCCTGGGGGTCATACCATCAGCCTTTTGAAACTAGCTGGGTCTATTGTCCTGGGGTCATACCATCAGCCTTTTGAAACTAGCTGGGTCTATTGTCCTGGGGTTATACCATCAGCTTTTGAAACTAGCTGGGTCTATTGTCTAGTGGTCATACCATCAGCCTTTTGAAACTAGCTGGGTCTATTGTCCAGGGGTCATCCATCAGCCTTTTGAAACTAGCTGGGTCTATTGTTCATACCATCAGCCTTTTGAAACGAGCTGGGTCTATTGTCCTTAGGTCATACCATCAGCCTTTTGAAACTAGCTGGGTCTATTGTCCTGGTCGCCACCATCAGGAAACTAGCTGGGTCTATTGTCCTGGGGTCATTCCATCAGCCTTTTGAAACTAGCTGGGTCTATTGTCTAGTGGTTATACCATCAGCCTTTTGAAACTAGCTGGGTTTATTGTCCAGGGGTCATACCATCAGCCTTTTGAAACTAGCTTGGTCTATTGTCCTTGGGTCATACCATCAGCCTTTTCATACCATCAGCCTTTGAAAACGAGCTGAGTCCTATTGTCCTGGTGTCATACCATCAGCCTTTGAAACTAGCTGGGTCTATTGTCCAGGGTCATACCATAAGCCTTTTGAAACTAGCTGGGTCTATTGCATCCTGGGGTTATACATTCAGCCTTTGAAACCAGCTGGGTCTATTGTCCAGGGGTCATACCATCAGCCTTTGAAACTAGCTGGGTCTATTGTCCTGGGGTTATGTGTCTATCTATCCCTGTTCTCTCCTCTCTGCACACAGACCATACAAACGCTTCCACACCGCTGTGGGCCAGCGGCCACCCTAATCTGGTGGTCCCAGCGCCGCACGGCTCCACGGGAGTTCCTGGTCCTCCGGTAGCCTCTGGAACTGCCGACCAGGCCACCAAGGCAGAGTTCATCTCAGCCTATGCCTCCCTCCAGTCCCCTCGACTTCCTGGCACTGACGGAAACATGGATCACCACAGATAACACTGCTACTCCTACTGCTCTCTCTTCGCTCCGCCACTTGTTCTCAAGACACCCGAGAGCTTCTGGTCAGCGGGGTGGTGGCACCGGGATCCTCATCTCTCCCAAGTGGTCATTCTCTCTCTCTCCCCTTACCCATCTATCTATCGCCTCCTTTGAATTCCATGCTGTCACAGTTACCAGCCCTTTCAAGCTTAACATTCTTATCATTTATCGCCCTCCAGGTTCCTCGGAGAGTTCATCAATGAGGCTTGATGCCTTGATAAGCTCCTTTCCTGAG
>NC_088216.1:89751070-89766483 GCF_036934945.1 Oncorhynchus masou masou
AACACGACAGCTGTTATAACCTACCAAGACAGCTGTTAAAAACAACCACGACAGCTGTTATAACCTACCATGACAGCTGTTATAACCTACCACGACAGCTGTTATAACCTACCACGACAGCTGTTATAACCTACCACGACAGCTGTTATAACCTACCACGACAGCTGTTATAACCTACCATGACAGCTGTTATAACCTACCACGACAGCTGTTATAACCTACCACGACAGCTGTTATAACCTACCAAGACAGCTGTTATAACCTACCACAACAGCTGTTATAACCTAACACGACAGCTATTATAACCTACCACGACAGCTGTTATAACCTAACACGACAGCTGTTATAACCTATCACGACAGCTGTTATAACCTACCACAACAACTGTTATAACCTACCACAACAACTGTTATAACCTACCACGACAGCTGTTATAACCTACCATGACAGCTGTTATAACCTACCACGACAGCTGTTAAAACCTACCACGACAGCAGTTATAACCTACCACGACAGCTGTTATAACCTACCACGACAGCTGTTATAACCTACCACGACAGCTGTTATAACATACCACGGCAGCTGTTATAACCTACCACGACAGCTGTTATAACCTACCACGACAGCTTTTATAACCTACCACAACAACTGTTATAACCTACCACGACAGCTGTTATAACCTACCATGACAGCTGTTATAACCTACCACGACAGCTGTTATAACCTACCACGACAGCTGTTATAACCTACCATGACAGCTGTTATAACCTACCACGACAGCTGTTATAACCTACCACGACAGCTGTTATAACCTACCACGACAGCTGTTATAACCTACCACGACAGCTGTTATAACATACCAAGACAGCTGTTATAACCTACCAAGACAGCTGTTAAAACCAACCATGACAGCTGTTATAACCTACCACGACAGCTGTTATAACCTACCACGACAGCTGTTATAACCTACCACGACAGCTGTTATAACCTACCACGACAGCTGTTATAACCTACCATGACAGCTGTTATAACCTACCACGACAGCTGTTATAACGTACCACGACAGCTGTTATAACCTACCAAGACAGCTGTTATAACCTACCACAACAGCTGTTATAACCTAACACAACAGCTATTATAACCTACCACGACAGCTGTTATAACCTAACACGACAGCTGTTATAACCTATCACGACAGCTGTTATAACCTACCACAACAACTTTATAACCTACCACGACAGCTGTTATAACCTACCATGACAGCTGTTATAACCTACCACGACAGCTGTTAAAACCTACCACGACAGCAGTTATAACCTACCACGACAGCTGTTATAACCTTCCACGACAGCTGTTATAACCTACCACGACAGCTGTTATAACCTACCACGACAGCTGTTATAACCTACCACGACAGCTGTTATAACCTACCACGACAGCTGTTATAACCTACCACGACAGCTGTTATAACATACCACGGCAGCTGTTATAACCTACCACCACAGCTGTTATAACATACCACGACAGCTGTTATAACCTACCACGACAGCTGTTATAACATACCATGACAGCTGTTATAACCTACCACAACAGCTATTAAAACCTACCACGATGGCAGTTAATACCACGACAGCTGTTATAACCTACCACAACAGCTGTTATAACCTTCCACGACAGCTGTTATAACCTACCACGACAGCTGTTATAACCTACCACGACAGCTGTTATAACCTACCATGACAGCTGTTATAACCTACCACGACAGCTGTTAAAATTTACCACGACAGCAGTTATAACATACCACGACAGCTGTTATAACCTACCACAACAGCTGTTAAAACCTACCACGATGGCAGTTAATACCACGACAGCTGTTATAACCTACCACAACAGCTGTTATAACCTACCACAACAGCTGTTATAACCTACCACGACAGCTGTTATAACCTACCACGACAGCTGTTATAACCTACCACGACAGCTGTTATAACCTACCACGACAGCTGTTATAACCTACCACGGCAGCTGTTATAACCTACCACGACAGCTGTTATAACATACCACGACAGCTGTTATAACCTACCACGACAGCTGTTATAACATACCATGACAGCTGTTATAACCTACCACAACAGCTATTAATACCTACCACGATGGCAGTTAATACCACGACAGCTGTTATAACCTACCACAACAGCTGTTATAACCTTCCATGACAGCTGTTATAACCTACCATGACAGCTGTTATAACCTACCACGACAGCTGTTATAACCTACCATGACAGCTGTTATAACCTACCACGACAGCTGTTATAACCTACAATGACAGCTGTTATAACCTACCACGACAGCTGTTAAAATCTACCACGACAGCAGTTATAACATACCACGACAGCTGTTATAACCCACCACAACAGCTGTTAAAACCTACCACGATGGCAGTTAATACCAGGACAGCTGTTATAACCTACCACAACAGCTGTTATAACCTACCACGACAGCTGTTATAACCTACCACGACAGCAGTTAATACCATGACAGCTGTTATAACATACCACAACAGCTGTTGTAACATACCACAACAACTGTTATAACCTACCACGACAGCTGTTATAACCTACCATGACAGCTGTTATAACCTACCACAACAGCTGTTATAACCTTCCACGACAGCTGTTATAACCTACCACGACAGCTGTTATAACCTACCACGACAGCTGTTATAACCTACCATGACAGCTGTTATAACCTACCACGACAGCTGTTAAAATCTACCACGACAGCAGTTATAACATACCACGACAGCTGTTATAACCTACCACGACAGCTGTTATAACCTACCACAACAACTGTTATAACATACCATGACAGCTGTTATAACCTACCACGACAGCTGTTATAACCTACCACGACAGCTGCTATAACCTACAACGACAGCTGTTATAACCTACCACGACAGCTGTCAAAACCTACCACGACAGCAGTTATAACATACCACGATAGCTGTTATAACCTACCACGACAGCTGTTATAACCTACCACGACAGCTGTTTTAACCTATCACGACAGCTGTTGTAACATACCACGACAGCTGTTATAACCTACCACAACAACTGTTATAACATACCACGATAGCTGTTATAACATACCATGACAGCTGTTATAACCTACCACAACAGCTGCTATAACCTACAACGACAGCTGTTATAACCTACCACGACAGCTGTCAAAACCTACCACGACAGCAGTTATAACATACCACGATAGCTGTTATAACCTACCACGACAGCTGTTATAACCTACCACGACAGCTGTTTTAACCTATCACGACAGCTGTTGTAACATACCACGACAGCTGTTATAACCTACCACGACAGCTGTTATAACCTACCACGATAGCTGTTATAACATACCATGACAGCTGTTATAACCTACCACGACAGCTGTTTTAACCTATCACGACAGCTGTTGTAACATACCACGACAGCTGTTATAACCTACCACGACAGCTGTTATAACCTACCACGATAGCTGTTATAACATACCATGACAGCTGTTATAACCTACCACAACAGCTGTTAAAACCTACCATGACGGCAGTTAATACCACGACAGCTGTTATAACCTACCACAACAGCTGTTATAACCTACCACAACAGCTGTTATAACCTACCACGACAGCTGTTTTAACCTACCACGACAGCTGTTATAACCTACCACGACAGCAGTTAATACCACGACAGCTGTTATAACCTACTACAACAGCTGTTATAACATACCACAACAGCTGTTATAACATACCACAACAGCTGTTATAACCTACAAGGAAAGCTGTTATAACCTACCACGACAGCTGTTATAACCTACCACAACAGCTGTTATAACCTTCCACGACAGCTGTTATAACCTACCACGACAGCTGTTATAACCTACCACGACAGCTGTTATAACCTACCATGACAGCTGTTATAACCTACCACGACAGCTGCTATAACCTAACAAAACAGCTGTTATAACCTACTACGACAGCTGTTATAACCTACCACAACAGCTGTTATAACATACAAAGAAAGCTATTATTATCTACCACAACAGCTGTAAAAATCTACCACGACAGCAGTTATAACCTACCACAACAGCTGTTATAACCTACCACGGCAGCTGTTAAAACCTACCACGACAGCTGTTAATACCACGACAGCTGTTATAACCTACTACAACAGCTGTTATAACATACCACAACAGCTGTTATAACATACCACAACAGCTGTTATAACCTACAAGGAAAGCTGTTATAACCTACCACGACAGCTGTTATAACCTACCACAACAGCTGTTATAACCTTCCACGACAGCTGTTATAACCTACCACGACAGCTGTTATAACCTACCACGACAGCTGTTATAACCTACCATGACAGCTGTTATAACCTACCACGACAGCTGTTATAACCTACCACAACAGCTGTTATAACATACAAAGAAAGCTGTTATTATCTACCACAACAGCTGTAAAAACCTACCACGACAGCAGTTATAACCTACCACAACAGCTGTTATAACCTATCACGGCAGCTGTTATAACATACCACGACAGCTGTTATAACCTACCACAACAGCTGTTATAACCTATCACAATAGCTATTTTAACCTACCACGACAGCTGTTATAACCTACCACGGCAGCTGTTAAAACCTACCACGACAGCAGTTAATACCACGACAGCTGTTATAACATACCACAACAGCTGTTATAACCTACCACGACAGCTGTTATAACCTACCACAACAGCTGTTATAACATACAAAGAAAGCTGTTATAATCTACCACAACAGATGTAATATCCTACCACGACAGCAGTTATAACCTACCACAACAGCTGTTATAACCTACCACGGCAGCTGTTATAACCTACCACAACATCTGTTATAACCTACCACGACAGCTGTTATAACATACCACGACAGCTGTTACAAGACACAATTACAGCTGTTATAACATCTGTTTCTCTCTGCTTCTTTCTCTCTCTGCTTCTTTCTCTCTCTGCTTCTCTCTCTCTCTGCTTCTCTCTCTGCTACTCTCTCTCTCTCTAAGCTTCTCTCTCTCTGCCTCTCTCTCTACTTCTCTCTCTACTTCTCTCTCTGCTTCTCTCTCTGCTACTCTCTCTCTAAGCTTCTCTCTCTCTCTGCTTCTCTCTCTGCTTCTCTCTCTCTGCTTCTCCCTCTAAGCTTCTCTCTCTGCTTCTCTCTCTCTTTGCTTCTCTCTCTCTGCTTCTCTCTAAGTTTCTCTCTCTGCTTCTCTCTCTCTCTTTGCGGCTCTCTCTCTCTGCTACTCTCTCTGCTCCTCTCTCTCTCTATAAGCTTCTCTCTCTGCTTCTCTCTCTCTCTGTTTCTCTCTGTTTCTCTAAGCTTCTCTCCTTTGCTTCTCTCTCTCTTTGCTTCTCTCTCTCTGCTTCTCGCTCTCTGCTTCTCTCTTTCTCTAAGCTTCTCTCCCTTTGCTTCTTTCTCTCTTTGCTTCTCTCTCTCTTTGCTTCTCTCTCTCTTTGCTTCTCTCTCTCTGCTTCTCTCGAAGCTTCTCTCTCTCTGCCTCTCTCTGCTTCTCTCTAAGCTTCTCTCTCCCTGCTTCTATCTCTCTCTGCTTCTCTCTCTGCTTCTCTCTAAGCTTTTCTCTCTGCTTCTCTCTCTCTCTCTGCTTCTCTCTCTCTCTGCTTCTCTCTCTCTCTCCCTCTCTCTCTCTCTCTGCTTCTCTCTCTGCTCTCTCTGTTTATGTCACTGTCTGTCTGTCTGTCTGTCTGTCTGTCTGTCTGTCTGTCTGTCTGTCTGTCTGTCTGTCTGTCTGTCTGTCTGTCTGTCCCTCTATCTCTGATGATGAGAAAGGGGTCTAGGTTGGAGATAATGCTGTCAGTACCTGTGGTGTCTGTTGTTGTAGTGTAGGAAGCCAATAGCTGTGGTTTCTGATCTGCTGCACTATGAAGGCATAAAGGTATAGGCTAAATCCCAAATGACACCCGATTCCCTACATAGTGCACTACTTTACACCAGGGCTGACACCCTATTCCCTACATAGTGAACTACTTTACACCAGGGCTGGCACCCTATTCCCTATATAGAGCACTACTTTACACCAGGGCTGGCACCCTATTCCCTATATAGTGCACTACTTTACACCAGGGCTGGCACCCTATTCCCTATATAGTGCACTACTTTACACCAGGGCTGGCACCCTATTCCCTATATAGTGCACTACTTTACACCAGGGCTGGCACCTATTCCCTATATAGTGCACTACTTTACACCAGGGCTGGCACCCTATTCCCTATATAGTGCACTACTTTACACCAGGGCTGGCACCCTATTCCCTATATAGTGCACTACTTTACACCAGGGCTGGCACCCTATTCCCTATATAGTGCACTACTTTACACCAGGGCTGGCACCCTATTCCCTATATAGTGCACTACTTTAGACCAGAGCACTATGCAAGAAATAGGGTGCCATTTGGGACGGCAGCAGATGGGAAGCCAATGAGGGGTGAGCTAACCTACTAATGATACAAAATTAAATGTAGCATTTCTAAACCCCACCTGGTTGTTTCTCCCTCTGGGGATGGAGGTTAGCAGAGCAAAGAGAGAGAGACACCACCGCCACATGCCGGCCCACCTGGCCCCCACCTGCAGCCAGCCAGAGGTCGTGTCCCAAACGGCAAATTATTCACATAGGCAGTGCACTGCTTTTGACCCATAGGAATAGCCTGTCATTTGGGACACGCATTGTCACAGACTCAAAGTGTTTAGGCGTTGGTGGTGGGGCACCTGATAGTGCCACTGTGCATTGAACCATGTAATTGCAGTAGGTTGTGATAATCCCATCTCTCTGAGGTCTTTTTGGTATTCAGCGTTTGTGCAAGAAAAGATCCCATGTCGCACCAGTAGAATCACCAACGTGGTTTTGTCTGTCATAATAACACATGCTGATGGAAAACGGCAGAGAGAATTTTATTCTAACGATAATTAACATTTCAAATATCTAAAAATGTAGCAGTTTGCAACAAAATCAGCTGTGTTTAAAAAAACAGATGATATATGGAAACGTAACTCAGAAGGAGAGCCACACTAATTAGGAGAGAGGTTTGGGACAAACATCCACATTTACCCCTTTGTGATACTCCAGAATGATATTTATACTTGAAAATGACTGTCTGGATGCAAACGGATTTCAGCAAAGTATTGTGTCATTCATCGTGCAAGACATGATGACAGCACTGACATGACATAACAGGCTGTGATTAAGACCAGGCTAGGGCTGTGTTGACATGACATAACAGGCTGGGATTAAGACCAGGCTAGGGCTGTGTTGACATGACATAACAGGCTGTGATTAAGACCAGGCTAGGGCTGTGTTGACATGACATAACAGGCTGGGATTAAGACCAGGCTAGGGCTGTGTTGACATGACATAACAGGCTGGGATTAAGACCAGGCTAGGGCTGTGTTGACATGACATAACAGGCTGGGATTAAGACCAGGCTAGGGCTGTGTTGACATGACATAACAGGCTGTGATTTAGACCAGGCTAGGGCTGTGTTGACATGACATAGGCTGTGATTAAGACCAGGCTAGGGCTGTGTTAACATAACAGGCTGTGATTCAGACCAGGCTAGGGCTGTGTTGACATGACATAACAGGCTGTGATTCAGACCAGGCTAGGGCTGTGTTGACATGACATAACAGGCTGTGATTCAGACCAGGCTAGGGCTGTGTTGACATGACATAACAGGCTGTGATTAAGACCAGGCTAGGGCTGTGTTGACATGACATAACAGGCTGTGATTAAGACCAGGCTAGGGCTGTGTTGACATGACATAACAGGCTGTGATTAAGACCAGGCTAGGGCTGTGTTGACATGACATAACAGGCTGTGATTTAGACCAGGCTAGGGCTGTGTTGACATGACATAACAGGCTGTGATTAAGACCAGGCTAGGGCTGTGTTGACGTGACTTAACAGGCTGTCCTAAACCTCATCCTGTAGTTGCGCTCGTGCGCCAGTTCAATGTCTAGTTTTGACTTACCTTTTGTTGAGTTGTCAACTAATGTGAATTCAACGTGAAATCAACAACAGATTTCACCAAGTAATTAGATTTAGGTTAACAGCTGGGCGAAAAGAAGACGAAATGCCCTTCATTTGATAACTTTGTAAATCAATACGTTTTTCCAGGTTGATTCAACATCATCACGTCGAAACAACGTTGATTCGACAGGTTTTAGCCCAGTGGGATCCATTAGGGACACATGCACTAGGTATGGAGCAGCAGAGTGCAGGAAATGTTCTCATTACTTCACTGCAGTAGGACCATTGTTTTAACAAAGGTTGAGTCCTTTTATCCGCCCGTTTTATACAAACATTTCACAGAGATGTCTATGGCATGCAACTATCTCTGTCTCCGCCTGCTGTTAAAATACAACACATTTTCCAAAAAGTAGTAGCATTAGTCACGTAAACACAGAAATAAACAAATGGCACATTGGATTCCTAATTTTAAAAATAAGTGGTGCTTTTCTTACCGAAATAAATTACTACCATAAACGTTACATACAAATCTGAGTATTATATACAAAAGGAGTTTGTATATAACTCATTATTCATCACATTCCCAAATCAAAGTGTCTTTTGTGTATTCTCTCATTCACTTTATTCTTACTCTGATCAAGTGTATTTCCCCTTTAACAATCCCATTGGTTAAGATGGCATGCTGTGGGAGAACGGGAGAGGTAACCCGTCCCTCATCCAGCCTTTGCACAGTTCAACTCTCTCCACAACACCATGGAGCAATTCTTCATTCTTGCAGTTGGTCATGTAGGAAACAGTTGGTCATGTAGGAAACAGTTGGTCAGGCAGGCAGCAGTTGTTAAGGTAGGCATCAGTTGATCAGGTAGTCACACGGTAGCTGTTGGCCAGGTAGGCAGAAGTTGGTCAGGTAGGTAGCAGGTAGCAGTTGGTCATGTAGGAAACAGTTGGTCAGGCAGGAAACAGTTGGTCAGGCAGGCAGCAGTTGTTAAGGTAGGCATCAGTTGATCAGGTAGTGACACGGTAGCTGTTGGCCAGGTAGGCAGAAGTTGGTCAGGTAGGTAGCAGGTAGCAGTTGGTCATGTAGGAAACAGTTGGTCAGGCAGGCAGCAGTTGGTAATGTAGGTAACAGTTGGTCAAGTAGTCACCAGGTAGCTGTTGGTCAGGTAGGCAGCAGTTTGTCAGGTAGGCAGCAGCTGTTCAGGTAGGTAGTTGGTATCAGTTGGTCAGGTAGGAGGCAGTTGGTCAGGTAGGAGGAGGTTGGTCAAGTAGGAGGCAGTTGGTCAGGTAGGAGGAGGTTGGTCAAGTAGGAGGCAGTTGGTCAGGTAGGAGGAGGTTGGTCAGGTAGGAGGCAGTTGGTCAGGTAGGTAGTTGGTATCAGTTGGTCAGGTAGAGGGCAGTTGGTCAGGTAGGAGGAGGTTGGTCAAGTAGGAGGCAGTTGTTCAGGTAGGAGGAGGTTGGTCAAGTAGGAGGCAGTTGTTCAGGTAGGAGGAGGTTGGTCAAGTAGGAGGCAGTTGGTCAGGTAGGAGGAGGTTGATCAGGTAGGAGGCAGTTGGTCAGGTAGGAGGAGGTTGGTCAAGTAGGAGGCAGTTGTTCAGGTAGGAGGCAGTTGATCAAGTCGGAAGCAGTTGGTCAGGTAGCAGGCAGTTGGTTGAGTAGAAGGCAGTTGGTCAAGTAGGAGGCAGTTGATCAGGTAGGAGGCAGTTGGACAGCCAGGAGGCAGTTGGTCAGGTAGGAGGCAGTTGGTCGAGTAGAAGGCAGTTGGTCAAGTAGGAGGCAGTTGATCAGGTAGGAGGCAGTTGGTCAGCCAGGAGGCAGTTGGTCAGCCAGGAGGCAGTTGGTCAGGTAGGAAGCAGTCGGTCAGGTAGGAGGCAGTCGGTCAAGTAGGAGGCAGTTGGTCTGCTAGGAGGCAGTTGGTCTGCTAGGAGGCAATGTACAGGAAGTACCAGATCAATGTGGAGAGGAATGAGGTATTTGAGGCAAATACAGTGCATTCAAAAAGTATTCAGCCCCTTTCACGCTTTCCACATTTTGTGAGCCTTATTCTAAAATGGATAAAAAATATATTTTCCCTCATTAATCTACACACAATACCCCATAACGACAAAGTGAAAAAAGATTTGTATAATTTTTTTTTAAATGTCTAAAAAATCAAAATCTTAAATACTTTATTTACTGTACATCAATCAGTATTCAGAACCTTTGTTATGAGACTCGAAATCGAACTGTGGTGTGGGAAATTTAATGAATTGCACATGATTTTCAAAGCCACACACCTGTAGGCCTATATGGTAGAGTGGCCAGACGGAAGCCACTCCACAGTAAAAGGCACATGACAGCCCGCTTGATATTTGCCAAAAGGCACCTAAAGACTCTCAGACCATGAGAAACAAGATTCTCTGCTCTGATGAAACCAAGATTAAACTCCTTGGCCTGAGTGCCAAGTTTCACGTCTGGAGGAAACCTGGCACCATCCCTACGGTGAAGCATGGTGGTGGCAGCATCATGCTGTGGGGATGTTTTTCAGAGGCAGGGACTGAGAGACTAGTCAGGATTGAGGGAAAGATGAACGGAGCAAAGTACAGAGAGATCTTTGATTAAAACCTGCTCCAGAGCACCCAGGACCTCAGACTGGGGTGAAGGTTCACCTTCCAACAGGACAATGACCCTAAGCACACAGACAAGACAAAACAGGAGTGGCTTCGGGACAATTCTCTGAATGTCCTTGAGTGGCCCAGCCAGAGCCCGGACTTGAACCCAATCGAATATCTCTGGAGAGACCTGAAAATATCTGTGCAGGGTCACTCCCCATCCAACCTGACAGAGCTGAAGAGGATCTGCAGAAAACAATGGGAGAAACTCCCCAAATACAGATGTGCCAAGCTTGTAGCGTCATACCCAAAAAGACTCAAAGCTCTAATCGCTGCCAAATGTGCTTCAACAAAGTACTGAGTAAAGGGTCTGAATACTTATGTAAATGTGAAATTTCTTGTCTTTTATTTATAATAAATGTACAAAAATATCTAAAAAACTGTTTTCGCCTTGTCATTATGGCGTTATTGTGTGTAGATTTGATGTCGTTATGGGTTATTGTGATGTCGTTATGGGGTATTGTGATGTCATTATGGGGTATTGTGATGTCATTATGGGGTATTGTGTGTAGATTGATGAGGGAAAGGGACTATTTAATCCAATTTTAGAATAAGGCTGTAACGTAACAAAATCTGGAACGAGTCAAGGGGTCTGAATACTTTCCGAATGCACTGTATGTACATGAAGGCAGGGTAAAGTGGCTAGTCATGAGTACAGAGAATGATAAGGGCAAAATAAAGCGGCAGCAAATGATGAGTGAAAAAGTGTGTGTGTATGTTTTTGTGTGGGTTTTGTGTGTGGATGTCAACGTAATGTGTGTGAGTGTGTATATCGTGTGTATATAGTGTGTATATATAGTCTAGTGAATGTGTATATATACATTTACATTTACATTTAAGACATTTAGCAGACGCTCTTATCCAGAGCGACTTACAAATTGGTGAATTCACCTTCTGTCAGGTGAGTGTATATATAGTCTAGTGAGTGTGTATATATAGTCTAGTGAGTATGTATATAGTGTGTGTATATATAGTCTAGTGAGTGTGTATATAGTGTGTATATATAGTCTAGTGAGTGTGTATATAGTGTGTATATATAGTCTAGTGAGTGTGTATATATAGTCTAGTGAGTGTGTATATAGTGTGTATATATAGTTTAGTGAGTGTGTATATAGTGTGTATATATAGTCTAGTGAGTGTGTATATAGTGTGTATATATAGTCTAGTGAGTGTGTATATAGTCTAGTGAGTGTGTATATAGTGTGTATATATAGTCTAGTGAGTGTGTATATAGTGTGTATATATAGTCTAGTGAGTGTGTGTATATAGTGTGTATATATAGTCTAGTGAGTGTGTACATAGTGTGTATATATAGTGTAGTGAGTGTGTATATAGTGTGTATATATAGTCTAGTGAATGTGTATATATAGTCTAGTGAGTGTATATATAGTGCGTATATAGTGTGTATATATAGTCTAGTGAGTGTGTATATAGTGTGTATATATAGTCTAGTGAGTGTGTATATAGTGTGTATATATAGTGTAGTCAGTGTGTATATAGTGTGTATATATAGTGTAGTCAGTGTGTATATAGTGTGTATATATAGTCTAGTGAGTGTGTATATAGTGTGGATATACAGTCTAGTGAGTGTGTATATAGTGTGTATATATAGTCTAGTGAGTGTGTATATAGTGTGTATATATAGTCTAGTGAGTGTGTATATAGTGTGGATATACAGTCTAGTGAGTGTGTATATATAGTCTAGTGAGTGTGTATATAGTGTGTATATATAGTGTAGTCAGTGTGTATATAGTGTGTATATATAGTCTAGTGAGTGTGTATATAGTGTGTATATATAGTCTAGTGAGTGTGTATATATAGTCTAGTGAGTGTGTATAGGTTCAGTGCAACATAGAGTCAGTGCAAATAGTTTGGGTACCATTAACGGACTATTTAGCAGTCTTATGACTTGGGGGTAAAAGGTGCCTCTGAGCCTGTTGGTCCGAGAGACGATGCTCCGGTACCGTTTGCCAGAAGGTAGCAGAGTGAACAGTCTGTGGCAGGAGTGGCTGGGTCTCTGGCAAATTTTCAGGTCCTTCACCTGTCACCACCAGATATAGAGGTCCTGGGTGGCAGGGAACTCGGACACAGTGATGCACCGGCCTGTCCGCACCACCCTCTGTAGAGCTTTGCAGTCGAGGGCGTCCATTTGCCATACCAAGAGGTGATGCATTCCAGTCACGATGGCAGCTGCAGAACTTTTTTCAGTGTCCGAGGGGCCCGTGACAGATCTTCTCAGCCTCCCGAGGGGTGCTGTCGTGCCCTCTTCACCACTGTGTTGGTGTGTTTGGAGCATGATAGTTCCTTAGTGATGTGGACACATGAACTTGAAGCTCTTCACCCGCCTCCACTACAGCCCTGGTGATGTGGATGGAACGGGCTTCCTCTTTCTTTCTGTAGTCCACCATCAGCTTCTAGCTTTCTCTGCCCTGTATCCTCCCTCAGCCTCCCTTAGCCATCCTCAGGTTCCCCAGCCATCCGCCTCCCTCAGCCATCCAGCCAAGCAATCAGCCATCCTCAGCCTCTCAGTCATCCTCAGCCATCCTCAGGTTCCCTCAGCCATCCTTGGCCTCCCTCAGCCTCCCTCAGCCATCTTCAGCCTCCTTCAGACTCCCTCAGCCGTCCTTGGCCTCCCTCAGCAATCCTCAGCCATCCTCAGCCATAATCAGCCATCCTCAGCCTCCCTCAGCCATCCTCAGCCATAATCAGTCATCCTCATTCCTCCTCAGCCATAATCAGCCATCCTCAGCCTTCCTCAGTCATCCTCAGGTTCCCTCAGCCATCCTCGGCCTCCCTCAGCCATCCTCAGCCATAATCAGCCATCCTCAGCCTTCCTCAGTCATCCTCAGCCATCCTCAGGTTCCCTCAGCCATAATCAGCCATCCTCAGCCTTCCTCAGTCATCCTCAGCCATCCTCAGGTTCCCTCAGCCATCCTCGGCCATCCTCAGCCATTATCAGCCATCCTCAGCCTCCCTCAGCCTCCCTCAGCAATCCTCAGCCTCCCTCAGCCACTCCTCAGCCATTCTCAGCCACCCTCAGTCTCCTTAGCCATCCTTTGCCTCCCTTAGCCATCTTTGCCTCCTCAGCCACCCTCAGTCTCCTCAGCCATCTCATTAGCCATCATTTGCCTCCTCAGCCACCCTGAGCCATTCTCAGCCCTCCCTCAGCCACCCTGAGCCATTCTCAGCCCTCCCTCAGCCACCCTCAGCCATTCTCAGCCCTCCCTCAGCCATCCTCAGCCATTCTCAGCCTTCCCTCAGCCACCCTCAGCCATTCTCAGCCCTCCCTCAGCCTCCCTCAGCCATTCTCAGCCCTCCCTCAGCCATTCTCAGCCATTCTCAGCCCTCCCTCAGCCTCCCTCAGCCATTCTCAGCCCTCCCTCAGCCATTCTCAGCCATCCTCAGCCATCCTCAGCCCACTTGCCTGCCTGGCCCTCAATACACCACTGACGGAATCATAGAGAGACAGAACAGAGATGACATTTTCACTGTATAATATTTACCAAGCAATTTATTCATAGAAGACAGTTGCTGTTGTTGATGTTGTTATTCAGATCGATAATTGATAAATATTCAATGGGATGTGTGTTTCACAACAACAATCCATTCTGACAAATTACATCATCTATAAGAAAGTTCATGACTCACCTTTAGTCAACAAGGAAGAGGATAGCTACTGAATTAACTGAGGGGAAAATCAAAGCAGGAACTAAGTACTGAAGTGGTATTATTTACAGATGTGTTGCTAGGGCAACAGCACGGAAGGTAGGTAGGTAGGTGGCTGGGTGCCATAAGATGAGGGTTGATGATAAAAATATGTATGTATCTTATTACAGCATATTGCTGCCTGTATACACTCACTTGAAATCATTGGCCACTTTAATACATGGAACACTAGTCACTTTAATAATGTTTACAGATTCTGTATATATTGCACTCGTCTTATGTATACTGTATCTTTATACTATTTCTATCAGCATCTTAGTCTATGTATTACTCATCTCATCTGTATATACTGTATCTATACTATTCTACTGTATCTTAGTCTATGTATTACTCATCTAATATGTATACTGTATTCTACTATTCTACTCTATCTTACTCTATGTATTACCATCTCATATGTATATAATGTATTCTATACTATTCTACTGTATCTTAGTCTATGTATTGCTCATCTCATATGTATATACTGTATTCTATACTATTCTACTGTATCTTAGTCTATGTATTGCTCATCTCATCTGTATATACTGTATTCTATACTATTCTACTGTATCTTAGTCTATGTATTACTCATCTGTATATACTGTATTCTATACTATTCTACTGTATCTTAGTCTATGTATTACTCATCTCATCTGTAGATACTGTATTCTATACTATTCTACTGTATCATAGCCTATGTATTACTCGTCTCATCTGTAGATACTGTATTCTATACTATTCTGCTGTATTTTAGTCTATCTATTACTCATCTCATCTGTATATACTGTATTCTATACTATTCTACTGTATCTTAGTCTATGTATTACTCATCTCATATGTATATACTGTATTCTATTCTACTGTATCTTAGTCTATGTATTACTCGTCTCATCTGTATATACTGTATTCTATACTATTCTACTGTATCTTAGTCTATGTATTGCTCATCTCATATGTATATACTGTATTCTATACTATTCTACTGTATC
>NC_088216.1:89766983-89769483 GCF_036934945.1 Oncorhynchus masou masou
AAATTCTCAAGTATGGTGGATTTATCAGTGGTGACAGAGTTTCCTATCTTCAGTGCAGTGGGCAGCTGGGAGGAGGTGTTCTTATTCTCCATGGACTTTACAGTGTCCCAGAACTTTTTTGAGTTAGTGTTGCAGGAAGCAAATTTCTGCTTGAAAAAGCTAGCCTTGGCTTTTCTAACTGCCTGTGTATAATGTATAATCTCTGTGAGAGCTTCCCATGTCTGGAATAGACTGCCATCAGGCACACACAACTGCACCACATATCACACTTTCACAAAATGCATAAAGACATGGCTAAAGGTCAATCAGATTTGTGAACATAATCCCTAGCTGTGTGTTGCTGCTTTCCATGTTGTCTGTTGTCTGTAGCTTGTGAGGTGTGGAAAGACTTTGTTGCTTTTATGAATTTTGTCTTGCTGCTTTTTGTTCTATGTTGCTCTGTCTGTATGCTACGTCTTGCTTGTCCTATGTTGCTCTGTCTGTATGCTAAGTCTTGCTTGTCCTATGTTGCTATTGTCTGTATTGTAATTGTTTTAATAACCTGCCCAGGGACTGCGGTTGAAAATCAGCCGGTTGGCTAAAACCGGCACTTTTACTTAAACGTTGATTAATGATTAATGTACACTGTCCCTGTAAAAAAAACACAGCTGCAAGGCTCTTGGGGTATGTCTCTATAAGCTTGGCACATCTAGCCACTGGAATTTTTGCGCTTTCTTCAAGGCAAAACTGCTCCAGCTCCTTCAAGTTGTATGGGTTCCGCTGGTGTACAGGAATCTTTAAGTCATACCATAGATATCTCAATTCGATTGAGGTCTGGGCTTTGACTAGGCCATTCCAAGACATTTAACTGTTTCCCCTTAAGCCACTCGAATGTTGCTTTAGCAGTATGCTTAGGGTCATTGTCCAGCTGTAAGGTGAACCTCCTTCCCAGTCTCAAATCTCTGGATTTCCCTCAAGAATTTCCCTGTATTTAAAGCCATCCATTCCTTCAATTCTGAACAGTTTCCCAGTTCCTGCCAATGAACAACACGCTGCCACCACCATGCTTCACTTTGGGGATGAGAGGTGTTGGGTTTGCACCAGACATAGCGTTTTCCTTTTTTGGCCAAAAAGCTACATTTTAGTCTCATCTGACCAGAGTTCCTTCTTCCATATGTTTGGGGAGTCTCTCACATGCATTTTGATGAACATCAACGGCTTAAAGTGGTCCTATGGACAGATACTCCAATCTCCGCTGTGGAGCTTTGCAGCTCATTCAGGGTTATCTTTGGTCTCTTTGTTGCCTCTCTGTTTAATGCCCTCCTTGCCTGGTTTGTGAGTTTTGGTGGGCTGCCCTCTCTTGACAGGTTTGTTGTGGTGCCATATTCTTAAAAATGTTTAATAATGGATTTAAGGGTGCTCCGTGGGATGTTCAAAGTTTCTGATATTTTTTTATAACCCGATTCTGATCTGTACTTCTCAACAAATTTATCCCTGACCGGTTTGGAGAGCTCATTGGTCTTCATAGTGTTGTTTGCTTGGTGTTGCCGCTTGCTTGGTGTTGCCGCTTGCTTGGTGTTGCCGCTTGCTTGGTGTTGCCGCTTGCTTGGTGTTGCCGCTTGCTTGGTGGTGTTGCAGACGCTGGGGCCTTTCAGGACAGGTGTATATATGCACTTAGATCATGTGACAGATCATGTGACACTTAGATTGCACACAGGTGGACTTTATTTAACAAATTCTGTGACTTCTGAAGGTAATTGGTTGCACCAGATCTTATTTGAGGGCTTCATAGCAAAGGGGGTGAAAACATATGCACACACCACTTTTCTGTTGTACATTTTTTTTTTTTTTTTTTTTCAACAAGTTTTTATTTTTTTCACTTCACCAATTTGGACTATTTCGTGTTTGTCTATTACATGAAATCCAAATAAAAATCCATTTAAATTACAGGTTGTAATGCAACAAAATAGGAAAAATGCCAAGGGTGAATACTCTAGCAAGGCACTGTACCCTACTGGTCAAAGGTTTTAGAAAACCTACTCATTCAAGGTTTTTTCTTCATTTGTACTATTTTCTAAATTGTAGAATAATAGTGAAGACATCAAACATTTGAAGGAACACATATGGAATCATGTAGTAACCAGAAAAGTGTTTCACAAGTCAAAATCTATTTTATATTTGAGATTCTTCAAATGGCCACCCTTTGACTTGATGACAGCATTGCACACTCTTGGAATATTCTCAAACAGGTAATCACCTCGGATGCATTTCTATTAACAGGTGTGCCTTCAAGGTAAGAAGCAAGTCTTGACCACAGCATACTGGCACAATAGCAGCATTTACCACGGCATACTGGCACAATAGCAGCATTTACCACGGCATACTGGCACCATAGTAGTCTTGAGCACCTCATGCTGTCACTATTTTAGCCTTGACCACAGCATTCTGGCACCATAGTTCCGCAACAAAGCCTCCTTCACTCACGCCGCCAAACTTACCCTAGTAAAACTGACTATCCTAC